>NC_088890.1:13067307-13374038 GCF_037157495.1 Lathamus discolor | reverse complement strand
GAGATGCTATGGGGGATGGTGCTGATATCTTGCTTCAGTTGAGTGCCCATAGGCCTGTCAGGTAAATCAGGGACATTTGTTGTTGGTAAATTATATAGTTGTAAACATAAGTTACTGAACATAACCAAAGAGAATGGCAAGAAGTATTTTTAACCCTTGCTACTGTTTCATGTATAGCAGTTTAGCATGTATAGCAGAAACATGTATAGCTACATATTTCACTGTGTAGCAGTGAACTTCTTTTTCCAACTGCATTTTTTGAGCACTTGTTTGGATTAGCTTAACTTTTATATTATTTTGTTACAGCAGTGAAATAGGTTGTCAGCTGGAGGAAAGATGTGAGGGGAGATATCTTAGCAATGAACACATATGAGAATATGTTCCTGTTCTTGGCTTTAGTGTTTTAATGATGTATTCTGAACTCCTCTATAGTAGTTTCCTTATGTCACAAATAGGCAGCAGTTTTGTTGCTTGCCGTGTGTATGCTAGTATTTTTTGACTAGTTTGAAAACTTTGTTCTGATTTGGAGGCACATCATTATTTGGAATTCTGCAGAACTATTGGGGGAATGTAATTCCATAAGATATTTTAAAAAACCTCTAAATCCTCAAGTTGCTGCAAGAAGAAGCAGGATAATACTTGCTGAAGCAGTCTGTGCCTTTGTTAGTGTAGGCCTCTTCCACTTCCATGTTCTCAGTGAAGCAAGAGATGTGAGTAAACTTCCTTGCATTGTTTCCTGCTATTATTCCTCACTAACTCCATTCGACTAAGTGGCTGGAATTATTCCCTACTAATTCCTATTCCACTGACACTGTGTTTTCTGTCTCATAATCCTCTGATGTCTCCATAGGACAGGAGACATTTGAAAAGCCTGCTGATATATCTTTGTCAAAGATGGTTTAGCTTCCTTGCTCTTTTTACTGATATTACAAAAAAAATATATAATCAAATGTACAGTTGTAGTACTCAAGGTGAGTTAGTTGTGATACAGGTGAGATCATTTGCTTCTTCGGGAAACATGCACTGTCATAGTG
Source organism: Lathamus discolor (assembly GCF_037157495.1). Taxonomy (NCBI): domain Eukaryota; kingdom Metazoa; phylum Chordata; class Aves; order Psittaciformes; family Psittacidae; genus Lathamus; species Lathamus discolor. The sequence goes on along the minus strand of NC_088890.1, from coordinate 13,373,004 downwards.
CTTCATTTTAAATGCTGCCAGTTCATATCTGTTGGGAGTGGGGTTTACAGTGTAAAGGTCAAACTTTAACTGCCATTGTAAAATATGCATCATGAACCGGTCCTAATAAACTTTAGTCTCTCTCTAGAATACACATGTAAGGAAAGACAAAAGGCCAGCTTCTCATAGAAATAACTCTTCAGTGTCATTGGACTATTATAACTGCAAATGTAATGTATGCACATGCAGACTTGCAGTAGTAAGTACATTTCTTCCCTGTTGCTATATAGTCTGATATTACAAGCATGCTCCCTGCTAGTCTTTCTGCAGACAGCTCACTGTTACTTTGCACAGAAAATCACCCTGCCACTTACTTCATAGCAGTTGGTACAGCTGCATGTGCTTCTGATTATGAACTTAGATAGTATTCTGTTGGCATCCTAATAGTCTTCAAGCTCAGTTCTCCTGCATTGTTCAATTGGATTTGTTCTCATCCTCAGAATTTCTCTCACTTCTTACCTTTAGCTCTTAGTAATGTTTCTTCACAGCTGTGGTGGCGGCTTCAGTATTACCTTTATCTTTTCCAGTGGGCCTCAAATGTCCTGTTCCATGGTGGCCTTGCCTGTGGCTATTTCATTTGAAGTACTTTCCCAAACATTTGGGGAGTGTTCCACTCTGTATTACACTTTACAACTGCAAGAATGTTTTTATGTTTTGACCTTGTAATTGATGAGCCTTGGTACTTCTTCCATCTGCAGATTTTGGAGAGGTTCATGCTCAGTGGTGTATGCTGGAGTGAAGGAACAAGGTACATGCAGAAAGGAGGATAGAAGCAGTCTGATTTTCTTGAGGGTGATGGATTATCAGGTTTTTGGATAAACGAGACTTACTCTTTCACAAAGCTGGTGTGTGTCTGACAGGTCTCAGTTCTAGAAATAGTACTACCTGAAGACAGTGACAAGCTTTCCGTGCTGGCTATACCTAATGAGACTTTGCTCAGGAGTGGTAAGGGAGTGTGACGATGCAGAAACACCTAACGCCTGTGCATTAGGTCACTGAGGTAGGGGACACTTTCTGAGCCCAAGCTTAGTGTCCGTCACCTGAACTGCCTTGCGTAGAAGTCAGTTGTGTGGTGCTTTTGTCCTGGTTTGGAAGGAGTTAGTAATAGTAGTGCAATTTACCTGATCCTAGTAGTGCTGCTTTCAGACCTGAGTGAAGCCTGGGTTATTGAGGACATGCATAAACTGGCAGGCATAGGAATACAGGGCAGAGTAAGTTCAGATTCAGAAGAAGCTGCACAGGGTACATTTTCCTTAGTCTGGTTTCTCAGCTTTATTTTTCAATATAGGAAAGATCTGCTAGCATTATTTCAGTGTGGTCTGCTGCTCTTCTGTGATAACCTGTGGATATGTATGCACTGGTCACTTATCAGTGAAAGTTATACTTACCTGCTGAGTATTAAAGCATTTCTTTTGTTCATTTGGTTATTCTATGCAAACTGGTGATACCTGGAACCACTTCAGTGTCCTGTATTAGTACGTATATGGAATTTAGTGTATGGAATAAATGATGTATTTATATGGGAAATTATCCAAACAGTAATTTTATATTACTCAGAGTGAGTTTTCTATAGGGAGCTTCTTGCTGCAAGTTCAGAAAAACTCAAATATGCTTCACCTATTACATACTTTTCTTGAACTTTGACTCTTGGGCTTCTTCTGTGCAGGTTTATTGAGAAAGCAATCTGTTTAATGTTTGTGTATTCTGCCTGCAACCATTCCAGAGTACTACAAGAGTTATACTGTGCCTTTGCCTGGTATTTTTCTGTGCAGTATCTGTTGAACGGGCTGCACTCTGAATTGTGCTCTGCTGCAGAATCTCTATTACACAGTGCACAGCGTCACTCTTGAAACATGCCTCAGCAAGCACTGATCTGTTCAGTCAAATTTGATCTGATATAGAAATAAGTAAACGCTAAGAATAATCCACAGAATTGTTAGAGTTGAAATAAATATTGTCTGAATTTCAGCAAAATGTCCAATTGTGTTGAAGGCAGAGCTGAGCTATGTGTAAGTGGTTTTGGGGGAGGTATTTTGCCACAGATAATGCCTATCTGCTACTGCCTGTCTGACTGGTGCTGTTCAAATGCAGCTCCAGTTATCTTTGGTGGAGCAGATGAATATGAATGTTCTTAAGGCTCCCGTGCTTGTAACTTGTGAGAGAAGTTGGATAGCTTCCCTCCTCCTAAACTTTTAGTGCTATTTGCTCATTGGTTACGATTCTAAGGTTGATGTGAGTGTACTTTAAAGGGAGTTTAAAGACAAAAAGTTAAATTCCAAGAATATAGTCACTGGAATCATGTCTCTGAAATAATTATTTCTAGTAGAGTTTATTGTAGTAATAATGTTAGAATTTGATGCAGTTAAGTGTTGCAGAAATGTGTAGTCACCTAGTCCCTGTTCTGAAGACACATTCTACAGAAATGTGGCAGGAGAACAACTGCTGTACGCCAAGTGGTTACTGAGAGTTCTTAACCATTCTGCGTGTTTTGTAATTCAGTTATGCAGGAAGTACTGCTTCGAAGATGATCAGTCAGATTAGAAAGTGCATGGAACTCAAATGATTTAAATAATCCAGAACAAGGGGTGTAACTAAATGATTTTCACAGGTAAATGTAATAATTACACAGAACACGGATAAAACAAATGATCCAGAACTAGAGAAAGAAAATCTGTTGGGGTAAAGAATCCTGTAAAATACGTGACAGCAGGAAGATATTAAGTGTGCATATATTGTTTGGTGTAAATTTGGTGTTCCCTAAACTGGTTAGCTAAATTGTAAGTAAGTGTAGTTTATGCTGCTCAGATGGGGGGGACGTGGCTGGTGTTTATTTGATGCTTATTCAAAAGTCTGTGTTTGTAAGACTTGGAGACCTTTGTAGCTGGTGTGCAGTTTACTGGAAAGTCACTGTCTAGGGTGATCATTGTACTTGTAATAAAACTTGAGGTTTGTAAGAAATGTTACTTGAATATGCACATAAGTGAAATTATATGAAGAAACCAGAGTAAGGTAAGACTTGGTACAGAGTGCAAAAGCATAGCAAGTGTGATAGTCCAGTAAATACACCAGTTCATTCTTATCAGCGAAAGATAACTTCAAGTAAGTTTTCAAGTGGAAGAGGAAAATTTAATGACAGTACCATCTACTTTTACTTTTGTCTTTGTAGATAAACCACTGCCAGTGGTTTGTGGAAGTTCTGAAGGCTTTGTTACTTTGTGTGTACTGCTTTGCCCTCTGCTATAAGGAATTGAATTCTTAAATGAAGACTCTGTTTTGAATTTGTAGTTTTTTATTTTTGTTGTTGGTCTGTGGTCAGTTGTTGCTTTTAAAATAGAAAGTGAAAGGTACTTGAGCTTGTATGTAGATAACTATGCTAAGAAATGTAGTTTCTGGGAAAATTCTGAGTCCTGGTCAGGTTGTCCTGTGGAGCAGCTGTGTTCTGTTGGAGTCAGCTGAATATTTATCAGTAGAGATCAGAATTAGTCCCTTGATGATTACAAATACTACTTTAATGTTTTCATCAGCTGTCTGTTTCCATAACTAAGTCTTAATCTTTGTTGTTCCTGGCAATAGCAGTAGTAAATTGCAAGTAGTAGAGAAGGCTCATTCTGCTGAAGTAGATGTAGTTCTAATGTATTACAGCTCCTGTGGTTCTGGAACAGGCTCATCATGCTCACAGGAAGGAGAGCAAAGACTTAATTTAGGCTGACAACAATCAGCAAGTGAAAATGCAAAACGCCTCCCGTGCTTGTGGGAAATAACCAGTTTTTCCTCTTTTGAGCTTTTCAATATATTTTTAATTAATGTGAAAGGTAACATGAGGTCAAATGGTACTGAAGATAACTCATGTAAAATGCTCTCACATTTTATCAGGTGGAAGTGAACAAGATGCTCCCTCTGGAGGGATGCTTGCCAGTGTTTCTGAACAGGAGAATACCCTTTACACCAAAGCACACTGGTTCAGTAAATTCACCCTGCTTTATCACCTCAAGTTTAACATTTATTGCTCTTTTAGAAACACCGATAAAGAGTCCAGCACTTGCTTATGGTTTTAATTTAAGCCTTAGGTTGGAAGGTTTGTCTGCTTGCCAGAAGCATTTAAGAAACTAGTCTGCACTGATGCACGGGGGATTTTACTGTGTAAATCTGTTGTCAGTGTTTGGAATTCCCTGTGTTAATCTGCACTGTGTGGATGGTGAAAATGGCAACAGTGAGCAAAATGAGGACCCTAAAATTAAGGAAGTAGAAAAATAAGTTTTAAATTCAAAGAATATTTGAAGTGAGAGTGGAATTATGTAAGGTGCCTTCTTTTATCTAGTTCTTGAGAGCAGCTGCTTAAGGGAATGGCTCCGCTCTCTATGAGTCACAGCACACATCTTATTCTTCCTTATCTGTAGCATTAATTTTGTGGTTAGATTAGTGATGTGCTTCACCTCCCTGTGTGTGGGATCACAGGAATGTGTGGGAGCAGCAGAGCAGGCTTGTCCTTTTTGGTGTAGACCAGATAGAAGGTTAAGTATGTGGTGGAGCAGCACCTCCCTCTGTGCTGTGATGAAATCCCTGCAGTATGGCTCATCTCCTGCTCGTGGGAGTTCAGTGCTGCCACCTTTCTACCCCAGAACTGCTCAGAGGTATCTTCTGAACAAATTGAAAGCCATTTCTCTCCCAGAGGGTACTCCTCATTAGGAAGCAGTCTTTATTATTTTTATAATAAATAATGAAATAGTAATTCCTGTAAAAAGCTGTTGCATTTCACAATGCAGTTTTGGTGTTTTTTTTTTTTTTTTCCAAATGAAAATGCTGGGGCTGTGTTTTACAGAAGCTCTTACCAGGATTTTTAGCTTGTGCACTCCCTTCTATCTAGCTGCATACTTCCAGGTATCCCTGTTTATACCAAATCAATGTATGTGAAATTGCGGTGTGCTAGGTAAGGTGAAGGTTAGAACAAAACAACAAAATAATGGAGGGAATAGGCTTCCATCCCAAAGGACAGCGATAACGGAGTAAGGAGGCGAGTGAGGAGCATGGCCTTAGTCTCCTTTCCCCCAGAGGACTGCAGTCTACCAGTTCCTCTGCACTTTTAGCTACTGACTGTCCTGGAGCGTGTTCAGCTTGCTGTACTGCTGCCAGGAAGTGGGACACTGGCTCCCTGGGGCTGCCCTTTCTGCAACCTGAAGGAAGGCAACCAGTCTGCAGCAAGGTTCTGTGCTCCCTGGTGGCAAAGATAGGGCTTCTGTTTTGAGAAGTGGTATGTTTCATCTTGTCCAGAGTATTCCTGATTGTGGACATTCTGCATGGAGGCTGTGGAAGAGCATGCTGGAAAGCTTTGCCACCTTGTGCTAGGATTTGAATTGGATATGTGATTGCTGGATGTGCTTCACTGTGTGCCTTTGACTTTTCAAAGAGTTTTGGAGATATTGATAAACCTGAGTAGAAAAGGAATTAACTTGTTTTGGGTGAATCTTTAATTTCCTTCTGACAGCCTGGGAAATGACTGTGTCTTAGAGTGTATCTCCATCTTCTAAGAGCTCTAGAGCAAGGCACAAAAGAGAAGAATCGGTTATTAAAGATATTTCACTTAAAACCACCTGTTTCCTACTTACTACAAGTCTCTGTGGGAGTGTAATCTAAATTGGCAATAAATGGGGGTTGGGGGGAAGCTAATCTAGGTGACTCATCTCTCTTGTTGTGTGTTAAGTGAATCCCTCCGAGATTACCCTCTGTTCGCAGGATTTTGCTTTAGAATCAGTTTAGTTCAACATTAAGTGTTTGCCTCCTAAATACACTGTGTAGTACTTTCTGTTTGTCAGAGAGCTAACAATAGAAGGGTGGAGAGGGAAGTGCTGCTTTCTTTTACTAAGTTCTGATGTTTCTTTTATAGCCTGTTCAATGAACAGAATCAATAGTAGATCTACTTTGTTTTCGTTCGATGTTCTTTGTGGTGTATCACATCTCTCCAAAACAGATGGCATCCTCTTTAAAATTTAAACCAAGTAATTCTGTAATAAACTTAAACACTGAAGTCTGAAGGCAGACATCCCACCAGGGCTCCTGGGACTCTTAATGTTTTAAGTACATAGCTAAGTCTCTAGAAGCTTAATATCCCTTCGATATAATGTTTTTCTTAATTAAACCTGTAATCTGTGAAGCAGTTACAGAAAGATTTATGAAATAAGTGCAGTACCTTCATTTCAGGAGGTTGCCTTATTTCAGGCACTCTGAATTCTTCCTCTTGTTTTTCACTTAATGTTAGGTTTTGTCTTGTTTCCCTTCCATGGGGCTTACTGAAATTTGAAACCTGAAATCCTTTAAAATCTGTCAAAAATGTGTGTAAGCCAAGTGTACTTCTTTAGTGTTATGTCTCATATCTGAATAGTCTTCTGCACTTGTGGAGACTTGCAGTGCAACTTACACTTAATGTCCCAACTCATGTAGTAGTGTTGGGGACCACTGTGTTGTAGTAAAGCCTTTCAGTATAGTGAGCGCTACGTACGCGTGTTTTAACATCAGTAGTTTTCCTTAAATGTAGGGAAAGCACTGTGAGTTTATGAAGGAGGTAGGGATTTGCAGTCACAACTGCACTTTTCTGTGTTCTAGTTCTCTGAAAGTTCATGTGTTTCTATGATTCTCCAGATTGCAAGACTTTTGCCTCTGTTTCAGGTTCTTAAGGTGCCCTTTGCTGCTATTTCTGTTACTTGGCTTTTAATGTTTGTTAAACGTTTCAGGCTTTTTTGCACTTTTTGATATTTCAAGTCTTCCGAAGTCAATATACCAAGTGGCAAAAGAATCAAATACGAAAACTTGCCCAATGGTTGGAAGAAAATAATCAGTTAATTCAATGGCATACAGAAATCATCTTGATAGTGCAGGCTATTGACAGAGGGTTCTCCTATTTCACAATTATCAGTGCTGTAAGGGAAAAAGCTGCTTTCTCTGTTTCATCAGTGCAAACATTTTGAGTAAGCACGAGATAAGGGAATGGGGCAAGTCTTTTGTGCTCTGGGAGCGATAGGATTAGATTATTTCCATGTAAAATGTGATTTTGGTTTTGATATGCATGTTTGGAAAGATTAATTCTGTGCAAATCGTGTTAGTAGAGAAGCAATCGTACCTTGCAGGCAACTTGGTGCTAGTAATTCATCTTTTGAATTAAAGCACAGCATCAGGTTACTTGAACTGCTTTCTGTGTAAGGTGACTTTTGTCCCTTGTTGAAGCATGCTGTTTAGCAAATAGAATTGACGGATTCCAAACTTGGTTGGTATTGCTTGGCCACCTTCGGTTGATCTGCACTGAGAGGATTAGTTCCAACAGAAAATCATGTAGTTCAAGTGTGAAACGGTTTGTTTTTTATTGGAGAACAGTTACTTAGGATTGTGTTTTGCCTTGTATCCATCCTGGTAATGCCAGGGAATGTCCCTTGTTTACATGAGTCGGGGTTTCGGGGTTTCTTAGGGTTTTTTTTTTTATCTCTTTATTTTTCCTGCCCTGTTCAGTTGCTACTTTTGCTGCCTCATCAACTTCCAGTGAATAAGTACATTAGTGCAGTATTATTCTGACTGTGGAGTTGACTTGCACTCCTTTGTGCCTTACTTAATAGGGCTTAACTTTCCTGTCCTCACTGAGTAATTCGTACCTATTCTGGTGTCTTGTGTAGTCATAGGGTGGATTTTTTTTCTTTACCTTTTATTACTGGGAGGTGGTTTTTAGCATTTTATCATATTGCTTCTCATTATATGTAAATATTCTCAGAACTTGCTTATGTTTCTCATGTTGGCTGTTTGCTCAGGTGCTGCCTGCTTTCCTGTTTAATTTCTGTAAAACAGAACTAAGTGTATTCAAACACCAGAGTCTCTTCTATCCATGTTTCTTTGTTATGTTTCTGATTTTTACATAAATGGCAAGGTCAGGGGCTGCACTCTGGTACTGTATTAATGGTGTTAAACATCTTTTCATGCCTTAAAGCACAGTTACTGGCATATGTTAACCCCAGTATCATATGTAAGTAATGTACAAAGCCTGAAGTGCTGGACTCCGATACATCTATGCTTTCATTTGTTGCTTGACTATTAAAGGTGCTTTTTAAAGAAAAAAATAAATTGTTGAGTTAAACTACTAGCACTTACATTGGTCCTGGGAGAATTTGCGATGTGTGGCTCTGCTATGGTATATATCTATCGTGTGTATATATATATATATATATATATATTTATACAAGCTGTAGTTGTGAAGTGTGCTTTTGGGACTTCTTTTCAACCATTACTGCCTGTGGTGACATTTTTCCTTGCTAAGTGCTTTTTTAATAAAATCAGTTTCTTCCTCTTACTCCCTGTATGTCAGTGCAAAACCTTCAGGTTGCTATAAGGGAAGGATGGTGCAGGAGCTGGCCCAGGGGAAGCACAGGACTCCAGAAAAAATGCCAGCTTATGATGATTTGGAGTATCTGGAATTACAGGCTCCTTAGCTCAGGAGAGATGTCCTTGTACAGATAAAGTTACACAGTATGACCCAGGTATTGTAGTGAAAGTTGCTTTAGATAGACAAAATGTAAACAGCTTCAGTGCTCTCATTGCCTACAATAGAATGAGAGTCCACTGAACCCAAACACCGATTTTTTTTTGAGGCGTTGCTTCTGAAGATAATATTACAGATCATAGAGTGTTCACAGGGTTTTGATTTTCAAACTGATTGTAAAAGAGCTCTCAAAGTTGCTAACAGCAAAGTTAGCAGGCAGGAAAAGCATGTTTTGGAAGACATCAGTGTGTGTTTAGAAAAGGCTGATTATGTACAATGCTGAGTGGGAAGAGCAAGTATTTATTAAGAAGCCTGCTCAGAAGAAAGCATGAATAGCATTTTCTCCATGGAATTTCTTCAATTTTGTTTTGTTACAGTGTTGGTCAGTTATTTTTCCAGTGTATAGAACTTAATGAGCTGTACATAAAGCTGTGCAGAAGAGTGATCTTCCACTTCCATTTGGCTCTTGATTTAACTGCCGAAGGTATTGACCAAATTTGCTCATTTTTAGTGTCTCCCATTTGGTAACAAAGCAGCTACAGTAGAGGTCTTGCATCCTAATGCTGGAATTGTGCTTGAGGAGCTTGATACATGCGGAGGAATTTTTCTTTTCTTGACAACTAGTGTTTGCCATTTGTTTCTCTCTTCTTACTACTGCTGTCCACTTAAGTGACCAGGCTTTCAGTGCATGCTGCTAACTTAACGTCTAGAGGTGTAGCTATGGATTGCTGTGATAATTAGGGGGATATGACATTTTTAGTCTTAAATTTTATTCTGTATTAGCTATTAGTTCTGCCCATTGTTTATGAATGAGTTGTTTTTCTCTGAGGGCGAGATGTTGAGTTTCAAGTGTTCAGCTGATACCAGCTTCTCTGTGGCACTTATAGACTGGTAAAACAGGAAAGGTAACTTCCCTCTTTCTGATCACTTCCACTGGAGTAAATAGAAATTAAGCAAATCTTACTGTCCCTGCAGAAATAAGGGGTTTTGGTCAGAAGTGAGTTAATTTAAAATAACGATTTTTTTTTTTTTTTTTTTTTTCAGATATAAGCCAGATTCTTTTCAGTTTTTTAGGTTGATTTGAGTGTAATCTTTTATAAACAATTTTAAGTGTTCTGACTTTATCACAAGTATATTTGTTAAACTTATTATTTGTTAAGCTTGCTTGAATTAAGATTCTTTTGTGTAAATCCATCTTGTGCATTATGTTTCTTTTTTTGAGTACTTGTTCAGAGTTACCTTAAGATAGAGGCAGAGTATGCAGCTGTATAGGAGGCAAACTGTCAGTGTCAGGTAACATTGTGCTAGATGCTGTTGTTGCAGAGGAAGGGACTTGATTTGAAGGAAAAGGAAGCAGTTGCAGTTCTGGGTGAAAGCAGGAACAGCAAAAACCAGCTTTCCAGCACTGCTCCCCCTTGCTTTTCAAGTATTTTTCTTATGTAGGAATAGCGTGTAGTTGTGCTCCTTTTCTAGAAGAATGGCAGACAGAGAATAAGTAGATGAGGTAAGAAAGAGGGGAAGAGGGACTGCTGCTTACTGGGTTGTCAGGAAGGAGGTAACTGAAGGATGGCGTGCACAAGTGAAAGTTTCTTCATCTTCGGTTAATGGTAGAGGTGTCAGGCCTAGAAGAGAAAAGTGACCTGCATTGTAGACTCCGGAAACCTTTACCCCTTCTTCCTGCTGTCCAGGAATCCACTGTGTTTCCAGTGCAGGACTGAGTTTTGTCACACGATCGATGAGTCCGGAGCTGACTCAGTCTTCATGGTACACATACTACTCCTGTTGAGTGGCTGGAGTTTGTGTAACTTCCTGCGACTGGGATAAAACTTCATTAGAAACTAGTTGCATAGATTGACAGTGCTTCAAGACCATCCTCTACATGGGAGTTTATTTTAATGTCTAAATTACAACACTGAGCTCAGGAGATCTAGAAGCATGAGACACCTCTGACTTTTAACTGCATTTTGTAACATAAACAACTGCTTCCATCTGTGATTTGAAAGGTGAACATGACACTTGCTTTTAACCAGTTAGCTTTCACACTGCTAGTAGTGCAGCCCCAGCAGCAGGGAATTCAGCAGTGGTGAGAAAAACCTGCTTGAGAAAGAATAAATGCCTAAACAGCAAGCCTGGCCTGAGCTCCTGCTGCTGTGGTTATACTGCTACTAGCAACAGCTTGTTTGGTTGATCTGAAGTTGGTGTTGCTATGTCTGGGTTAGCTGTAGTCAGGCTTGTGACTGCAGGATCAGTTTATCCTTAAACTCTGCTGTTTTTGTCTGTAAGCTGGACTGTATCACCTGGTTGGCAGTCACCGAGTATATTTGAAATACAGGATGAAAGAGGCTTTTTGTATCAGTAGTGCAGTGTATTGCAGATGCAAGTTCTTAGTCTTTTTATAATAGAGGAAATACTAAATCAAATTACATGGGTTTAAAACAAGTGACAGTTTTCTAGACTTCAGTCTGTAAAGAGGAGCTGGTGGGTTCTGCTGTCAGGAAGTAGGTTGCCGTTTTAGACTTGGGTTTATTTCAGCAACACAACACTGGGTTAATAGTCTGTGAAAAGAAAAGGCTTAATATTTAGCAAGAAAGAAGTAACAATGGAAACAAAGAACAGCTCAAGCTTTAAAGTGTGGAAAAAATATCCAAATGGGGATGTCAAAGAATATTTAGAATAATAGTGGAATCTTCTGTCATGAGGCAAGTAAAGCTCTTGGGATGCTCTGTTGGGAGTAATCCTCCTCTGGCATGGGGTTACTTACTGGGTCTTTTCTGTGTGTGTTTTGTGATGCACTTAGTCTTTAATCTGTGGCTTACTATGCAAGCTTTGGTATCATGGTGGTAGCACTGCAGAGTTGGATAGCTTTTTTAATTTAACGTTTGTAGTAGTAATGCCTGATACTGTACATTGGAAACATCGTATTCAGATTTGCCTGTATAATGCTGATTGGAGCAATAATCCAGTTGTTTTGCTCAACGATGCTGTTTAATATATCTATGACATTCCCTTCTGGGACCCTGTTTCTTATTACTTTCCATTTTAGTTTCTGGTTCTGTTATTCACTACAGCCTGTGCTCTCTGTTGTGAGGTGCTTAATGGTTTCTTGTAAGGAAAATGGAAGTTGCTTTCCTCATCAGATTCCCCCATTCTTGCAAATTTATCATTCTTAAAAGGTCGGGGGTTATTTGAATCTCTGTAGGTAAACCTGAGCTTAGCTTTCCCCCTTTTTATCTCGTAATCACTTCTTTGAGACCAAGGAGAAAATGAAGGCAAAGATAACATGGCAGTGTGTTTCTGGAGAGGGTAGGCAAATGTGACTTCATTGGTGTGTGGGTTTATATTTGGTAGTACCAGTGCTTGGGAATAGTGTGCAGGAAAGAAGTGTTGCCACTTTGCAGGGGTGTCACCACAATGTAGCGCACAGCACAGACAGTTGCATCAGCCCAGCAGAAGGTCATATGTTACAAAGGGTTGAAAATAGTCAGGGCTGTTTAAGATAGAACTGCTACCAGTGACAGCCTGTAGAAGTTCATCCTGTGGCTAAACAGTATTTCTTTCAGCAGCAGTTCAGATCTTATGCTTGTTTGATCTGAACCTCTTCTTCCAGATTGCATATGCTACAGATAAATGTTAAAGATAGTCTCTCTCTTTCTTTACTGTTGATGTATTATTCTCCCTGTTTCTTCTTTGCCTCCATCAGCATCCCCATCCTGCATCAGCATTAAAACAATAAAATTGATAGTAAGTGAACTAAATCACAGAATCACAGAATCCCAAGGGTTGGAAGGGACCTCAAAAGATCATCTAGTCCAACCCCCCTGCAAGAGCAGGGTAACCTACAGTACATCACACAGGAACTTGTCCAGGCGGGCCTTGAATATCTCCAGTGTAGGAGACTCCACAACCCCCCTGGGCAACCTGTTCCAGTGCTCTGTCACTCTTACAGTAAAGAAGTTCTTCCTGATGTTAACGTGGAACTTCCTATGCTCCAGTTTACACCCATTGCCCCTTGTCCTATCACTGGATATCACTGAAAAAAGCCTAGCTCCATCATCCTGACACCTACCCTTTACATATTTGTAAACATTGATGAGGTCACCCCTCAGTCTCCTCTTTTGCAAGCTAAAGAGACCCATCCCCCTCAGCCTCTCCTCATAAGGGAGATGTTCCACTCCCTTAATCATCTTTGTGGCTCTGCGCTGGACTCCTTCAAGCAATTCCCTGTCCTTCTTGAACAGAGGGGCCCAGAACTGGACGCAATATTCCAGATGCGGCCTCACCAAGGCTGAGTAGAGGGGGAGGAGAACCTCTCTTGACCTACTAACCACTCCCTTTCTAATGCACCCTAAGATGCCATTTGCCTTCTTGGCCACAAGAGCACATTGCTGGCTCATGGTCATCCTCCTATCCACCAGGACCCCCAGGTCCCTTTCCCCTTCACTACTTTCCAGCAGGTCAACCCCCAACCTGTACTGGTAAAAATCAGTTGCTTTCAAGTTGCTCCCTATGCTGCTAACAAATGCAGTGGCCAAAGGAGGCCCAGGACTACTTCTGGCTGTTGTTTAGGGTGATGGGTGTAAAAGGGCTTTCTCAGCACTTTCCCACTTTGCCCATTGCATGCAATGTGAGACATGTTTGCTTGAAAATCTCTGTATATAGGATTCTGTAAATGATAAAGCTTCTAAGTTGTAAGGCAGAGGGTACTTTGGAAAGACCTTAATTACTGTTGTGGGAAAGTTTTTCAGGAGTCAGTTGTTTTGCTCAAATGTTCATCAGCAAGTTCTGTTACACAAAATATTTGCCCTTCTGAGGAAAAGAGGTGCTACTAAATGCTTTTAAGGTGCCTGGATACTGGGCAGTTAGTTACAAAAGGCCTTTCAGTAACATTTTGTAACTGAAGCAGATAATGCTGTGTACAATTGCTGCATGGTTTCCAGACTGAGAACACTTCTTCCCTTTCCTTTTTTTCTCTTGTTTTTGGTTTCCCCCCCCTTCTCTTGGGTGCTCAGTGAAGGCTTTAGGTGGCATGTAGGCTTACTGGTAAACTGTCTAGAATAAGCACATATTTCACATTGGGGTTTGAATTGTAAGTGGGTATGGGTTCTCAGAGGAAATGGCCTACCCTGTTAATGGCAGTTGACTTGCATAATATTGTTCTTCTGTAATTATTTGAATAGTTACCAAGCTTTAAATTCAGGAAGAAAAATAACTGCGTTATTTGCCTCATTTATCTTAGAACTAGCATAACCAGCATGAATGTTGTTTTTGCAAACATAGTTACACTGGTTTTCTGCGGATTTAGGGCTGACCTGCACATGTTTTGTGGTTTTTGCAGGGTTCAGTGGTCTCAGTTTAAAGGCTATTTCATATTCAAACTGGAGAAAGTAATGGATGATTTCAGAACCTCAGCTCCTGAACCAAGAGGGCCACCCAATCCAAATGTGGAATATATTCCTTTTGAAGAGATGAAAGAAAGAATCCTGAAAATTGTCACTGGATTTAATGGGTATGTATAATTTGTTTTATAAAATCAGGGTAACAGAAGTGTTTTCCCAGTTTTTAACTTGGTATCTATCTGTGACTGTTCGTTTTGCTTCCTCAAGTAGATGGGCGGAAGCAAAATACATACCGTGGAAATACATGATAGTAATTTCAGAACTTTTACTTTATTTTTCTGTCTCTGAATGAAAATTAGGACATCCTGTGACCCATCAGTCACTTTGTTTTCAATATGTAGCTAATTTTTAAGTAGCACAATTCAGTGAAGCATGGCATCGCTCCGTGCATTTAACAGGTAAAATAGACAGTAAAGTTAGATTTCTTTCAGTCTATTTTGAAATACCCAGTTGAAAAGCCTTTTGTGTTCAGCTCTCAGTGCCTTTGTGGCAGTTCAGTAGCTTTTGAAGAATTGATTCTGTGATGAACCTGGCGTGGCCAGGAGGCAAACTGTCCCTGGTTTTGAAGTTTTAAGTTGTTCCAGATTCAAAGTTACAGATAGAGCAGGACTTGCTAACTGAGAGACTTGGGGTATTTGATCTATTGCTGACAGTGTCTTAAAGTGTGTCCCCTTTGCTGGCTTCTTAATTGTGGAAATTTTGTTTCCTTTGAAATAAAGCTCCTGATTGATTTTGGTGTCTCACTTGTTGTGTCTGTTTTCTAATAGCTCGTGTAGTATTGTTCTTGTTTCTAGCCTAGATGACTTCCCATAAGCTGAGTCATCCTGCTGTGGGTCTCAATGCTTGCAAAAGACTTTTTCAGCTTTTTTTCTCAGCCTGTCAGTAAATAACCCTGTAACCCTGATGTTCTAGATTTGCAGGTGGTACTAATATGTCCTTAGTATACTCTTTTGATGATAGGTTAATAACTTTTACTGTCATTGTTCCATGCTGCTTAATTTATTTGCAGTTCAAGTGTCTCTTGTAAGTCAGATCTCATCTTCCCTCGTGTTCCCCATTGTTGTTGTGTAGGATACTTCTAAGAATGTGAGATTCAGCAAGTTCTCAGCTACCCAATATTTATACCAGGCTACTTCACTGACAGAATTTAAAAACAAACCTATTCTTTATGCCTCTCTCCCACCTCCCCCAGCTCGTTGTTAATGCTTCTCTGCCCACAAAATTTGTAATGCTCTCACGGGGAGAGAGCTAATGAATGGGCTCCTGTTATCTTCTCTTGTTCCGAAGTGTACTAAACAAACCTCTGGATAACAAGTCTGAAGCTTACTATGTGGCCCTGCTATTTGCTGTAACACTCAAGTGCTCAACTTCCTCATACTTGGAAGTGAACCACCCGGTCTTTGAGGAAGCAAGCTGTGTGCACTAGTTACCTTAAAGAAAAGAATACTTTGGGATGTTTCAGAAGCTAGGATTGTGGAGGAGCTAATTTAGTCAATCCTGCGACTCCTGCAGTGGTTGTTGTGAAAGCTGAATCATGTGGTGATGTGTCCAAAAAGCATCAACAGCAGGTTTTGGCTGGTGCGATTGGATATACTCGGGCTTCTTGTTTAGAGTTGTTGATGCCATTTCAGGGTGCTGTAGTGGAGAAGGAAGCTACTTGATGTGACTTTATTATTAGGATGGTTTTATTGGTGTTTGTATAAGAGTCAGGGAAAGAGTTCAGTAAAAGTACCTAAAGACTTTAAATTTGTTTTTATAGTTAAGGAAGCAATGAATTAAGAATGACCCCTGGTTTGGGGTCTTTCTAGAGGAAATGTCTTTTAAAGAAAACACAAATAGGCTGGTTTAACCTTATTGTACCTCACTTGACATTGTGTAATATGCTTGCAGAGCCAGATTCTCATACTATCTGTACTTTAGAATGCTTTGGAGTAGGAACTTCTTGAAAGACTTTGCCATTTTCTTTATCTTACTCAGAAAGTTCTGAGGTAAGTTATTGGGGATCTCTGAAAGAGGAATCTTCACAACATGAATAAAACAGACAACATCATAATCCAGATGTTAATTTATGTGTATTTTTTTTGCTGCTATTTGACACAGTTGTTAGCCTGGTATTTTCCCAGATCCCTCCTGAATCCTGCCTGTCTGATGAATCTTTGGTTTGTAATTCATTCTGAACTATAGTGCTGTTTCGTGCTGTTTGTGTAGGATTTGAAGTGGCTATCTTCAGCAGGCACATTAGGACTGTTCATGCAGCTCATGCACCGAACTAATTACATTTCTGAGCATTGAAGATCAATGCCCGTAGTGCTCACAAACTTCTGCATTGGTGTTCATGTATAAACTTACACCAAGTTCAGTTACTTCTATTTTAAAGAAGTTTTACTGAAAGGAATTAATTATGTGAAAGTTAACCGGGTTTTGCCAACCAGAAACATTGAATGTTGAAGGGATGACATGCAGAGATGATAGTGTGACGCTTGGTGCCATCTGCTGCTCAGTAAACGAAGTTCAGTTTGCAGTGGAAAATTTTGGAGGGAAATGAACTGCTTTAGGCTTTTGTTTAAACAAACCTCTTCCAACTGAGAGTAAAATAGGAAAGCAACTTCTGGAGTTAGTTGCAGGCTGCACGCTTTGACTATGCTTATTCCACATGTAGCCAGAATTATTGATCTTCACAAAATAGTTCCTGTATTGGCACTTCGGGTGACTGGCCAGTACAGCTGGATATGTATTAGGCAATGATTCTCCAGGACACTTGCTGATTTAGCTGTGTATTTTATTTCTGTGAAATAAATAGATTTTGAATGGACAGTATAATCCATCTAAAAAATAACAAAGTCTCCAGTTACGGACTTGTCAACCCAAACCCAAAGTGGCCATCAGTGAGAAACAGAATACAGTTAGTGGGGTACCCATGTGGAGAAGTTAACAGAGCAGGTAAATTCTTTGTGACTGAATTACAGTTAGGAATTTCATCACAAGAGGTCATTACACAGAAGCTGAACATCATAACGTATTTGGGTGTCAGAAAGATTACTGATTGACCCAGCGTTGCTCAACAGCAGCACAATTTGATTGATACTGAGGCAGCTTTAGGAAATGAATGTCAGAACCATTGTCAAGCTTAAAAGCCTTCATGTAATAAACTTGAGTTAAAAGGAGCACTTCTTTCTGGTTTGTTCTTGTTTGTACTTACTGTTTTTTTTGGGAATGGGGAAAGAGGTATATTTCACCTCCCTATTTTGACCCAGGAATATCTTGCCTGTGTGCCAAAACACTTGGTTTCTGCCGTTTTACTTAGTTTTAAGCAATAACATAGTAAGACAAATGTTTTGGAAAGCCTGTTGTCTTACAGCATTACTTTCTGCAAGTGTTCATGTATTTAATGCTTCATCAACTGTATTTTAACTCTGCACAGCTGATTGATGAGGTTAATTTTTCTATTCTCAGAAGTCAAGTAAAGCTAAGTTGGTGTGGTGTAATTCAGGACAAATAGCAAGGGAAGGCATTAACTGATAGGGTAAATGTGGTACGTACCTTCTGTGCTTTCAGATAGTGGTGTTGGAACTAGGGCTAAAGGTGCCTGCATTGTAGCCTGTCTCCTTAGAGTCTTCCAGTTGAGGGCTATAACTTCCACAGTAACATGATATACAGACAGTTCTTTAAAAACAGAATTAAATTGTTGACACTGGGGACTGACTACTGCTTGCTTTTAGTTAAAGTGAAGTGTCATGTAGTATGATTTATCATGGCTATGCAGGCCTGTTTGCACTGAACTAATGGTAGATCTGTGCATCTTTAAAATGTGGCTTTTTAGCTAATGACCTAAGCTTGAGGCACATACTGTGTTAGCTAATGAAATAGGCTTAAGAGTCTGTACAGAGTTCATCAGAAAATAAAAGTTAAATTTTTACAGAACTTACAGTATAGGGTTACACACACGTGTGTGTAAGTCTCTATACATACTGCTTTGGATTTGGTGTATCCATCATATTCCCAATAAAAACAACGGTTCTTCAGTACTGTCTTGTATCAGATATTCCTTACACGTTGATTACTGAAATGTTTATGGCTTCAACTTCAAATAGTGAACTGTAAAAATGTATGATTCTGCATTATTTATTGAAAAAAAACCCTTTAACATTTTACTGTTTTGTCAGAAGTTTGTTAAAATGTGATACTGTGAATGTGCAATGAAAGTGTGTGACATCTCAGGTAACTAGTAAATGTATGTAAAGAATTGATTGTCTAAAAGGTCACTTTCTCATGTAAGTAGGGATGAAATGGAGTGCAGAGCTGTCAGGAACTGGAATGTGTGAATGTGGTGCATATGGGTTTATGTATCTTGCTCTGAATTTAGTTATTGTTGCTGAGCTGTTCTCTTATCTATAAGTATACTGCCGAGCTGTGGCCAAGTAGAGTATTTGTAATAGCTAAAGACTTATTAGTTCTACTGATTCCAATGTTTAATGCTTTTTCTGTAAATGTATTTTGTAAAATGTGAAATAAACTATGAGTTGAGAGGTTTTTTTAGCTCTAGTGTATGACTCAAATTTGTTTGGCATTACTTACCATTTTTGTTCCATACATTGAATAATAAATACAGTCTTAAACTATTTTCCTGTGACAATCTGATTTCCTTTTCATTGTTTTAATGGATCATTTGAGTTGTGGGATGATGTATTTAGGATTCTACCAGAGCGTTTTGTGGTGGTGAGCACAAAACGTGGTATGTTGTTACCTCAGTATATGCTATGGGGGTAAAATAAGGCCTTGAGTTACTGCTCTGTATTGCTGTTGATGACAAATTGTCAGTACTGTTTTCTTTCTGTTTTCTCAGTAAGAGGGAGGAGGCATTAATGTTCCTTCCTCACAGTGATACTCATTAAAATCATATTTAACTGTTGTAAATCTATTTCCTTGCAGCATCCCCTTCACTATTCAGCGACTCTGTGAGTTGCTGACAGATCCTAGGAGGAATTACACAGGAACAGACAAATTTTTAAGAGGTGTGGAAAAGGTATGTATGTTTCTGAGAGAGAGCACTGCTAAACAGGCACAGCTACTGCTCAAATAACTTCTGGACTGCTGCCAAGGGTCTGTTAGCTTCATTATGGCTCCTAGCCATGGTATAGCTAATAGCTACTCTAAATATATAAGTTTGTTTCATAACTAATTTTAAAACTGCTTTTTGATGTTAAAAGTTAAGACATAAATCTCAGGGCTGTAACTGTTGTGTTTCCTCCTCTCAGTGCAGTACTCCAACTGTTGTCTGTAGGGGTGTAATGTCACTTTTTGTCTCTAGTTCTAGCTAAAATGAAATAATCAGCTGAAATAGTTTTGAATTTTTTGATCAAGCATTTCCTTCCACATTTGGGTTCAGATTAGATCCAGTAGAAGAAGGGAGGCCTCTTTCCCCAGTGTCTTTTGTTTCAGTGTTTCAATCCTCTTTGTAGAGGACTGTGCCTTTATAAAAGCATACAGATGTCTAACAGTATTTTATAGCTTATTTCAGAATGTGGGATCATTCAAAAGTAGATCATGGTGTTTCAGGATGTAGTTCCACATGGGATTTTCCACATGGGATTTTCCAGATGGCAAAATTGGCTTGAGGTTGCTACTTCAACTTTTTGGTCAAAGAAAGTTTAACTTGTAAATGGAGTGATTTCCTCCCCCCCCCCCCCCCCCGTTACAGTGGATGTAGTCAGTTGTGTTCTTGGAAGATAAGATGGGAAGGAGATGGTCAGGAATAAATGAGATAGGGATTTCACAAAGCCATTTCTTAGCCAGTAACAAGATCTGTGAAACCACATCTCAGGCTTTATGAAGAGCCCTCATCAAAGTTCATCTGGGTTAATTCAGCTGGCCCTGTGATAAAAGCCCCCCTGTATAATTGGGCTATGTATTGATTTGAAGAGAGAAACTTGCCTGACTTTTAGGCTGGGTTCTGGATGTAAAACCTGACATATTTTGCCGTGTTATGCAGGAGAAGAGGTGGCTGAGCAAAACATACTAAATTAATCTTTATTTCCGCCCTTTTTTATGCGGGGATGAAATAATTTTACATTGGAAATATGGCTGTGCCAAAAAGAACTAACAGTGCTTGTGCCCTTCTGAAAGCAGGACTTGTGTATGAATAGAACCTTGCTCCAGCAATTCAGAATTTGATCAGCATTTTGGAATACTTCATTTTCCAGAGATACTTCAGTTAGAAATTACAAACACTTCGGCTTGAGGCTTAATGTGCTGGTCTCATTGTGAGAGTAGGCCACTTAGGAAAATACTGACTTCTAGTGCAGTTACGGCCTGGCCTTGTGAAGGGGGAGCAGGGGTAATTTTTATGTATCTGTCATCTGCTGGTAGCTTTCAGCCCAATTTTCTGTAACGTAGTTTAGCAGATGTGACCAGAATCCTATGACTCTTTAGGTTTGGGGTGTTGTCAAAAGCTGAAGCTTCTGTTTCTGATCTTTTACATTGTTTATGTATTACAGAATGTCATGGTTGTCAGCTGTGTATATCCATCTTCAGAGTAAGTATAACCCTTTTTCCTTGAAACTTTGTGTTAGAAGGAGGGAGAATGTGTCTGATATTTCACTGGCAGCAGTTGTATCGAGAAGACAGATGTGCAGAGTTCAATTTTCCTTATCAGTAGTTAACAGTAGTGATAGTGGTCTGCAAGTATTACCTGTAGTAATCTGGAAATGTACAACCGGCTTTGTAATTGGCTATGGTATAGTTTGGTACTATCCCTGAACACTAAGCTCTTAGTTTGTACTATAGCTGGTGGTGGAGAAAATGGATACCTGTCTGTTTCCCTGTGAATTCATATCCCAGCCTGTTTCCCTGATACGATGTACAGGTAGAGAACCCTTTGAGGACTGACAGTGGGGGACTGTTTGAGCTGGGGGGAACTCTGCAAACATATAACTTAAATTTCCTTTATTAATAACTTTGTTTGTTTTTGTTAGAAAAAATAATTCCAATAGTTTAAACCGGATGAACGGTGTTATGTTCCCAGGAAACTCACCAGGGTATTCTGACAGGTAAGTCTAGTTTTGGGAGTAAACTTTTTCTGCATTAAAGCAAGGTAGTTCTGGAAATAGCAGGTTCAGATCCCTTATTGCCTGTTCTGATCAAAAATGGGTAGCCTTAAAAAATGGAGTGTGACCTGGGATACTGGGAAAGGAGGGTTGAGGAGCCATGAACATACACGCTATTCACTCTATTCTTTGATCTTTTTGTGACTTTGTTGTTTACATTTTTTATTTAAAGTTCTATCATAGTTTACATGATGTGTGCAAGGAATTTTTTAAAACCAAGTTCTAGCTGCTTTCTGCCTATCATGAACAAATCACTGCTAAAAGGATGGGTTGTTTTTGTTTTGTTCTTTCTCAAGGTCTAATGTGAATGGTCCTGGAACTCCCAGACCAGTAAATCGACCGAAGGTTTCTTTGTCAACTCCTATGACAACAAATGGATTACCAGACAGTGCGGAACATAAAGACTCAAGCTTGCAGCAAGCAGAAGACAAAAAACACAGGTTGGTGAGGAGGATGTATTATGAGGTTTTATTATTCTCAGTTTTTTCATTTACGTACAAAAAGTATTCTGAAAGAGAATGGCAACCTCAGGCATGCGTAATAACATATAGTAACTTAACGGACAAGGATCTGCAGCAGGATTTGATGTGTACTTTTGCTGCTGTTTGGGCGTCCAGATAACAATTAACTCAAGTTCCCACAGTTGCCATAACACATCTTGTAGGTGTATACAATGTATGGTAAAAAATGAAAAGTCAATAATAGAGTTCAGGAATCCACAATGGTCTGTAATTTGGACCCACCAAAATAGCCTGACCATTCTATATTTTCATCAGCAATTGGGAGGAGCAATGGCTTTGAGGTTTTGTTGCCTAATAAGTGAAGTGAGTTCTACCATTACCTCTTGCAGTGTTTAACTTAAGGTAGCTGCTACTTTCTTGTGTATGATGATGCAGAATGTTTTACTTCAGTAATAACTACAGCTGCTCTTGTTGTTTATAGTGAATCACCAGCATCTGAATCAGAAGGTGCTCAGAGCAGCCCAGTAAAAAATAAGCATTCTGAAGATGATCCTGCAGAAGCAGAAGGACATGAGGTAAAAAGACTTAAATTTGACAAGGAATGGGAAGCCGGAGATGCACCTAACCAAACTGCCTCCAGTGAAGTTTCTGTAGCCATGGGGGAAGAGACGGAGACATCCTCTACATCTCAGGATAAAGAAAAAGATGCTACTTGTGCCAGGCAGCACTGTACAGAGGAAGAGGAGGAAGGTATTTCAGATTTTGTCTTTGCTGTGTACATTTTCCAAGGAGATGGGATTTTATTTGCTGGAGGCCAGTGCTTTGGGGACTGCTGAATGTCTCCAGTTGTGCATAAAGATGGACTGCTTGTTCATCCTTCAGTTTTGGGTTACTTGGCAATCTGCTTGCTTTCTTTGTTCTACATTTCTATTAAATTTACAAAATATACTTAATTCTCTTGGGCAGTAAGTGACACGAGGGTTGTAATGATGCACAAAGAACTTGAGCATCACTGCTTTGGGGTATCATGAGATGTGTTCTTCTCTAGAATGGGGGTGGGTTCTGTCTATGACTGTTAATAATATAAATTACTGAAATACAGATTAAAGTCGTGTTCATTCCATGTCAAAAATTATGTTAATTTTCCCTATGAACGAGGAAGCTGAGCACCAATCTCTTCAGATCCTTAGAACAGTAGAAACTGCCTCACTGTAAGGCAGGCCCTGTACCTAATTTAAAAAAAATACTTATTTCTTACATATTCTCCAGAGTTTCCTTTTAATAATTATTTTTTTTGGGATTCGTGCATCTGGAAAATATTCCTCTAGATGGTGGCGGGTGTACACGTGGAACACTGATGTCTTCAATGCTTCTGAAAGACTGCTGCTGAACACAAGTGAAGGAGTGTGGGGAAGCAAGTTAAAAATACTCGTTAGCTTGTGTCTTTATACTGAAGCTTAATTAAGCAAAACAACCTATTGAATTAAAATAATGGACTTTATTTTATGGTATCTTAGGATGGTTTGGCTGTCCTGATGATGCTGGCTAGTACTTCACATCTTCTAATAACATCAGAGCTTGTTCCAGGCTGTGTTGCAGAAGTATTGCTGGGGATGGAGAGTAGCAGGGTTAAGAAATGGTTAAAATGCCTCAGTAATACTGTACTTTCACTGTTTCTAGAGTCCTTCATGTCTCCCAGAAACGTTGGTCCAGACAGAAAAGATCAAGAAAAAGACACTGAATCCTCAACTGTGAATGAAGAGACCTCTGAGGAGAACAATCAGATGGAGGAGTCTGATCAGTCTCAAGCAGAGAAGGATTTACACTCGGATGACAGTGCAGCTAGCGGATCTGCCAGTAGTGGAGCTGACTGCAGTGAAGCAGAGGAGTCAGGGTCCTATGCTAGTGAAACTCCAGAGACATCGTCAGAGACCCCAATGGAAAACAGCAATGAAGCCACAGAAGCTGCAGATGAACCTATGGAGCAAGACTAATTTAAATACACTTAGATGCAGTATTTTCCATAAGGCTCCGGTTTTACACTGTATAAATAATTTTATGTAATAAAGTGGACCTTTAGTTTTACAAAAAAAAGAAAAAAAAAAGCAGGTTGTAAAATAAACTTCTCCATGGATTGAGCCTTGAAAGAGTTGTACATGATAAGAACTGTGACTGCCAGCTCCTTCAGGTCCTGCTTACCGCTGAACTTTCGTTTGGTCAAATCAGTGGTTTGTGTATAGTTTTTTTTATTTAGAATAAAAGTTTTTAAACTGGAAGGCAATTATAATTTTGACAACTTTTTTGGAGATTACCACACCTAGTTGTATGTAAGCAAGAAAGCTTTTTTTGTCTTTGTCTTTTTCTGACGGCTCTAGCAGTTACTTCATGTTTTGGTTACAGTTTGAACATTTGACATGTGAACTTACGGGGTTTCATGCTGGTTTCCAGATTTTTATTTGAATACACACTATGAAACCTTATGTTGTGTGTTTCAAATGTGTTACATTTCACACACACGTATATATGCACGCATGCACACTTCTGTGTACCCTCACTGTTCTAAGGGGGAAATGGTATATTTTTCTGTTTCTATAAAAGATAAACACAGTAAATACTTTTTTCTATAGGGAAAGACTGAGTTCACCTCTCAAGGCACTTTGTTTTGCCTCTGGAAAATGAAACAAAGGAAATCTGGCCCATGTGAAACCCTGGAACTACTAACGTTGAAAACACCAGAGTAAACACATTCCAAGAGAACTGTTCAGATTACACCACTTTTGTATACTTCTGAGGTGCCTGAGTGAAAGGATTTCATTTTATTTATGAGAAAATGTGCTTTATGTTGAGAACGTTGTAATCAAAACATTAGCTTCAACTTTTGTAGGAGAAATGTTTGAAAACATGGTAAGAAAAATACCTTGGAAGAAACAAAACAGGTACTTGCCTTTTTGAATGCTTCTTGGAACATTGTGAACATTGTAGAAAAGTCTCAATTACCCGAAGGTAGACGGATAGCATCGGTAAGCTCACACCACTGTATTGGAAGGATTAATCCATGACCATAGTTATGTACCTGAGCTGAATGACTGAAAGGTTTAGGGGTGCAGAGAAATCACCATGAATTTGTACAACATTTTGGAAGTGAACTAAATATTTTTGAACATGCTACTTTTGACAGCCAGTGTTAACGTTTTCTTTTCCAGACCAGCTCAAAGCACAAACTACTGCTTTAAACCCTTGGTATTTTCCAGTTCCCATATTTAAAGACATGCAGGCTGCAACGTCCCGGTCACAATTACTGGCTGCCAAATTTCTACCTGTTTCTTCAACTGTACCTTTTTGATATTTAGAGTTTTTAAATTTCTGTAAAGTAGATTTTTTGTAGATTGTAATGAGTGCTCACTGCCATTGTGGAACGGTATATAATTGTATAATTCCTGTGTGTAAACTGAATGCTTGGGCTTTCAATACAGTATTCATATAAAGCAATAAATATTAATGTTATGAAATATCCGAGTACTTTTTATCAGAATTGTCCCTCTTTTTGGTTTTTAAGTTCAGAGCTGAAGTACAAAAATGACCTCTAAAATGCATGCTGATAGTTTCTTGTACTACTACATGGTATGCTTGGGATCGGTTGGGGAGAATCTTAGGTTTTGATTAATACCGGAATAATTTGGCTCAGAGGGAGTATTTATAAAGCTATTTCTTTCTTGCTGATGTTACCTTTCAAGTTCTAAGCTGATGGGATTCAGGGAGGTGCTTGCCAAAACAATAAACATCTCATTGACGGAGATCCCCTTACAGAAGGAAACTGTACTGTGACTCACTAACATTGTGCTGAAGGGTTGGATGTACATTACAAAACTAAAGGACTGAACCAAAATGCTGGCATGAGGAAAGTTTAAAATACAGTGACATCTTCCACTGCTTTGGTGTTGGGTCTTTCTTTTTTAATATTTTGCCAATGAGACAATTTTAAGGTTTCTAAGTTCAGAGATTTCTGAAGTTTTCTTTAGACTGTTTATTTGTGAAGATACTGTCAATAAACTTCTTCTTTAAGCACTTCTGACCTTCCGCTACGTTTGTTTTAGCAACAAGCATGCCTTGCAGGAGAACTTTGATGTATAAATGCACTTAAATATCTGCTGCTGTTGTTGCCATGGCTAATAAAATGCAATTCATGCTTTAACATCATAGTAAACATCTTAGTGTTAAGTATGGGCCTATATTTAAAGACTGCATTTACTAAATCAGAGAAGATTCCTTCTCTGTAAGTGTGGATTTAAAGCCCCAAATGCACGCACTGCGTTTTAAGCAGCTGCATTGTGCTTGGGTAGTGTTCATGGGTATATTTCCTATTAAAAACCTTATATAGGAGCAGAATGGAGAGGGGGTTGGTGGTTTACTTTTCTGCGTACAAGGTGAAGGACAGCCCTTAATATTTAAAAACAAAACCTGCTATTTTGGGTAGTCCATTTCCTTGAAGTACCTGAGGTGCTCCGTCAGCCTTCATTTTCACACCTCAGGCCCGGCTTTAATACTTGCAATAGAGGAAGCTTACCCCTGCGGCATGCCACGCGCTGGGTTATACAGCCTCGGCCCCCCCCTCCAGAGCGGCGTCTCCCACTACCGCAGGCTGCGCCATCGCCTCAGTAACGTAATCACCCAAAGGCTCGGCTCGGCTCGGCTCGGCTCGGCTCGGCTCGGCTCGGCTCGGCTCGGCGTGCTCCCTTTGCCTCCAGCTCGGCTCTGCGCGCCCCCTTTGCCTCCAGCGGCGGGGCGGCGCCATCTGGCGGCCGGCGGCGGCTCTCGGTCAGGGCTCCGTGAGGCGGCGGGGAGTGAGACCGAGGCGGCGGGGCCGGGCCGAGCCGAGCTCTGCGGGGGGGAAATGAGGGTTTTCCGGAGCGAGATCCCGGGGGAGGCGGCGGGGCCTCTCCCGGGTGGCTCCGGTGACGAACCCCTGCTGCCAGACCCCGGCCTCCGCAGGGAGGCAGGCTTCGGGACGCGCCGCAGGTCAGTGAGGGTGTCCCCAGACACTGAAGGTAAATCACCTCAGCAGCAAATTAAGCCGTCGTTCCTCGTGTCGTCGTCCCCTTCCACTCTATGAGGAACACGGCTGGTGACCAAATTCCTGCAGGCACTTCTCCATTGCGTTCGTTGGCAACCCACTTGGTTTATCCAGCACCCTTATTTGGGCTTGCCAGACTAAACAACCCCGTCCTCTCGCTCCTCCCTCACCACATGTGTTGTTCTGAGCCTTTGCCCTTCTCCCGTGTGTCTCACTGTGTCCAAACCAGGATGCAGGACGCCAGCTGGGGCCTCCCAAGCGGGGCCTCTGGGGTGCCCTGTGTACATCTCCAGGTGAGAGCCGACTGTGTTTGATTTGAGGTCCACCGCGACCTCCACGGCATGTTCTGCCCAAGTTGTTTCTGAGCTGCCGTGTCCTGTGGCACGTATTTTACCTCAAGCACGCTGTTCCCCTCCCTCATCTTCTCCCAGCTACTTTGTGATGTTTTGCACCCTTTCCAATTTATTTATTTTTAATTCTCATCCTGTTCCATGAGGTCTTTAAAAGTAGTTTTCCCATCACTGTGCTCTCAGGGGCACTTTATCTGCAGTGCCATCTTGTTATTAACAGTCTGGAGCAGAACTGGACCCACAGCTGATACCTGTGGGATTCAAACTGGCCTTAAGCTGTGCTGGAGGTGAGGACAGAGAAAGCAGAGCACCCAACCTTTACCTCTGAGACAATGCCGTTCATGTTTGCTTCGTTACTCTGTATTTATGCACCAAGTGCATTAGTTGTGCGTTAGGGTCTTCAGCGAGGGTTGGTACTGGTGTGGCAGAAGCGGCTCGTCCCTGTGGGTTTCAGGTGAACTGTGGCAGACAACAGTTCCAGACTTCTGCCACCCCTCGCTGTGCCCCTCAGGCAGCACTGGTGCCATTCACCTCTCAGCACTGTCTCTTGCAATAACCTGGGGCTGCTGGTGAAATCTTCCCAATGCCCGGAGGCAGAACTGAAGGAATGACCTGGGAAAGCTGCCTGGCTGCCAGCTGCAGCCTGCTTTGCTCTGGGCTCCGAGGTTGTTCCAGCAGTGACCCAAAAGTCTTCCTGGTCCATTTCTAATGCTCAAACCTGCAGAACATCCGTCACGAGGATTGAGGAAGGGAGCTCAAAAGCAGGATGGGGCAGAGGGGCTTGAGAATTTATTTCTTGGTCATTCATTCTGGAGAAGAGAAGGCTCTGAGGTGACCTTAGAGCAGCTTCCAGTGCCTAAAGGGGCTACAAGAAACCTGAAGAGAGGCTTTGGACAAGGGCCTGCAGGGACAGGTCAAGGGGAATGGCTTTAACCTGACAGAACGGGGGAGATTGAGATGAGCTCTTAAGCCGAAGCTGGCGCAGGCTGCCCAGAGAAGCTGTGGCTGCCCCATCCCTGGCGGTGTTCAAGGCCAGGCTGGACAGGGCTTGGCGCAACCTGCTGTAGTGGAAGGTGTCCCAGTTGGAACTGGATGGGCTGTAGGGTTCCTTCAAGCCAAACCATTCTGTGATTCTATGATTCTGCTTCTGTGCAGTTGAACAATGCGGGGCTGTTTGAACAGCCCTTCCTAACGTGTCTTATGATCCTGTGCAAAACAAAATGAGGGTGATTGATAGAAAGGCTGGTGAGAAAGCGGAGCCTTCTCTGCCTGCCGCACCGACAGCGCGCTGTGGTAACGAGTGTGGAGACAGTGAACCCAGCCAAGCACAGCAGTCTTCACTCTTCAGCTCGCGAGCGGAAGGACGTGGGTTCCCAGGGTAGGTAAGCAGGATCAGGAAACTTATGTTCTGGCTCGTTCCCGTAATGAGGGACCTGAGAGCGGGGCATGCAGGGCTGCCCTCTGGGACACGGGGACGAGGCACGAGGAAGACTCTGAGGCACGCACGGGAGACGCTGGGCCTCTGGCTGCACACTGAGCGGAGACCCGCATTCCCCCGATGGCATTCCTGCATTCCTTCTCCCCCTGAGGTCAGAGGCTCCCTGTGGGTGTGCCAAGTGGAGGAGGGCTCCGTGGCACCCGACAGGGACAACAAAGCTCCCTGGGCAGTGCTCCTCCCGCCGCGCAACACGGTTACCCCGGCAGAGGAGCTGGGGGCGCACAGGCGCTGGGGGCGCTTTGTGAGGGGGACGCGGCGTCTGAGGCTGCGGGGGGCGGCGGGCCGGGCACGCGGACCCCAGCACCCTCCTGCCCGAGAGCCCCCGACCCCTGCCCCGCCGGCGGGCCCTGAGCCGGGCAGCGGGACACAAACCCCGCCGCGCAGCCTCCCGCCCCGACGGCCCGGCCCTCCGCCCGCCGCCGGGACAGGCAGCGGCCGGCAGACGGCGCCGCCGCGTAGCGATGGTGCCGCGGCGCCATTTTGCGGCCGGCGGGTGGCGCTGGGTGCCCGCGGCGCTGCTCAGGCCGAGGCAGCGGCAATGGCGGCCGGGCGGGGTAGGTGGGCTGCCAGCCGCGGGCGGTCCCTGTCCGGAGCGGACGGAGGGACTGTGCTGAGGTGCGCTGCGCAATGCCGCGGGTGGGAAGGACGGAGGCGTGAAAAGAGGGGACGATTTAAACAGGGGCGGTAGCAGTCATAACTGCTTGTATGTTTTTACATCGGGAATAGCCTTAGATCTTCAGTTCAGTGGGATGTGATGAGACATGAGAGTGGCTGCAGCAACTCTGTCAAACGCTGCACCTACGTGCTGAAAAATTAAACTGACTTCCTCCAGATCAGGAGATGAGCATCCGAATTCAAGGTTTTGTTTGTTTGTTTTTAAATCAAAGGTAATTCTATAAGTCTAAGTTTCGCCCTCTAAGATTCACACCTTCGCAAACTTTTGCACGCTTACTTCAAGTGAAAGTCGGGTTGTTTCTGTACTGATTTCATGACTCCAGAAGGTGGAGCTTTTAAACAAACGCTACAACACAGCAGAACGGGCGCTGGAGATGCTGTGGGAGTATCAGCCTAAGTGAGCCCTGCGAAGGGTTTTTTTTGCTCCTTCCCTGGCCAGAGTTGGAAAGTGCCCTAACTTTGTTACTGTATCTGTAGGTTACAACAGGCTGAAGATTTAACACCAGTTTCCTTGAGTGGAATTGATCCTGTCAGGGATTCCATGGCAAAAGCGCTGCTACCCCAGCTCGTCCGGAAAATCAAGGGAAGGGATACAGTGCAGCATACCTGCATCGTGTCCCAGCCCCTGCTTCCCCTCTGCAGTCCCCCAAACCTCACAAACCATTGTAGCAAGACCATGGAAAAGGTTTCATCACATCAGTCTGAGTAACAGGAAGCTTTTATGCACTGTGTGCTGCATTGAGGAGAGGCATCATCTGTTCTCCTTGCTCGTAGTGCTTGGGAAAAGGAGTTACGGATTTAGATGGCCACAGGGAAAGAGGCCAGGTGCTGGGGTGGTGGTGAGGATAAGTGATGTGCTGGAATAGGTCACCCAGCTTTCATAAAGCCCTGCTTCCCCCTGATGGAGCCCAGCCCTATGATTTGGTGTGGACTAGATGACTTCTTCAGATAATTTCTGCCTCTTTTTTTTTTACTCCTTGTAATTCAGCACTTCTGGAAGGTTTCTGTTTTATTTGGGGATGGGAAAGTATGAAATTGTGCATTTGCCCTGCCTTTGGAATCAAAATATATCAAATCCAGAACCTCAAATCTGATCCTAAGATGCAGTATCTGGGAAACTGAGGATGCCTCCTGCAAGGAATTATGGAATCATACAATAGTTAGGGTTGGAAAGGACTTAAGATCATCTAGTTCCAGTTACATGGCAAATGAGAGATTAACTGGTCTTTTCTTTCTTTCTCCAGGTAGTTTCTTTTTTATCTCTTATTTTCAGTACCTAAAGCCTTTTCCAGTCTAGTTTCAGGAGAGATGTGATAAAGCTCAGTTGCTTGAGGTATTTAAGATAATTCTACTCTCCAGTGTGCTTGTTTTTCAGGAATAGTTGGTTGTTTTTTTTTCTTTTTTCTCTTAGTTCCTCATAAACCTTCTTTATTCCACCTCATTTCCGCAAGATATACTTGAAGGTATGGTAATTCTTCTAACTTACATCTATTACTGAGGGACAAGCCTTCACCTTTGGGGCCACTCCTCTCATGTGTTTCACATTGACTAGTTATCTTTGCTCACAAATGAGTCCCAGTGAATTCAGGTGCTCTTTCCTGCACTCCAGGGCCTGTGGTGCATTTTATTACAACTTGTAAAGATGGTAAGGAGACATGCTGGGTTCTCCATCAAGTAAATGACTGTTTATGTGTGAGACAGAGAGAGGCTCCTACTTACCACTGGCGTCACTTATCTCCCTGGGAATCTTAGTGAGGAGTGACTGTCCCTGTTTACATGGGCCTCTTCCCTTCATGCAGGTACCACACTCAGCCTTTGGATGTTACAGATGCTGGCACATCCTCCTACAACAGCAGGCCCTGGGCAGGGACTGTCTGCACTCCAAGTTTATTCGAGGAGTGATTCATGTAAGTTCCTGAAAAGCACTGGTAGCAGGATGTTGACACATGTCTTTTCCCTGCCAAAATGACTGCTGTGATCACTGGGCTCTCAGGTGATGCCCAAACTTGATCTTTTTTTTTTCCTGGATCCATACAAATTTGCCTCTTCTTGTGTACAAGAGATAAAGTCATGTGGACAATAAAAAACTTATTATGGGGCACTTCTTTCTATGTAATAGTGTAATTTAGAACAAAGTCTACTTTAAACAGCAAAAGGAATGCTTGTTTTCTCAGTGATCTAGGAATATCAGAGTACGTCTGTGCTCAGAGTCTTACCAGCTTCTTTCTACTTCCGTTCTTTTGATTATTTATTCCTTTTTGCATTTTCTTTGACTTTCAGCTCAAAAGAGCTGTGTGCCATGCACCAAAGGCCTGCCTCTTCAGATCTCTGACTGTGGGCCTTGGCTATCTTGTTTAAATACATGTATTCAAAGGGGCCTGTGTGTGGCAAAGACTAGAACTAGGCACAGAGCCTCTGCTTAGAGATTTGGCAGTACCACTGCTGAAATACCCCACAGAAAATAGACCTGACTGTGGGATCTCAAAGGAGATTGTTCTCTAAACAGCAGAGTTTTGCATTACCAAGGCATTATTGCAGAACTCTATTGGTTCACAGAACCCTTAGGCAGGCTTTCTCAGCCAAGTGAATACCCTTGTATTCTCATATATAGCTATCTTGTATAGCTATATGTGAATATGGAGAGGTAGGAACTTTTAGAGTTGAGTTACTGTGCAGTTGCAAAAGAACCAGCTCTTAAACGTAAACATTTTCTTTCCATTCATTTGAAATACATACAGTGGTCATTTCACCTTTATATATTGTTAAATAATTTTTAAATAATAAAATGAACTTCCAATTTAGGAACTTAGTGAAAAACATCAACCCAATCTTTGCATCTTCATAAGAGGTTCAGTATATAGATGTATCTTTTGTAGTGCCTGGCAGTAAACTCTCAGATGTTTATAAAACAGGCTACTCACAGTTTTCTAGAGTAACACAAAGCACTCCTAGAAATTGAAAAACAGGTTCTCAATGAAAAATTGAGGACTTTGAGAAAAATCCTTCACATGAGTATGCAGGAGGGATCTTCACCATTAGCATCTACTTTATTTCAGCTGGGAGGGTGTCTGTTAGCAATGTAAACTCATCAGCTTAGCAGTAGTGGAGTAGGGTAAAGAGGCTGGGCTTGGTGCAGCTTTGAGGTTGTTGGGTTTTGCTGTTTCTCTACAGGTAAGGATGGGCATTTCTTGTAACTTCTTTGTGACTTTTTCTCCCGTAGTAGAACCTAAGCTACTGTTTTCAATTCAGTTAAATCTGTTTTAACTAGAAGGAAGGCTATGTGATGTCTGGGGTGTGATGTATTAATAAAATGGCTGGGACACTGACCTAACACATGAAAGATGTGGTTTTGATGAAGGAGGTGTATTTCCTTCTAAATGGGAAAGAAGGCAAGAAGCCCAGCTCTGATGTTACTTCAGCTGAATTTTAGCTAAGTAAGGCTGGGCTCACCAGCCTCTCCTGCCCTGTTTTAAAATGGATGGTAAGAGAAGTGCCTGTAGTGCGTTACCTGCTTGGACTTCAGCCACTGTCTCCTTTTAGGAAACTGTAGTAGTTTATAAAGTGCAACATCTTCAGGGACCAGTATGGCTTTGATCAGCTTTTGTTAATGGGTGAAGCAACTAATAATGCGCTCGCTTTCCAACAGCAGTATCTTTCTCTCCTGAGATGCCAGCAAGTACTATAGTGATTTTTGAGGTTTGACACAGGATAGTTGTGTTACCACCAGACTGCAGAGAGAAAAGAAGTATTAGGTGACCTCCTTGGGGAGGTGAAGGACAAAAAAGTAAGTGTGAACTCTGTGGCTACCACAGCATAAAAACCATTTTGCTGTTATGCAGGTGAACTAAAAAGTAACGGCAGACAGACAAATGAGCCCTTCCAGGCTGATACATCTGTGCTCTCTAAAGCATCAGTGCAAGGAATATCTGATCTCACCACAGGTGAACTAGAACAGCAGCATAGTGAAGAGAACTGAGCCTCCCAGCTAATGGTGTGGTGGAGCAGGCTGCCCTATGAGCACAAGGACTTCTCTTGCTCTGTGTGAATTTCTGGCCAGGGCAAGTAATTTATTGATTCTTACTTTCTGTGTGGTGTCTGGCTGTTAGATCTGCCTTTGATTTTCTTTTTAGTGCTACTTTTAACTATGGCTCTGCTCACTTCCCAGCATGCAGGAATAAATGACTGGATTTGCTCTTTCTAGCTCATCTGTGGGAAAAAGTTCATGTGGGACAGTAGTAGCTTCAGCTTGTGTGTACACCCCAAGACAAACTGGGTTTGATCTGTGAACCATAAAAGGGCTTTAGGTGGGAGTGCTGAATTCTTTTGCATGGGGTTAATTAAAAAGTTTGAGAGAAGTCATCCAACCTCCCATAGCTAAAATAATTCCCCATATAGCACCTTCTGCAGGGATACATCTCTGTTTGCAGCTGTATTACTCTTCTGCAGTTAGCAGCAGGCTGAGTGCGGTGTCTGGCATTGCTTTCCTGTGCGTGCTGTCAGGCTGAGAAGGCAGCTGAACTGTGTGATCTGATAATGCAGGGCCTTGCCTGCTTTCATGTGGTAGGTATTCACACTTGGGGATGTCTTATGTTTCTCTGGAAATGTGCACTCTGATTCCAAACACTACTCAGCTGCACTTCTGCTTTAGCAGTCTCTGCCTGGGACTTGCACTGGTACAGATGTGCTAGTGAATTTAGCTTCTTCCAGCAGACTCCCTGATCTGGTGTGTGCTTTATGTGTGAGTTTATGGGAGAATGTGCTGTTGTATGGGCTCTTTCCCCTTTCCCACCCACCCCTGGAATTGTTTAGCACAGACTACACTGAAGAGGGCATGACAGCTAGCATTGGACAGATGGGAAGGGCAACTGGTAGTAAACTAGTCCTTTGAGTGATCTATGAGAGGTCAACCATAGGATCTTTGATCAGGCAAACTCACTTAAAGGACAGACTTGACAGGAATGCAGAATTAAGCCTGACAATAAAAGTAGTTCCTAGAACTTTCTCTTCCTAGCAAGTTTCATTGATGAGGAGCTCCAAGTCTTGGCACATCTTAAGATTTGTGATTCCTTCCAGAAGTAATACAGAGCTGATATTTTCTATAACTGCATTTAAAAGAAGTGTAATTTTATGTTGGAATCTGCTACTTTTAGTAGTGAAATTATTTATTTGCTGGTGAACCTGTCAGGTTGTGGCTGCACAGCCTCTCTTTGGCTGGTGGTTGTTAGAAGCAGTGCTTCTGTGCCAGTGGTTGCCCTTTAGACCCGAATACATCTGGTACTATTTAAATATGGAGGAAGACTGGGTAGCTTTTTTAATTTTAAACCAGCATTATTTAAACTAGGTCAGTTTTTATAAAAGTGTAATGAGAAAACTGCAATGCAGGAGAGGGAGAAGACAAAGGAAGGGGAAATGGAGAAGGAAAGGTGTAGGTAGATCAAACAGTTTGTGGCAGAGTGTGAATCCGAACCTCTTCTGAGTAAGGAATTAAGAGCTCAGTTCCCAGAACTCAAAGCATGCAATACTGTTCTAACTTTACCCTGTCCTTAGCTGTCACCTGGACATGAGGCTGTTCAAAGGATCCCAATGTGTCTGTGTAGTGTTTGCTAATCTAAATCTACCGCACATGGCTGGAGGAGCTGGTTAACTTCTTGTGTGAAAGGTTAGTCTGTAGCTGAAATTGCTTTAGGTGGCTCAGCTGTATTTTGTCAATAAAATGTGCCATCAGTGGAGGAATTGGCAGTAAAGTAGCTTCTGTGTGCTTGTAAATGGAAAGCACGTTTGAAGGGCAGCAATAGAGTATTTGCTAGATGCAGTCAGCAATTGTATCATTACAAAGTTGGTTTTCTGGGATTCAGAATTTGAATGTGTTTAATTGCAATGGGCTGATATGATTTATAGCTTGGACGTGATTCTTCTTCGTCTATTTTGGCTGTTGGAAAGTGAACCGTGAGATGTGAATTGTATGCTAGAAAGTTCAGTGAAGGGAAGAAAATGATGCATTCCTCATGTATTTATGTATTGGGAATATACCCTGTAACATCTCTGTAAAAGTCTTGAACGCTTGCGGGGTGGTGGTCTCTTGGCATGGTGATCTTTTCCTTTCTAGGTAGACGAGATGGAAGGATCTTGCCCAGTGATGAACTTTTCATAACCATGAGCACGTTTTAGTGTTGATTTCTGTCCCTAACTGAAACATGTGGAGCAGGTCGACATACTTATTTAGACTGTATTGATGGGGACCGACAAGCTTTGCCTGCATGGTGTGGCTGTTGGAGTATGGCTTGATCTTCATTGGCGTCTTCAGGTATCACTGTAGAACAAATGATCTTGGACAGTGTTTCAACACATCTTATTTGTCCACACAAAGTAGGTTCCTACTTGTAAAGGACCTTTTAAAAAAGTATTTAAGAGCAGCACATTCTGGTTTGTGTGGAGGGAAACAGCAGAAATTGTCACCTGATCTTGATCAGCTCTATCATGTTTGTCTCTGTCCATGAGTGCAATGAGGCACACCTTGCCCATATTTGAAAACTGGCCTTCAAAACTATGCAATTCCATGAACTCTTCACTATTCTTTATGAAATACTGTCATTAGTTGATAGAACTATGAAATTTTCTATAGCTGGACCATGGTAAAACTTCTAATGAATCAGTCCAGCTCGTATGTGTCTTGTACAAAGCAGTTCAGGGCCACTCTTGGATACCAGTTTAATCCTTCTCCAAGCAGTCTGTGAGTCAGTGTCCCAGGGTGTCAGCCTGCAGGAAAATACACGACTCTTTGCTGCTTGGTACCATTTCAAGGCAAGTCTAAAAATGAGCTGAGGCTGCTGCCATGCTGAGCTGCCACACAGAACTGAGATGATCTTGCTGTCCCTTTTCTGTGGGAATACAGATGTGCCTCTCTTTGCTGTGGCTGTGGCTCTGTTGATCACTTCTCTCTGCTGTAATACGGTGGCGATGGGGACTGGCTTTGTTTGATCAAAACAGATATATTTGGCTGTGGGTAGAGATGCTGTTGCTGCTTCTGGCTTTATCTGTTCTTCCTGCTGATCTCTGCCCTGAGTTGCAGCAGTTTGGGTAATCTGTGACACAAGATTTGTTGTTTTAGCTTTTTTTTAGACTTAGTTCTTCAATAAAGAGCCTTGAACAGCAGACATGCTCTGGGGTACATCACCCAAGCGAGGGGGCTGTCCTGAAGTTGACATTTCAGTGAGCACTGTCCTGCCTGAGGATAAAAAGACGGGATTATGGAGCAGCTGCATTCCCTCACCGCAGGGAGGGGAGAAGGGGTAGGTGTGTGGAAGCTGCTGGTGGCGAAGGACTCTGTTTAATGCCAAACAACCTAGAATAAAAATTATATATATTCAGACTAGGGAACTGATTCAAGGAATATGGAAATACTAAAACAAATCCAAATGCACTGTCCTTGGCAGTGTTTAGCACCAGGCTGGCCAGAGCTTTGGGTGACATGGTGTAGGGTGAGGCATCCCTGCCCATGGCAGGGGGGTTGGAACTAGATGATCTTGAGGTCCTTTCCAGCCCTAACCATTCTATGAGTCTATTTTTGCATGAACCTCAGACCTCGGGAAGTAAACAGGTTTATTTTTTGCTGTTCACAGGGTTTAGTAAAAGTAAAATGCCTCTCTTTTTTTCATGCAGGCTTTTCATTTTGTTTTTTTTCCTTGTTGCAGTAGAATGTTGGTTTGGTAGCTTAAGGACCAAAAGGATTAATAGATTTGGTTTATACTAATGAAGTACCAAGCAGCCTCATCCAGAGATCAGGGCTTTTTCATATAAAATATTATGCAGGTTTCTAAGAGAACAGAAAAAAGCCCTTCTGCTATGCTCTGCAGTTTATCAGTTTTCTACAGCTTAAGACCCAGACGCTTCTGAGGGCATGTGTTCAATGAAGGTTTAAATCAAATGCGGGTGATATTATATAGGAATATTAAATGAAAAAACTAGTTTGATGTCAGCAGTTTTGACCAATGTAGAATAATTTTTAGCTTTTGTACAAAAGCAGCAGCTGGTTTAGTACTCTGGTGACTACTTAAAAGAACACGCTCTGTAAAGGTGAGAGGAAAGCTTTGAGTAAGTGTTTACCAATCACAAGGCAAACTGCTTAAGAAAGATAACGTGAGGCATGGACAGACTCTCCCAAAATCCACAGAATGCCATGAAAGTGGTGATATAATAGGTGAGAGTAGGAAGAATAACTGGCATGTCATGTTAACTGTAGATGAAGCACTTATATATACACTGGAGGAGGGTGTCTGTGGATGTGTTGAGAGCCAGGCATGTTGGTTATCCTGTACCTGATCCACATCCAGTCTGGTCAAGAAGCAGAGCTGGGTGGGAGCAAGGAGACTCCAAAGTCTCTTCTGGAGTTTGGATTCTGGCTGCTCTTGTATAACGAAGAAAACAAGGAATTTGATCCAGGTCTCTTGTGCCTTGTAATAATGTCATTCTTGCTGCTTTTCATTTGGCCTTGGGGGCCGAAAAGATTGTTAGAAAGATGGAATGAGATACCATCATGCTCATGACTAGATTTTTTTCCCCGTCCTTTTTTTTACTTTTGTTGCTCCTGTTGCTCACTCAATTATAAAACCTGGATAAATGTGTATTCTGGTCTAAATATTACTAATGTTGGCAGTAATTGAAGGTGAAACTGGCAAATGTATCTCTCAAGCCATTTCACAGAGTAATCATTTATGAACGTAGCTGTATTAATTTGTTTAGTGAGATGCAGAGAAGCAATAAAAGTGATTGACTAAAAACAATTAGAACAGTAAAAGTAAATTGTTGTGTGCATTAAAACCTGCTGAGCCTGTCAGAGGAAAATTGTAGGTTTAAATGTGAAAATTAAAGCTATTGATTTTAGCTGGTGTGTATGTGGCTACCAGAGTCCTAATTTGTTTGAGTTTTCTTAGCTGAAAGTTGCTGAGAGAAGAATAAAGATAATCCTAACACTCATTCCCAAAAAGGCATAAGGCTTCAGAAAGATGTATATGATAAATATTTGGGTAGTCTTGGGAAGATGGGAGTGTGTTTTTGAGGACTTATATTAACTGTCATTATCTTGATATTGCAGAACTGCATATAAATATTTACCAATAATGGTAACTTATTGTACTTCAGAGAAGGTGAAGAATGAGACATTGACATGAGGGATAATACAGCATTGATACAGACTAGATTACAAGCTTCTCGCTTAATTTATGTATGTGACTTTATTGTCATTTTATTTTTATGTCTTATAGTAAATCTTGCATTCAGTGAACTATTATTTTTTAGTATTCAATTTATAGCGCAAAAAGAGTGGTGTATTTGGGCAAGTATTAAGGGATAGTGGTGGGGAATGAAAATCCAGGCTGTGCCTGAGGGCTTTAGCCGCTACTGTCATGAATCGAATGAGCCAGGGCTTTAAACAAGTATTATGTGTGTTGACTTGCCAATGTTAAGCAATAGGTCATGGTATTATTTCCTCTTATAGTTTCTTTAGATCTCTTTATAAATCACCCTTTGGACTGTAAAATTTATTATTTGATGGTTAAGTAATTGATCAATAGATAGCTTTTTTTAAATCTTGCTTTGGGGAGTGTAAAGCACATTTTCCAATAGCCTTAGTGTTTGAGGGTTTTTTTCCCATCTTTAGGAAGCAGACTCTAAGTTTTATGTCTTACAAACATTGAATCAGTCTGGAATAAAAATCTGTGACCTGTAAGTGATAGGTGCTGGGGAGCTCAGCTGCTACAGCCTTGACAGGGCTGTGGTGCGGAGCATTGGGCGGCATGCATGGAGGGATCCAGAGCAGCAGTGACCTGGTGATAAGCCCTGACTCTAGGTCTTATGAGGAGGGAACCTCATACAGAGGAGTGGTGAACTCCTGGCTGAAAGGTGGAGTGGCCAGTTTGGGTGGGTGGTTTGACATATTGGCAGGACAGCTGCGAATCCAGAGTTGTGGGATGTTTGTGGAGCAGGGAACCTAGGATAAAAGCAGCTGGAAGCAGTCCTCTCTACATGATTGACATTAGCTACTAAACTGGCTCTTTCTGCCTTCCAGTCTGCTGGGCTGAGAGAGAGAGGGCAGCTTGGAGCGAAGAGCCACATTGTGTGTGCAGAGCACGGCATCGCAGGCAAGTGTTTGTCACACCAAACCGTTTTCCTTTGTGGAAGTAACCTGCTGGAGAGAAGTGACTGCTGTGATGACAGAAGTGAGAGGGGAGAGATGAGGAAGAGTCTGACTCTTTCTACATGCATGAGCAGCACAGAGTTCACAGGCAGTGTTTGTCTCAATAGGAGATTTTGTTAAAATGAAAAATTCAGATGCTGGACCCGATTGATTTGAGCGCTGTGGCACACAGCAAACTGTTGGGAGCCTGTTCCACCAGGTGAACTTTTTCAGCTTATATTTGCAATAGGTAACACAATAGAGAATACAAGTAACTTGCAGTCACTACACAGCTAGCTGAAGTTTCTCTTTATACTTGTCAAAATAACCAGCTCTGTCAACGTGCAGTGGGGTGGAAACATCAATAATGGTGTTACTGAAATGCCATCAAGAAAGAATTATCCACCTTTTAAGGTAGTTGTTCAGTGATTTATTTTTCTTAAACAGTAGCTCTGTAATCCTTGTTTAGCAGTAGCAGTTGTGTTGGTTTTCAGCTGGTTTTGCTGGATCAGAAATCCAGGGGAGGAGCCGTGTGCATCTGCTGCCATGTGCCATTTGCTAGCAGATCCTGTCCTCCAGTACGGTGCAAGTCCCAGAGCACTGCAGGAGTGCACCAGGCCGTATGTCTGTTCCATCACTGGTAAGTGCCCAAGGGAGGGGAGAGGTCCCTGCAAGAGGGTTAACTTCGAACAGTTATAAGGAAGCTGTCAAAAGGGGTGTCTCTTCTGGGCTCTGATTCAGCAAAGCTCGTGAGCATCTGCTAAAGTGCTTTGTAGAATCAAGTTCTAGCAGAGAAACTTGTCAAAAGCATTTTACCTCTATCTAAGCAACTGTTGTGCTAATCTTAAGCCTTCCAGAAACTTTGTGCAAAATGTATTTTTCTAATAGTGACTCTCAGTTTGAAGGAAGGTTTTATGTCAGTTGACTGCAGGTTAAGCCAGAGTAGCTTTTCTATTTCTACCTTTTCCTAGAAAATCACAAGAAACCACAACCCTTATTAAAACTAGCATTAAGCCCTTGTGTCACATTAATGCAACAGCCTGTGTCATTAGCATATGCTTAATAAAGCATCTCTGAATTAGATTGCCTTGTAGCATCTGTATCACCTCTAGCAGGACTGTTACCCTGACAAGTTTTCAGCTGAAGTAGAGATTGTGAGGAAGAGGAGAAGCAATGACTTGCATGGGAGGTCACTCTGTGAAAACTATGATAAAGCTCTTCTGTAGAGTTATGTTTTCTTTATTCTGAATTCTTGGTAATGGTGCAAGTGGTTACTGGGAAGTGTGGTCCTCAAAGTCAAAGGGAAAACTAATAGCATTCCAGTGAACTGAGCATGTCTTCTCACTGTGTGTACCACAACTGAGAGCTTAGTTCTCAAGCAGTTGTATCTCCTTTTCCATTAACTGATGAAATGCACTGCTCAGGCAGTGATCCTTGTAGATGATTAAGGCAAACGTGTGCCCACAAATGGACAATAGCTTTCACAAGTATGCTACAGCAACAAAGTGAGATAGTTAAATTTTATGGTCTTACATATGCAGTAGATGTCCTGACTGTACATTTTTATATAAATAATCATTTATTCACACCAATTTTATTTTCATCAGTGTAAAACTCAATGAGGTTTATGTTTAGCATTATCACAGGAGGAAACTATTCCCTTGAGAGCAGAAACCTAGTGAATTTTCAAATAAGCACCACACCAGCATTTCCTTCCTTGTGGAGACTGTAGCATTCAGCAATTCCAATTCTGCTGGGAGCTATAGCATGGCACCATTATAGCAAATAATTTGAGTGGTTATGCTCCTAAGTACTCTTCCTGGGAATACCATGCTGAGCATTTGAAGCAAAGCAGATGCGATTTTTATCTGTGGTTTAAGAATAAGAGCGTTTCTTTTCCTATTTATAAAGATGGGACTTGATCAGGACCCAGGACATAAATATGTTTAGGTGAAAGTTGTTTTGAAAAAAAATAATCACCTGCCTGTTTGCGAAGGGAGATAGGAACTTCACATGGCAAATTCTGTCTCCCTCCCTGCGGGAAGCAGATCAGTGCACCCAGCCCAGCATGTCACTGCGGTAGGTGTATGGATGTATACAGCTACAAGGTTGTATACTGCTAATACAAATGTGAACTTTTAAGGCTTATGCAAATGGGAATCTCCACACTGAGAAATGTGAGCAGGGAGAAACAAGACTGATTTTTTTCTCTTAGTGGCTAGCTGGAGGCTAGGAAAGATATTCACTGCACTACTACTGGGATATTAGAACTATATTGACTCTTTTCAGTGTGAACCTTGGACTGTTCCTTTGGAATCATGCAGTAATTAAGATTAAATATTCATTTTGATACTCGATGTATCTCAGTCTGTGGTAGTATACTGATTGTGGCATGTGTTCTGGTATGTGCTGTAAGCTCTGCTCACCTGTGGAGATGATTTTTTTTTTTTTGAGGGACCAAATTTTAGGATTGTAAAGGGTGCAGAAATTCTTGTCTGGAGTTGCAACTCCTAGTATTGAAGCTGAGATGCAATTAGAGGTGATATTAGTCCTGAGCCACCTTTCTGTCCATAAAATGACTTCAGGTATTGTAGAAACTCAATTTTGGTTCTTTTCCAATTTTTGTTCTTTTCCGCCATATACGTAATTGAAAATACAAAGTCCAACCTTGTTATAGAATCATAGAATCATAGAATAGTTAGGGTTGGAAAGGACCTTAAGATCATCTAGTTCCAACCCCCCTGCCATGGGCAGGAACACCTCACACTAAACCGTGTCACCCAAGGCTCTGTCCAACCTGGCCTTGAACACCACCAGGGATGGAGCATTCACAACTTCCTTGGGCAACCCATTCCAGTCCCTCACCACCCTTACAGTAAAGAACGTCTTCCGTATATCCAGTCTAAACTTCCCCTGTTTAAGTTTTAACCCATTCCCTCTTGTCCTATCACTACAGTCCCTAATGAACAGTCCCTCCCCAGCATCCTTACAGGCCCCCTTCAGATACTGGAAGGCTGCTATGAGGTCTCCACGCAGCCTTCTCTTCTCCAGGCTGAACAGCCCCAACTTCCTCAGCCTGTCTTCA
The DNA here is from genome assembly GCF_037157495.1 of Lathamus discolor. NCBI lineage: Eukaryota > Metazoa > Chordata > Aves > Psittaciformes > Psittacidae > Lathamus > Lathamus discolor. The sequence goes on along the minus strand of NC_088890.1, from coordinate 13,330,643 downwards.
TACAGGAGGTGCTCCAGTCCCCTGATCATCCTCGTGGCCCTCCTCTGGACTTGTTCCAACAGTTCCATGTCCTTTTTATGTTGAGGACACCAGAACTGCACACAATACTCCAAGTGAGGTCTCATGAGAGCAGAGTAGAGGGGCAGGATCACCTCCTTCAACCTGCTGGTCACGCTGTTTTTGATGCAGCCCAGGATACAGTTGGCTTTCTGGGCTGCGAGCGCACACTGAAGCCGGCTCATGTTCATTTTCTCATTGACCAGCACCCCCAAGTCCTTCTCTGCAGGGCCGCTCTGAATTTCTTCTCTGCCCAACCTGTAGCTGTGCCTGGGATTGCTCTGACCAAGGTGTAGGACCTTGCACTTAGCATGGTTAAACTTCATAAGGTTGGCATCAGCTACCTCACAAGCTTGTCAAGTTCCCTCTGGATGGCATCCCTTCCCTCCAGCATGTCAACTGAACCACACAGCTTGGTGTCATCAGCAAGCTTGCTGAGGGCGCACTCAATCCCACTGTCCATGTCACGGACAAAGATGTTGAACAAGACCTGTCCCAGCACTGATCCCTGAGGGGCACCACTCATTACTGGTCTCCAGCTGGCCATTGAGCCATTGACTACAACTCTTTGCGTGCAGCCCTCCAGCCAGTTCTTTATCCACCGAGTGGTCCATCTATCAAATTGATGTCTCTCCAATATAGAGACAAGGATGTCATGTGGGACAGTGTCAAGTGCTTTGTACAAGTCCAGGTAGATGACTGCTCTACCCCTGTCCATCAGTTCTGTAGCCCCATTGTAGAAACCCATGAAACTGGTTGTAGAACATGAACACGTAACTTTTCCTGCAGTTTTAAGTGCAAACTGGATTTCATATCTATGCAAATAACCTTTATCATAGAAATAAAATTTCATGTTCATAATTAGTAATTCCACTTACGCTGTGTAGCATGCAATGGCATTGAAGTGCCAAATAGATCTTGATTTTTAAAAAAACCCACCAAGACGGACTCTGACTTTTGTCAGTATCTTATGAAGCAGAGCAATGAGAAACAGTCCTAAACACACAGTCCCATTCATTCTGAGGAATTTTTTAATGCAGACTGGAGTGGGTCCTAAAAAGTAAGTCATGTATACTGTCACCCCTAAACTTCACTAGCTGGTTGTAAACTCCTTTGGAGTATATGCTGGAAGGCTTTTACATGTGGATAGCTGTATCTTGCATGCTAAAATCAAACACGTCAATGTGCGATGTGGAATCTGGATTCACCAGGCTGAAGGTGGAGTTAACAGATAAGCTGTTACAAAGCTGCTGAAGTAAAATCTGCACAGAAGATGGTAGTGTCTACCCTGCTTTTTCAGTCTGGAGGCTCCGAGGGTGTTTTCATATGTCGGAAACCATATTCCTTTTCCTTAAGGTTTGATTCAGTGAAGGCTTGGGAAATGACTGTAAATTGCAAGACCACCTCTGTAGAAGGGGTAATCCCCTACCCACCAGATCTCTTGCTTTAGGTTAGTGTTCACTTCAGTGTTGTATTGACTTTTTCCAACTGAGCAGCTGGTTTTCTTTGCCCTCAGTTATCAAAGAGGAAAAATAAAATAGGAATGTGTTCCCCAGTACCAGAGCACACTCGCTGTTTGCTTAAATCTGAAGGATAAAGTGTGAGTTGCTCTTAAATTGGAATATTAATCATGAGAAATGTATGCAAAGCTGTTTTACTGTGTCACTTCTTGACACCTGAGCTGAGTGCTGTGTTATACTTCATTGTCTTTGCATCCTGTTTCTTTGCTCATCTCAGTATGCTGGGAGAAGCTTGCTCACACCATCCTCCTTTTGTAGAGTGAATGCATTAGGACTCATTGTGCTGGAAAAATGAGACCACTCCATTGATTTGAACTGAGGGTTTTGGTGAAAGCCTTACTAAATCACAGTTTTAGGCATAGTTTCAAACAAAATGGAAATCAGTCCAGATCTGTTTGCAAACCTTCCAGGCAGATTTGGGCTTTAGTTCAAACTTCAGAAAACGCAAGCCAAGTTTTACATACTGCACTGAAATCCAAACTTGCAAGGATTTGGTCACCCTCACAGAAACTTCATATAGCTCCAGTGAGATACGTCTTCCAAACATTTAAACTCTGTGCCATGAAGAGATGAATTCGCCCTTTCTCCAGCTCTGTAGGAAAAGAAAGTCACTGTGACTGTTGTGTTTGGAATTGTATGTGCTCTTACAGGAGGGGTTTGCAGAGGAACAACATTTGTTTTGCTGTATGGCTGGGGGAAGAAAATAATTGTACAGTATAACAGTGCTAGTTTCACATGTGTTACAGTGGATAACTTTAGCACTGCCAAGAGAGAAATTATAGCAGGACTTGATGTGAAGCAAGATGGCATTTCAAGAAATGAAGAGCTGTGTTTCTGCTGGAGGAATGCTGGTGCTCTGGGGGTCCTGCACAGGAATAAAAGTAATGAAATAAAATTGATGTTTGCATGAAATTCTGCAGCTGTGCAGTGTGTCTACAGAGAAATAAGAAGATGTAGAATGAACCCAAAGCTTAACATAAGTGTTCCCATGGACTCTGCTGGCTCTGGGATTTTGCCTGGCCTCTGAGGATTTTGTGATGATGATGTGCTGGAGTCCTGTCCTCTGAAGTACAGACAGCTCTGTTGTGGCAGAGGTGTGTGTCCTATTTGTGAGGGTCTAAGGTCCTGACTAGATAGTTAACTTACTTGCTTAGATTGGCTTTAATTGCTCTAACTGGCTGCAGTGCGTTTAATTTGCACGTTTAATGAAATAAAATGAACGAAATAATAAATGAAAATAATAAACAGGTAATGAAATCTGTTCTGTGTCTATTTCAAGGCAGGTTTTGGCCTTAGTGTGTTCCTCTACTTTGCTGGTTTTAAAAGAAATTGCTTGACTTGGTAGAGTGATTTGGTGGAAACGTTACATTCATTCAGTACAATTACTGTTCAGTAAGTCTCTGGCAAGAGCAGTGGCATCTGGCAGCACTCCTCCAATATTGATTTAAATCTATCTGAAACAAATGATGTGAAGTCTCTGAAAGGATATGGAAGATTCCCCTCCCCTGGTAATACATAACCTTGAACTTGCAATAAAGCAGTTTGCTTAACAATTTCACAAGGTAAGCTCAATACATACATTGTCAGACACTATTTTTCTAATGTTTTCATAGCTAATTATGTTGTTTGTTTCTAACTAATGCTGGGAAAATAATTATTTTATGGACCATGGTTTTATTTTTCCAATTCTAAGAACACTCTAGATTCACTGATACAGGTTTGTTCTTCAAACTGTGCTATGCATTGTAACAGCTTTTAGTTATAAATGTTTTTGCAGCTTTAAGTTTAAGAGTAAAAAAGAAAGCCTTTGTTTGCTTAATGAACATGGCTTTATGGATCCATATAACATCAGTGCCTTAATTACCACAAATGGCTAATAACTGCTTCCCTGTATATGGGAACTGGCGGCGCAGTGTGACTGTCATTAGGAACAATTGCATTTTCTCTTGATAAGTTGGTGAAAAATGTAAATCCTACAAATAAGTGCCCAAGGGCATGTTGGATCACCATGCAGCAGAACTCTTGTTACAGAAATGGCTTCCTCTGCTGGAGCTGAAGAAATGGGATGAACATTTGTGCGTAAGCTGCAATATTTTTTATGCTCTTTGTGAACATTTTACAGTAAGGTGTCTGGTGTATAGTTTTCTTGGATTACTGGGAAGAGCTGAATATGGGCAGAGGAGTGGTTAGGATGTGTTTTTTCCTAGTAAGATACAACTCCTTGGATTTGGGCAGTTAAACCAACCCTGTGTTCCATGCGATACAGTCAAAAAAGTTGTCTTGTTCTTCCTAAGTGAAGCAGCTCACAAGAAGTCTCTTGTGATTGACAGAGAAAAAGGAAAGTTGGCCTTTGCCTTTCACAAGCTCATTAAGAGACATACCCTGGCTGGCTGGGTGGGAATGTCACAGGCCAGGATGCCAGCTCTTCCAGTGAATTAACAAAAGCTGAACATCTCACTGCTGTTAATTTCAAGGAATGCAAACAATTCTGTATGGGGAACATCATAACAAGTTTCATTTACCAAACTTGATGCTCTGATTAGGGATTTACTTCAAATCAGGAATAAGATTCTCTATTGGGATCTATTTGGTCTAATAGAGTTCCTGATTTTCTAGATAGTTGCGGGTGATGTGAAAATCTGCTTTCGATCTTGCATTGCTCTTTTTATGACTTCCAAAGGTGTAACTTCTCCAACATGGCTCAGAGAGGGCCCATACAGACCTTTGAGAACTTCAGAGCTGTAGAATAAATGGACAAATCCAATACAGTGCTGCTTGTGGTTTCCCTGTCAAGATATAGGAAACTTCAACCTCGCTGGAGTCCTGTTAACTGAAAGCACAGCACTGTTAGAAATGCACAGGAGGAAGGGAACAAGACAGCAGAGTGCTTGTGGTTTAAAGCTTGGACGTGATTTGGGGTGTGTTTGCTCTGGCAGACCAGCCGGTGCTAGCGGGAGTTCTCGGCAACCTGATCCTCGTGTTGTGGGGGCAGATGAGCTGCTTCAGTCTTATGTAGATGTCGGTTTATGGTGGTGAGCTGGCATTGGCATAGCTCTGTGCTTTGTCGCTCTGTGCCATGCTGATGGTATAGTGCCTTTTTCAGTTATCAATATGATGAGCTGATCTTCTGAGGCCTATGGAGAATGCACAGGCTGCTCTGGGAATGGTTTCACTTTGTTCTGTTCTTGCATTGCATTGTGAATCTTCATTTTGCAGAAATCTGCCATGCCATAAATCGAGACGAAGGCAACACAAGATAAATGAGCTGTACCATCCTTTATGTGGAAGATTTTATGATGTATTCTTCCCTGTACGAGACTCCTATCATACTTACCTCTTAAAACAAAGACTGGTGAATAATGGCTTAGGCAAGCAATAAATACATAATGCGATGCCACCTTTGAACCCTGTAGCTTGTGTGTAGGTCAAAGATTATATGGGTTGTAATCATGATTTATGCGTTCAGTCTCTTGATATTTTTTAGACCATCTTTGCTTGTCTGTTGGTATGACTTTAATTATTCAATTTATTTTTAGGAGACTGTTATGATGCTTCTGTTACTCCTACAAAGTACACTTTTCATTTTTCTGAATATGAAATAACTCAAACTTTGTTCAATGTACAAAAACTCATGTTCAGTAGATGAGTGTACTTAGAAAATTGTGAATAAAGATGTCTATGCTAGTGTCTATTCAAGATTAACAACTTGTTAGAGAGAACCTGATTTGTTACTGGTAACAGGTTTAGCAGTTTCTTATAGAAAATGATGCAAACTTACTTCCTAATTGCTGCAGAACAACAATTACACACAGATATCTTAACAGTTTCCATATTAATTAATATCTCTCACTGGGTCATTTGAAACTTTTAACTGATGAATGATGACTGTATCTCAGAGCTTCCAAGCTTAATGTTGTTTGATGTTAAAATTGCATCAGTCAACCCTTAAGCATAACTTAAGCATCTGCCACTATGAAATTCTTTGTTGTTTCCATGTCTCTGGTTTATGCTGCTTGGTTGCTGTACCTGAACTAGGTGCTTACCTCATAAGTTTACCTGGCAAAGAGCTTTCTGACCTGAGGGAAGCAAATAGAATCATAGAATCATAGAATAGTTAGGGTTGGAAAGGACCTTAAGATCATCTAGTTCCAACCCCCCTGCCATGGGCAGGGACACTTCACACTAAACCATCCTACACAAGGCTTCATCCAACCTGGCCTTGAACACTGCCAGGGATGGAGCACTCACAACCTCCCTGGGCAACCCATTCCAGTGCCTCACCACCCTAACAGTGAAGAACTTCCTCCTTATATCCGGTCTAAACTTCCCCTGTTTAAGTTTCCCGTTACCCCTTGTCCTGCCATTACAGTCCCTAACGAAGAGTCCCTCCCCAGCATCCCTATAGGCCCCCTTCAGGTACTGGAAGGCTGCTATGAGGTCTCCATGCAGCCTTCTCTTCCCCAGGCTGAACAGCCCCAACTTGCTCAGCCTGTCTTCATACAGGAGGTGCTGCAGTCCCCTGATCATCCTCGTGGCCTTCCTCTGGACTTGTTCCAACAGTTCCATGTCCTTTTTATGTTGAGGACACCAGAACTGCACACGAATACTGTCATTTAGTTCCACTCTCTGCTATTCTTGCTGTTTGGCTTGCAGGGGCTTTGCTACGAATGAGAGACTTGCACGCAGTACCTCAGAATAGTAGCATTCACACAAAGCTCTCTTCTTTATCTCACCCTTTCAGGCTAAACTGCCAGATTTGGTGACAAGTGAGCACATTCTGTCTGCTGCTGCAAAGCAACTCCACAACTCTGTTCAAAGACTGTGGATGGGCTGGCTTCCCTTCTTGGTTGTTTCCTTTACTCTGTAATTTGAAGTTAACTGTTCTGTGGAGCAGTAGGTGCTCTTGCTTTGCTTAGTTGCTTGTAGGACTGCTCAGCATGCAGCTTTCCTGCTTTGCCTTGTGCTGCTATTTGTCAGGCTAGTTCTATGTTCCTTGTTCTTGAGTACCAAGGACATCTCAAGTAAATCTCCTCTTGGAAGATATTGGCTTTATGATTTATATGCTCAAACAGTGATGCAGCAGCCACGTAAGTCAGTGTATTCTTTCTTGACTGGCATGCTTTTGGAGGTCTGTCACTTCAGGGTTGAATGACAGACATGATCCATTCCCTCCTTTTTCAGTGTGTGCGCTCCCACAAATGTTCATTCACTGAGTGTGACCGTGATGTGCTATTGACAACATCAGGCTTTATCTTGCTGGGTTTTTCTCTGGTGGTTGATAATTTGTAGGCTGAAGGAGGATGCTGCTGGCTTTGGGAGGGATGGTGTAAGTGCAGCCTGAATGCACTGAGGGGCTGGGTGGCACAGACTCTGATGAAGTACTGCTTGCCTGGCACTGCTGTAATGCGCTGGCGCTGGCACTGACACATTGGATCTTCAGTGTCAAGATTTTAACCCGCTGCCTCTAAAGCATATGACCAAAAGGTTTCAAAGCCACACTGTTGTCTTGGATATCATGGATATTGTCATGTTATCGTGGATATTTTAATCCACTGTTAGCTATATTAATGTAACTTTTATTTTGCGTTTCAGTTCTAATGATCTGTGTAATCCCATTAACCATCTGGGAGCTCAAGCATGGCCTATCAGAAGAAAACCTCAGAACAGCAACAGTCAAATGTAAGTGGTACTGAACATACACAGTTAACAATCAAGTGTAATTGCAAGAAATAGTGTTTGGAATAGATGACTGTATTCCCGCCTGAGGGCATTGTGGCAGATGCAACATAAGGTTTAATAAACTAGGTCCCCATTGCCAGTATTACTCTGTATAAGAGTAATAATAACACTGAGAGTGAAAACATCCATCAAAAGCTGACAAATTTGACACAGTTTATACATATGCACGTGCATATACTAAAGATGCTACTTAAATCTGATGGAACTGCAAATAAAAATTCTTTAGTGGTCTTAATGAAACATCATTTTGTGCTTATTACTGCTTTCATGTGAGGTTATTTTTGACAGTCATCTGAGTGTTGTTGGAAAAGGTGCCTGTAATTACAAAAGTAAATAGCAATATGTTGCCTGGTAAATCATAGGTACAATAGCTCTATTCAGAGAGAAGCTAAAGTTAAAACTTTAAACATAGCAAATATATGCACTTATTTTTAGCATAGAGGCTGTGTCTGTCTTGTTGCATATTCCACCAAGAAACCCTGCTAGACAAATGACTCTTGTTTCAGTTTGTGGGTGGCCTAGTTGCAGATGTATGCTTTATTTTTTCAAGAACCAGAAAAAGAACATATGTATGATAAAAACTGTGTGTGTGCACGCAGTTTATGGTTTTTGGTTTGGTTTTTTTTTTTTTTTTGCGTGTGTGGATTTTTTGTGTTTACAGTCCCCAAACAAACACCAAGGAGGACATTCCCTTGAGCTGACCTGGCCACTGCTGCTGTGAGTCCCATGAGTACCTGATGCAGGGGGCTGACCTCTTTGTTGGAGCTGGCAATATTGCCTACAGGATTCAGCTCTGACTTAAGGCATAATTTCTTTGGCAGTTGCCTGATAGGCTGTGTCATCCTCCTTCCTCCTCTAGAATACCTATTGAAATAAATTGTTCTAAGATATATTGGTGAAAACATATATGGGCATGAGTGGGAAGAGGGAAGCTGTACACACAGCAATTCTTATGGCAAGATCCAGTGTCAGTGTCCCAGTTAAGTAGGAAGGACAGAAAGCTGCATGTTACATATGAATTTAAAATGGTGGTGTCAGTTAAAAGCCCGTGGTTCAACTGTGTGTAAGTAGCTACTTTCAGATGGTATTTGTTCTTCACTTAAAATGAACACAGAGCTTCAGAATTCAGCTTCCAGATCAATCTTTCTGCCTTGAAGTTTGAAAGTTCAGTGATACCTGGGATGCTGTGGCACTGGATGCAGGAAGTGAGGGACTCTTAATCCCACCAGGCAGGATCTCAGACCCCACTGCAAATCATGTTATCCTAGTTTTGTGGTGTGGGTTAAGGAACTTCTCTTATGTCACCAAGCATGCTGGCCATAGTCTGCATACTTAGGGACTTCCTCTCATGTGATCCATCAGTTTGGAGCAAAGCAAGCACAGGCTCTTCCAGAGCAATGCTGAACACTTATCCTTCCTGCTGATGGTAGTGGAAGATCCAAGGAGATGGAGTAGCAGTGTGCCTATACCTTATCAAAGCCTGTGGAAGTTGAGATTGGAATTAGCTTAGTTAGGCTTTTATTGGAATGTGTTGCAGAAAAAATGCACTTAATTTTCAAACAAACATCTTATTTGCACTCAAATGCAAATGTTAACACTTGTTTAAACCTGTTGCAGGTGCTTAAATTAGGCATCAACTCCAGCAGAGTTAATAACACAAGTAAAAGGAAACCTAGCCATGGGGCTTGCTTAATGTTACCTTAGAGACTGGGTTTGTTCCTTCGAAAATGTATGCTAATGAGTAAGCTATTCCATAAACTTCCACTTTTCTTCTGCATAAAATGTGTGGCTATTGGAGCATGTAGTCTTTGACCTTCCAAATTAATACCTTGTAGGATATTAATGTTGTACATCCCTTTGGGGAGAGTTAGGGAGAGAGACTCTCTGAAATCAATCTCTGGATACAACTGTTCAGACTTCCAAGGCTCTTGCTCCAGGAGTGTTCAGAAGCCTGGGTCTGGTTTTTGAGCCTTTTCTTGTGCTTACCAAGCATTAGGAGCTATGTAGAAATGCTTATTAGTTGTTATTACTGTCATAAAACTCATGACAGGACCTGAACTGTGCAAAGGGGCTTCCCAATTCAGGAAGGTGATATATAGGCCACAGAAGAAATCAGGTTTGTTGAAGTTAATACTCTTTAAGTGTGTACTTTGTATATCTTATTAGATATATTTGTAGCCAATGAGCAATAAAATAGTGTTGGATTTTGCTGTTTTTTTTTTCCCCCTGAATGTGTGATACATTCACAGTTTCCAAAAGGAGGGGTTTGTTGATATTGTATTGCTCTGCTGCAAGAGCTGATATATTAAACATTATCCCAGAGGATATCTGTGGTCTTTAATTAACTTTTTTCCCATAGGCCTATAATATAGCATTATACAATATTTGGTCAGTACCCTGCTCTCCTACTCCTGTGTAGGACTTATTGGCTCTCATTTCCTGGGGGAGTATTATGAGTGCAGACAGGAAGAATGCATCAAATGAAAAGTTAATTGTGTTTAAGCTGTGGGTGAGAGGGAAACAGGATTGAGACTTGCATTCTATTGTCCCTCTATAATAAGAAAAGCTAAATATACAGTTTCTTAGGCCACTAGCCTAGGAAAGAAGGGGAGAAAAATTACCCCAGTCACAGAGAGAATGAAATACAAAATATGCAAGCAGCCACAGGAAACTTCATACTTTAGTTCGAAAGCTGGTTACAGGTGATGGAGGTAGGAACATGCCAGTATTCATAGGGATTACTTCCTGAGGAAGGATAAAATCCTCTCTACTTCCTGAAGGCCATTATGATTTGTCCTGTTACTGAAATTCCATTGTGCAAAAAAGCAACAATGAGGGATGGAATAGAGGAACTTTAGCCCTTCACAGGTTCATTGTAAATCAGCACAGTGTATTTGATGTCCGGCTGAGGGCAGCTTCATGCCCGAGTCTTGTCTGGCATGGGTTCTTTTAGGGGGAAGCCAAATGGAGCACATCTGAGAATAGATTGTGAGCAACTTTTAAGTGCACCAGCCCCAGCTACATGGCTTACTCATGCAAAATCTGTTTTGTGCAAGGACATGAGCTCCCAAGGGGGTGATAACATGAGAAATAGCAGCTGTTTCAGAGCAGGATTTCCAATATCCCTCTCATTTGAGATGTCCCTATTGCTTATAAGACATTTTCATTGGAAAAGCTCCAACTGTCAGCAGCAATTTACCCAGCAAGGGTCTGTTATTTTGTACCCTAATTTGGTTAATGGGGCTGTGTGGAAGCAGATCTTTAGATGTCTGCTTGATGTGTGAAAAGATATTTCCCCCCATAGTTTCAGTAAGATGGTTCTAGAGTTTAATTTTTGGGTTTAAGGTTTTATATGAACTAAAACTTGGTGAAAATTGCTGGATCAAAAAGGTGGATGGATTCTGGTTTAGTTCTGTGCCTTCTATCCAAACCAGTTGAAGTCTTACCTCGCACTGGTATTTCAGGACAGCTTTAATCCAGGTTTATTTAATACTAGATCATAATTAATTCAATAATTTGTGAACCAGAGAAATTTTGGCTTGCATTGAGGTGTGTAACTTGACTGAAAATGGATTGTGTTTGTCTAGAATTTATCAGACTTTGCTTGGTCATATTTCTAGGCTTGAATGGTAGAGGCCAGCTTCAGAGACAGAGCTGGGTTAACTTCTAGTGACTGGAGAATAGAGTGGGGAAGAAGAAGGCGTGCAGAAAACAGACACAAATACTGCTGTGTGGTAATTCACTTGAAATATGATTTGAATATAGCCACAGTCTGTAAAGTACACAGACCTGCGTGTGTTGAGTCAGAGCAGCTCAAGACCCTTCCAGTAGTGAGTATGTGTGTTCTTGTAAATCAGAATTATTAACTGGTGTGCTGGGACCTAATGTGCCAACTGCACATGGCAAGTGTCTCGCCATTGTGGTGGCTTTGTTACTTGGATGGCTGTAACCTCGAGAGACTTCAATTAAGGTTTCATTGCACTGTTCATACACTTAATTAAAAAAGACTGTTTAGTCTGCTGTCCAATTCTGCAGATACCTGCATGTTCTTACCTGCATTAATGAGAGTAGTTTTGCTGGAAATTGCTGGAGATTGTAATAAAATAAAATTCTACATAATGATGGAATGAGCAGATTGAGGAGTACTTCTGTATCCCACAATATTGCTGCAAGGCCAGTGCTGCTGCTGTTTAAGCAAGGCAGGTTATTAGTAAGCATGTGTTCAGTTTTTAGCATATGCCACACCTTGTCACAGCATAATCTGAGAAGCTATGCCCTGTGTTCCTGTCACATCGAGGTATACCGATCACTTTGAATTTTACTATCAATGTGATAGGACAGGATGTGACTGACACTTGTTAACACAGTGAAAGCAATCAGGAATCTTGATTGGCAATGCAGCTAAAGAAAAGCAGTTTTCTGAAAGTAGCCTAGTGAAAGGGGCCTGGAAGAAGAAAGGAGGGGTGGGCATGGGGGTATATTTAGCTTTTTAATGTACTGGAATTTCTACATGCATCTTTCTGGTGGTTTGGAGGTTTTTAAGAATGCATAGATGAAGTGCTTAAATGTGTTAACACTTCTCTAAGACAACAGTTGTATTAAGAATGCAGGCACACAGATACTGCTGAGCCTGGCTTTTAACGTTATATCCATAATATCAAACCAAGACGACTGGATCGAGGCATCCAGGCTGTTTGTACAGAACATGTTTAAGTTAATTTAGAAATGGTATTTTTCATTGAGATAGACAAAGCTAGTCATTTTCTTGGCTATTTGTTACGTGATGGGCTTTTCTCTGAAGGTGGACATTATGCAAAGTGCTATTTTAAACCATTTCTTTGCATATTGTTTTTCTTATATACAGGAATATAAAATTGTTGCTGTGCTGCTAATCTTGGAGACAGCACATTGTAAGAACAAAAATATCTCCTGATACCAGACCTCACAAACTGTGATTAAAATAACTGGCAGTGGTTTGATGAGGAGCTATAAAAGGGTGTTTTTAACTACCTTCTCAACCTTTAGCTCTTTTATCAGGACACTGTTAGATCAAATTCAGTATCAATATAATTTAATTATGCATTTTCAGGTAGGTTTAAATAAAGATGATCACAGCTTATATTCATTCATGGATAGATCCTGGAAGACACCATAAGAACCTTTATTTAAACTTTGTACAGGATTATTTTCTTGTGTAGGTAAAGGAGATGCATTTGAGATGAGTACGGTTCTGCATGGATGGTGGGGAATGGAATTAATCCTACCCATTGATTTTTGATGATCTGTAACTTATGACACTGATTTGCTGTCTGGTCTTAGCTTTTACAAGGGAATTCAGACTACAGGCATAAGTACATGGTGTGAACACTGGGTATACAAATGCAATAACTAATAACTAGACTTGTACCTTTCTACCAGGTGGATATCATGAGTGCCACAGAAGCTATCCCTGAAGGAGCTGTAGTTAGGATGCCCTATCACTCAGCACCAGGCTGTGCAGATAACATTTGGCAGGCTCAGAGATCAGAGCTAGGTCATCATTTGGTTTAGCTGCATGTGGTAGATGCATCTATGTAATGATTACATGTATGAAAGAAAGAAAAGTTGTGTGTGTGTGCTGAGAAAGGAGTTAAATGAGTTGTTTCATTTTCACTGTGGTGGGGAGGTAAAGGTACAACTGTGTATTTTTGTGTTACCACTGCAGAACTAATCCAAGCCTGAAGTTTCTTTGTTAAAGAATGTGATGCTGAGTTACAGCAGCATCTTTGCTGGAGCTGTCGCTGGGGCAAATCCACCTGTCAACAAGGCAGCTCTGTTGCTCAATCTTTAATGCTTTGCAGAGTTTGCTAGTGGCCAATGTTAAAATCCCACTGGAGATTAATTATTAAATATGTTCTTTTCCTTACTGGAGATTTACAGCACTTTGTGTCAGAGAACACCTAGGTCTTTGGAGAATGCTATGATGCCAAGTGTCAGTTCTGTTAACATCCATTACAAGATGAAGATTCATGCTGTGGTGCAAAGGTAGTTGAAGTCTTCTACTACATATGTGCCTGTCTGTAGCTAAATATCCCTCTGGAGACTGGCAGTTCAGTTGCCACTCTCTTGATGCAGCTTGTTCCATCTGTCACTGATGCTTCAGCACTGAAGTGACACTTCCGAAATAATAAGGGCCTGGATCTATTCTGACCAGTTTAGAACTCATAAAAACTCTCCTGCCTTCTAAAGTTAGGTCCTACCTGAAAATAATAATAGTTGAAGAGAGAGGGTCTGTCCGCTGCTAGGAGACTTTGAGTCCTAGGCTTAACTTGGTAAAACAGCGCTCTGAAGGCAGCAGGGCTGTCGGCAGTACATAAAAGAGTTTATATGTGGGTCTATGTATGGATTTGCCAAGATTTTGAATCTCAAGGAGAATTTAAAGCATCTGAATCTTTCATTATCTCAGCTCTGGTAAAATATGAAGGCTTTTGTGCTCTGGCATGGTGCTATTTTATTATAATTTATTTTTCAGTAGACCTGAGGAAGCAGAGGAATTGCTTTCAAACAGCCTAATTTATGGTCTAATATTTATATAGGACTGATTCACAAGTAATTAGGTATCTGTGCTTGTATTGAATTTCCTTTTAAAGAGCAATAACTTAAGTCTAAAGAAATTGGTGTGGAATTTTCCCCATTCCAAAGTCTGAAAGTGTTTGCTTTTCAGAGTAAACTGTGGATGACACTCACTTCCCTGCATGTAAAGTAGTAAAAAAACCCCTTATGTTGGTTTGGATACAGAAGAACATAGGCTTTTATTTTTTTAATGTCCGGTAACCACCATGTCCCACTCCAAGACTGATGTTCTCAACACTAGCTATATTACTTGGTGCCTCCATGAGAAACTGAATTCTGGGGTTTCCTAAATCTTGCCCTGAGAGTTGTTTTCCTTCCAAGTTACAAAATCCACACACCCATCTTGTGACTGCTTTGTGCTTGACAGATGTTCCTTAAAAATGGCCAAATGAGACCAACTAGGGTTTCTAAAGAAGCTATAGAAGAGCAAGAGAAGTAGGATGGGTGCAGTGCAACCTGCAAAACCTGAGGCACCACTTAGCTCTTACTTAACCGCTCTTCAAACTCTTTATATACAAAGTTGCAAATGAACCATAGCAGATTTGGCAGGAGGCATTTAACCCATTGCCCAGACCTTCCTTTTCCTGATGCTCCTGGAATGGAAACCGGTTCTGCCCCATAGTAACTGTTTCAACTGCATGTGAGCCTTTGGGCACAGATGGGCAGGTGTCATCCTGATGTTCCCAAATGTGCTGCTGGCAGAGTAAATAAGCACTTGATGCATTGGGATGGTCTGCCTGAGCTCCCCAGAGACTGAGAATGCCAATCTCATCATGTCATTTCCCAGGGCTCTTTTAATGGGAGGGTTATTTTCTTGGTTACAGTATTTGGTAGGCAATGGATCCTTTTGTTTTATCAGCCTTTCCTGACATTAGGGTTAAGGCTAATGCAGACTAAATGCTGTGTTTTGGAAAGGAGGAGTGGAATACTTGTGGGAAGCAGGTCAGGGATTTGAAGCTGGAAGTGCAATGGTCCTTTTGTATGAAGTTCAAACTGTTTTTAAAAGCTTCAGAAATGCATTAATTTGGATTCTTCCATAAGGAGATTGTGTTGCATCTTTTTGGTTTTGAAAAGCACCAGATGAATGAAATTACTTGTATTTGGACAGGACCTTGCACTGTACAATTATGCTGTCTCTTAATGGCAAAGATAAAAAAGGGAAGACTTGGAAAACTCGTGTGGACTTTGTAAAAATGTAGCAGCATTGGGCCAGTGTTGTGAATGAGATTCCAGAATATGAAGTATGTGTTAAGACAACTTGGATAACAAGCAACAGCAAGGTCTGCTTAGTGCTTAAATATTTTACCAAATGTGCACAAGCTTCAGCTCATGCCAAGTGTGAACTTGCAAAGAGCTTATCAGCATTTCAAAACTGGGTATGGCTATTTCTGCTGAGAGCTACCTAAGGGTGGAGAACTGTTTGGGGGTATGGAATAATTGTTGCTGTTCTTTGGCTAGTGTTAGTATTTGTCTTTATTTGGATACTTTCACACTGTTAACTTGTGATGGGCCCTTTTTTTTAAGGTGTGATGGAATTATGTAGCCCTGTAATCTGTATCACACTTTTGAATTTAAATCGAGCAGTTGCTGTCCTGAGAATTCCCTCTCCCTCTGGAGCACTGGTGCTCCTGGAGCAGAATGAGATAAATAAAGTAACAAACTCTCTGCTTTGAAGAATTGTCTGTAGAGGTCGCAGATTTGTGGAAACTTCTTACATATAATAAAAACAAAGCAAGAATCTACCTGCTTGTTGCAAGCTCCAGTGAACTGGGGGGGGGGGGGGGGGGGGGAAATGGTTGATTTCTATTTCTTTTAAATTACATAATTGCTACACTTGGCTTGTGGATTACCAGAGCAAGTAATATTCTGCATCCAGTTGGAGCTATAATGATACAAAGCAAACCACAGAATATCCATTTGAATTACTTCAATGGTTTAGAAACCTGTGGGGAATTTCCCATTCTGTGCAGTGCTGTAGCTGGCAAGACCGATTCTAGCAGTGCCTGTAGCTTTGGAGCTTCTGCTGCTCTCTGGTGATGTGTGTGCCTTAGGAGGTGCTGCTGAGCCCAGCATTTAAGCTTAGGAGGAAGCTGGAATGTGACATTCCTAGCTGTCTGTGGAGCTGTCTTATTAGGAAGCAAAGAGAACTTGGTGCTTTCACTTCTCCTTTAAAGTTGGTAGTGAACAGGAAAATGTTACTTTGCATCTGTAAACGCTGAAATTTTAAACCGCACATTACTGTGGCAGGATTTCAGGCTTCCAGTGTTGGAATAGGAGAGGGGCATCTAGGTCTTAGTAGGCACCTGCCTGGCAATTACAGCAGTTGCATACGAAGTGAAACACCCTGATTCAAATCGCTGCTCCAATCAATATTTAATATGAGGTTTTAGAAAACAGGGTTGAGGAGGGAGAAACTCCAAGTGTCTGCATGGGACATAAGAGAATAATCATCTGGCTGATAGTTAACAACTGAAGTGTTCTACATCTGAAGTTAGTGTCCGTGGGCTAATGAAAGTATTTCTCACACATTTGCATGACTCTTGTGTCAGAAGATTTATCCCATTTCTGAGAAGACCTGTACTGCCAAAATCATTGTGCTTTCAGTAGACATGGCCCAGCCAAATTGTGCTGAGCCAAAACCCAGAAGCTATTGAGCTGGGAAACTGAGCTGAGTCTAAACAAAACAGCAGTGGTTACTTAGAAGAAATCTGAAGAGCCTGCAACAGTTTGTTTTTTTTTTTTTGGCTATTTAGAGGCTTCCCCAGTTTTAGCTTAATGGTTATTAAATAGATTTCTACTTACATTTCCCCACCCCCCAACATTTAGGGTGGTTTTTTGCTTCTTAAGAGCATTTGTGTTTGATTCTTGTAGAGCATTTACTTATATAATCATATGAGGGAGGGGTATCCAAGCAGAGTAAGCAGCAGTGTGATACAAAAACATAAATGATGCAATCTGAATTTTCATTCATAATTAAAATATTTACTTTCTAGATCTATCTTACTTAACATTTTCCAGAGCTGCTGACAGTGCCTCTCTCCTTTCCCTGCACGAGCCTTTCCAGCACCCTGGGCACTTGCTGAGCTGAAGCCTGCAGCCCTGCTAGGTTTGTTACCCTGTGACACACTTGCCACTTACTGTACAGATAATAGGCTCAGAAACCTGAGGTCAGATTTAGTGTGTAACTGGGGTATGGATTTCTGCATCACATTGTATTCCCTGAGCATTTGTTGTCTCTGAACTTGCTCTTTAAATGATGTACTTTTGTGGGGTGTGCACAGTCATTCTGTGCTGCCTTTCATAGTCAGGGTTGTGCTCTGTGGAAACCCTCTGTCAGAACAGAGCTCTTGTGCAGTAAGATAAGACAAAGAGTAGTAACTGGGAGAAAACAGATTTGGCTATCTGTGTCAATTATAATCCTCAAACACTACAGAGAATCAGTGTAATGGGCTCGGGCAAGATGGAGCAAAACTCCAGCACAGCAAAGGTCAGACAGTGTTTCTCACTACATAGCTTTGCTCTGCTGACCCCTGAATGTGCAGATGTGACAATACATCTGGACCCAGCAGGCTATACTTGTCCATTCTCTGTTGCTGCCCCTGGCTGCATTTGCTGCCGTGTAGTGCTTCACATCGTTATGATCATCCTGTAAATGTTTCCCCAAGATAAAAAGGTAAGAACAAAACCTGGTGTTTGAACCCTTTGTGGCTAGGAGCAAATCCTAACTGAAACGGTAGAATTTTGTGTTAGAAACATGGATCTTAGACACCAAGAACTTGTTGGGGCTCTCTTAGGCAGACTGGGGAGTCATGCTGCTAGTGGTGGGTAAAACTGAACAAAAGAACAAAAGGAGGCGGAAATATGTGGAGTTTAGGGGGAGGCACTGTCATATGGCAGTTTTATGGACACTGGTTTATGGAGGCTGGTAATGGTTCATCTACACTTTGTGTGGCACTTGCAGGCTTGGAGGGTCTGCTTTGTTGCCTGCAGCGCTGATGAATGTGTAATTATACATAAAGGTGTCCTATAGGCATCTGAAATAACAGTTCTTGCTGTTGTTATTTAATGCTGCAGAGAGCTTTACTCTGCAAGAGACTTCTTATTAGCATGTTTTACTTAATTTGCTCTTTGTTATCAATTTACTGTCCTGCAGTTACTCCTGGAAATTATGGCTTGGAATTTGCTAAAAGCACGCATTGCCACTGGTGCTGAAGAATCTTTGCCTCAGTAGAGTCATGTTGTACTTTGTAGGAATGTCACTGATGATGAGGTAAGGTAGAAACAAGTCTGGCTTTTACTCATGGAGTGGTGGTTCTTTGTCTTAATGGTGTTTTTGTACCTTCAGGTGACTTACTCTCCTTTTGGCAGGGTAGGCTGTAGGAATGAAGCCAGTGTGATTAAGCCTCTCTGATGTTATATTTCATACATAATCATCTGACTCTATGGTCAGTGCAGAGCTCTTATAACCTACAAGCTTTACTTCATCATTGTAGATTCTTTTTGAAATGAAGAATGTGTTCTCTTCAAAAAAGCTGATCAGTAGAGCTTAGGCAGTCTGTCACAACTGCAGCAGCTCTTTGTCTATTATTTTGTATGTGATTGCTATAGCACGATTGCCATGATGATTTTCTTGTTGGCAGTCCCTCAGAAGGCATGAAGGTCCAAAGGCCTGAACATGTAACTGTCTTCACATCAAGCTCAGCAGAGCTTCTTTGCTTCTGTACAGAAAGAAGTGAATTGTACAAGATGTTTGGGTGCCCTCGTTGGGAATGATAGCATGAATACCATTGTCCAGCTCTCCTTTTCCTACTTTTACATTTTCTAGCTATAAAGAACAAACAAATACTTATTCTTCTTGTCCCTTTTCTAGATTCTAGCCCTACTCTGTTCTGAGGTTACATATTAATTCAGACACATCATTCAAAAAGCCAGGTTTTCATCATTTGACACCTTCATTGCACTCTGTACAAGTACACTAAAGAGACAATGTAAACTGCTGATCTGTGATCTCAACAGGAAGTTTTGTGTTCCTTACAGAATCATTTTGTCCTGTGACTCAACTTCTGTGGGATCATGGGTCATGCAATACAATTACTCAATTTGTGGCATGCAAGGATGTTCCAGAAATGTGGAATTGCACCAAGGTTCCCATGGAGACCTGCAGAAGGAGAGCAACTAGAAAAAGTGGGCATTACTTTCAGAGTAAACAGAAACTACACCAGACACTTGGGCTCCTGCTAAAGAACAGCTTTTTCTTTGTAACGGTTTCCTAGTAGGGGAAGGGAGACATTGAAAGAGCATGTGGAGAAGGTCACCATGGCAGTTGGGAGAATGAGATGAATGGCTTTATAGTTCTGTTTTTCTGTTATGGTAATGTTTTTCCCCAGTTCTTTCCCACTTTTTTATTGGACTGCTGCCAAACAGAGCAGAGTTATTAAGACAAGATGCTAGTACAGCTTTTTGTACAGAGAATGAGCAGAGTGAGATGTGTCAGTCTGCCCAGCAGCAGGTACTTAGGTGCAGTGTGTGCTTTACTGCTTACATGCTTCTCAGGATCTTGGATGGAAGTCAGACTTCCTTGAACAATCAATGCCCTTTGAGACATAACATCACAGCACTTATCCTCCATTAGCTGTGGATTTCACTTGTACTGAGGTACTTGGCTGACCTCTAATTTAATTTTCCTAATAGTTCATTGATTCTTTTTTTTTTTTTTTTTTTTTTAAGAGGTTGAATAGACCCCCTTTTGTATCAGTTCAAAGGTCTGTATTTACCTGTTTACATCTCTGGTGCTGTCTTTAAATGTCTTGATTCTTACCCTTTTGCTCTTTGGCAGCCTTTACAGGACTTTCCTTTTGGCAGAGACAACCACATACATGTGACTTCTGCTGTTAGTTTCTTCTTCTCAGATTGATATGGGAAAGTTAAAAATAAATTAGCTTTTAACTGCAATATTCTCAGCACAGATTGCATGTGCTGTCCACAGCCTCTCTGCTTCATGGGCTATAATGGTGAAGGTCTTAATAGTATACCTCAACAAGAGCTTTTATGAAGACCAGAAAGTGCAGTCCATCATTTAGTCTGACTTCCTGTGCCACACAGCCAATGGACCCTCGCCTATCAATCTCTGTATCAAGTCAATAGCTTCTTTTTGGGCTCTGACATACCATTTTAGAAAAACAACCAGCCTCAAATTCAAGACTCCCAAGGAAATAGATATTACTCCATTCTTGGGTACATTATTTTCACTATTATAATCTTTAGATTCATGCAGTTCAGGTAGATATATCTTGTCTGATGGCACCTCTGAAAGCACAGTAATCAAAGGGATTCAGGTAGGCCCTGAAGTCATGATTAACATCAAAGTATTTGTAGAATTAGGCTGTGACCTTGTCACAGGAGGACTTTGCTGTGAGTGTCACAGCAAAGTGGCTGAACTAAAGGGAAGTATGAACCTTATTCTTCTTTCATGTGGCCTGTGTTTCTGTTGTAAAAAGTTCACCTCCTGTTTGAAGCACAAGCTGTTATGATTCATAGCAGCACCTGATTTTGCAAATACCAGTTCTGCAGTAAAATGCAGAGCTAGTTATGTGCTGATTGCTGGGCTAAGAAGGGCAGTGTCTTGGCAACCCAGAGTACAGAGCTGCAAACATGCGTGGCAATGATTACAGCCTTCCAAAGTATGAAAATACATTTGCAGCTCATCCAAAGGGTGCTTTTCTGCTAGGGAAAAAATGTGGTGGCTTCTCTTGAGTCTGTACTGGAATGCTTCTGAAATGGCTGATTGTGTAGGGAAACATATTTGTACTAATACAGACAATTAAACACCCACTCAGGGGATGGAGTCACTTCAAGGTTTTAAATCAAGACTGAGGTTTTTCCAAATAATATGTTTTAATCAACTGGAAAACCTTTGGAATGGACTAACACATGGCAACAACGGTCCTATTGAGTTCTGGCTATGTGAATATAGACCTCAATATAGCTGTAGAGGTATAAAATAGCTATGTATAATACTATCTGGTTAAATAAAAGCAATTCACATTTGAATCCAGCACAGATATACTATAGAAGCAGTGATATATTTTTTTGTGCCTGGTACATTATCTTGTGACTCTGCTGTATGAGATCTACATGAATAATGTACCTAAAGACTACAGAAGATACAGCACTTCTTGATGGAGAATTATGTAAGAATTTTGCTTTGTCTGTCTTGGATAATATATAACTTAACCATTCATTTGATGGATGAACTTCGGGTGAGCAGGGTTTGTTGAGTAGGTTGAAAATCAAAGAGCAATGATTTCCACACACCCTCCTCCAGTTTCCAGACAATGATCCATGAGTATTAAATCTCTCAGTTTAATTATGCTATAAGTTGCAGGGGAAAAATACACAAAGAAATCAAATGAGGTCTGTGAGGCATTGTCTTTCCTATAGTAATCAGTGGAGGAGGCTCTGTTGTGTTTGTCAAAGATGCACATAGGCATGTGTGCTTGCAGATGAGTGTAGATGTTTAGCAGTCTGTCCAAAAGCCAACTTCATGTTTCATATGATGTGTGGAAAACACAGAACAAAAATCTCTGGTAGGCTGTGAGGTACAGAGAAGTTAGACTCGTGTAACTCAGCTGTGGAGAGTTCTTAACAGAAGTATCACCACATGCACGCTGTTCATTTTTCATTTTCATCAATGCCTATCAACGGCAGCTGATGGAGATGGTATTGCTCTCAGTGGATTCTTGCCTGACCCACTGTAGCCATGCTTATGTGCAACCAATAACCTTTTCTCTCTAAATCAGACTTTTGGAAGGTCCTCACTCAAACGCAAGATTAGACCTTAGACAACATATTAGGGGAAGGCTTAGATCCAGAGGTGGCTTCAGAAGTTGGGTTACATGAAGCTTAGCATCACAGCAGACCTCTGTGATGGGCAGCCAACAGAGAATGTTACTGTGATGATTATGAGGCTCATCTCCATAAGGGTCTATGCCCAAATCACTCTGGGTAGTAGCAATTGCCAGTTGTGCACAAGACCAGAAAAAGAAAAGCTGAGTGCCTCTGGTGTGGTCGACATGCTAAGTGGGATGGCTGTGATTTAAGCAATGAGCCTCATGTGAAGAATTAGTACAACTGGACGGCACACTCTGTGTGAATTTGGCTGAAGGACACTGGTTTTTGGCTGGGTGTTTGGCAGACATGGAATGGAAGTGCTGTGAGCCGGGTATACAGAGCTGCCTATCTGCAGAACTTCGACCTGTGCCAGTTAGTTGCCTTACACTGGGTTGTTGGAGGAGTGATCACCATGGTTAAACCTTCGTTTAACTTCCTCTCATCGCTCTCTCACCTATTCTGAAGTAGGTTCTGTGCACGGCTTCAGAACTTCAGACCTGGCTGCAAGCCGTCTGAAGTTGGTTGTGTTTCAGCTATTGGTGACCAATAATCACATATTGGTTCACTCAGTAATCACCTTTTTATGTGCTGAAAGGGTGCAAACTTAGAGTAATGCAGGTGTCTTACTTGCAAGTCCCTCCAGCAGATGTGCTTGATATTTTAACCATAAGCAAGTGTAGAAAAGCATGATGGGGGTGGGAAAGAACACACAAAAAATGGTGTTTTAAAAGTTCTGAATTAAATACAAGTTGAAAACTGGAGCACAGCAGCAACACATGGTGCAGAAGCAAAGAACAGCCATGTTAAATGCTTTATTTCTGCCCTTACTGAAGTTTGTGGAACTGGTCTCTGTGCTTCAAGTTACACATGCAGCACGTACACCTGTGTGACCAGTTGTATGCAATGGGACGAGACTCATTTGTGAGATAATTATGTGGGGTATTTTTTTCTCTGTGAAAAAGCCACTGTTACGGAATGGCACAACAGAAGCTGTAGAGAATTTTCAGCTAATTTCTCCCAATTCCCATCGCTATATTGTGTAATACCTGTGTTTTGTGGTTATTAGGTCTGGTCCTGATTCTACGATTCTATATTTCTTGAGCTATTAATTAAAACTTAGTGGTCCTCATGTACAAAATGTAGTAAAAGCAAATACAACATCACTTCAAGCCAGTTTTGTTTAAATGTATTACAGGTAACTTAATATAATTTGGATTATATAGTTGGAAGTGCTTAAGCGGTCAAATATCCTTTTAGTTATGCTGCTTAGTCCACAATTGAAATGAGAAGCAAAGCCTGGGCTATTTTGCTTTTGCTTTTATTACTTTATGTGTACTTTTATGCCTTTAGAAATTGATGAAAATGAATGCTGTACAGAGCAATGTTTAATTCAACAAAAACTTCTGCATCAGTCTCTGGAAGTCACTTGAAAACATTTCTGATGGGATTAGGTCTCGTTTACTTTTATAGTCCTTTGTGTCAAATTGTAATCTTGCTTTCATCTAGTATTTTTAGTTCTGCTAGCTCAAAAATAAACCCTAATAAAATACCTAAGAAGTTATTTTTGTAACTAACTATTGCTTGCAGCAAACCAGGCTCTTACATGAAAGTTTTCTATTTTGGGGGAAGTGGGGAGAGTGATGATACTTAAAAAGCCCAGCTAACATCTTTAAGTAAATAATCAGATTCTGCAAAGTTGTCATGATTCCAAGGAGATGACTCTTGCTGAACACAGAGCAGGCAGTGGCTGATCCACAGGATGCAGCAGGGCTGTTTAATGAGGGGTGAAGACAATGTGAGTGCAAAGCCAGCGCAGTTGCTTTTTCACAGCTGATAGGCGCTGTTGCAGGTGCATTTTCTTAATGAGGGTTAATTTGTCTCGTATTTTAACCTGACACTACTTGGCATTGTTACTATGTAGGTTTACTTAAAGAGGCAGAATCAGGGTTTTCTTATGTAAGATTGGGTATTTGATTTCAAGAGTCATATGTTAGTGCTGAATATGAACTAAAGTTATTCAGAACAGTCCCATTACATAGATTTTTATGAAAGAAAAAGCATTTTGGTTATTTTGACAAATTGGAGCAAGGCCAAATTCTCCTGGCTTCTCTGGATATAAATCCTGGGAGACTGAGATAAAATTGAAAAGATTGCTGTTGATCAAGACTTGCTGAGGAAGAACCAGAAATGGCAGCTTGAGTACCACAGAGAGTAATAAAATGGTTTTATAGTAATGTTCCTCTTCAGCATGTGTTCTTTAATACTATACCACAGCATTCAGTTCAGGAAAACATTGGTTTGGCACAGTGTCCCACCAGCGTTTCCAGTTGAGCAAGGTGGAAGCCGTCTGTTTTCCAAGTATATTTCGAATGAAGGACCTACAGCCCCTCCCAGAGGAAGAAGCTGTCAGACTGGCTTGCACCCTTCTGGACGGGCAGAAGCAAGCTTTACACATTTTCACTTGGGTGCCCCTTAGTTGCTACTGCTACTGGCTAGTGAGATACACTTGCAAGAAGCAGTATGCTGTCCTGCTGGGTAGTCTACTGTCACATTAGACCGAGAAGGGTTTGCATGAGTGTGAGCTACTGGCCTGGCTTAGGTTTAACAAGATCACCCTATAAAGTTTAATTGTAATTGTAAAAAAAAAAAAGAAAAAGGTAGCTCTTCTGCAGTTGCTTATTAAGCATCATGTGTAAATTATCCATTGTTATCCTACTGTACTTCATAGCATTTTAAATCTCATATGTCCCTTGTATCGACTGGTTTTCATCCAATATGAGCTCTCATGAATGCAGGATGCTGAAGTACTGGGTTAAAAATCAATTCCACCCTTCTGAAATATTACCTCTATGCCAGTGACTTCCGCTTCAGGGAATCTAGTTCAATATCTTATCTTACACTCATATAGATGACTTCTTTAGCTTTCTTATTTCTGGAACATGCAAAGGGATATTCCTACTATTGTAAACTAAATAACACCGAAAAATCAATGGGGGAAAAGGGTCCTTGATCTCTCTGGCAATTGGGAAGGGAATTTAGAGCTTTTTTCCTCACTTGAGATCTGATCCTGGTGAATAATAACCAAAACACACAATTGCCATGATATTTATACAATAAGCCAGTGACTTTAGTTTGGTCTGTAATAGATACTCATGGAAGAAAAAGCAGCATAACTGCTGACATATGAGCTGAGAGTCTCAGTGAGGAGGCCAACAACAAAATCAATGAAGATGTATTAAGCTGTTTCTCACACTTCAGACAGACCCCTTCTGGTTCTGCAGGTAGGTAGCAGAGGGTGGTGTGTGTCCACTGGCGTTTGCAATGTTATTACAGTTGCACGGGTACAGAATTGCTATAAGGATTTCCATGTTACAAAAGTTCCTATCTCATTCGATCACTAAGTTGTCTTTAGAAGTGGGTTTTAATAAGGAAGTGGCTGTGTAATAAAATAAAGCTAGATTAGAGTAACAGGGGATGCTATTGAGTGATACTTTGCTAGATATTGCTTATGGTGGGGTACAGTGTTATGGTAGGATAACATTGTGGTAAAAAACAAAGTGGGTGGATATTTGACAAGAGTTGTACTTAATTCATATGATACCTTATCTTTTTTCTGATTTACTCAGAACCATTCTTGAAAATGATCCCTCAGCTCTGTTGAGAGACTGGTTTGAGCAGTGCCTTTAGCATCTATGTCTGCATCTACACATACAGATACGTTTTCCATCAATGGGAATCACAGCCTTACTGGAGGAATTGTATAGAGAAGATGATGCATGTGCTGCAGTCTAAGTTGACAGCCTAAGTCCTCAGTTATGCAGAAAGAACTAAGAAGGTTCCTTGATAGAATCAGAGCCTGGATGAAAACTAAGAATAAAGGGAATTTTAATCAGTCACAAGGATTAAGGCAGAGGAAACAGTTTAATAAGGTGGGATTTTGAAAATGTGGGTTTTTCAGGGCCTCAGTTTTTGAAAGGAGTTAATGCCTATAGAGTAAGGGCTTCTCTCCATCCTCACAGACTCAGTTTCCACAGTGCTCCTATGGTCTGTGAGGCCACAAATTCAGGAGACAGTGAGGTATGAATATACTTGCTTTTAAGCCAGAATCATTGATCAATCCAAATTTAACTTAAAGACAGAATAAAACAAAACGGCCACAGAGCAGCAACATTTATAATGAGTTAGGAACAAGGAATGTTTGTGGCTCTACCTCTGATGTGCAAGATACTGATAGAGAGGTGAGTGGTGTCAGTACCATGGGCTGGAGTGGGCTGCAGGGATTGTTAGTGAGGATCTAAGAAGACAAAGTGGTGTAGGATTGACGGCAGTGCAATTGCATTTTGTGTGCTTCCTTCCAGCTTCAGCGCCTTCTGATGTGGTTGCACTGCTCCCTGTTGCAGAGCTGGGTGATTCGGGTATTTCCATAACACACTTTTCTCTGGGATAGACATACCCAGTGCTTATATGAGGAATCAGCAGTTTTCCAGAGCTAGTTTTGCAGACTCCCAAGTACTGAGATAAGTTAATTTTATATCTGCCTCACCAGGGGAATGATAAACACAAATCTCACTTCTGACTGAAACCAAATAAAAATCATTGCTCCCCAAAATGCAGTCAAATTGCATTTGGGGTGCTGACACTAATCTCGAGAAGCATATCCATCCAAACAAGAGTGTAACTCTCAAATCAGATTGTGATGAGGTCCTGCTCAGAATGGTACTGGACTTCCAAATGTGCTATCCTGCATATTTGGACAAATGCTATCCTGCTGATGTTAAATAATTGGGTGATAGTTGGAGTGACTCTTAAGGTACTCTCAGTTTCACCTGGTTTTGAGAAAAGAGGGTTTTTTTCATAGCCTATGAACAGCTTCTTACATTTACTTTGCAGATGGTAAAATTTCACTTTGATGCATCATGTGTGTGTTCTTGAAAGATGTGCTCTTAATGCTTAGTATTTTATGTGCATACATAATACCTGATGCTTCAGGTATTATGCTTAACCTTAATGTTTCATGTAATGCATTTTTAAGCTACATTCTTGCTCTTTATATTGATTAAATTTCTGATAAACTTGCTGGTGAATAGTGATATTTTATTTTTAGTAGTAAGTTCCCAGAGCTTATTTGATGTATGATTAATAGCACCCATGCTAGACTGCCCTACTGCTCATAATCTAGTTTATTTTGATTAAATGTGGAGTCGAGATTTCTCATTAAGCAAAGTTCTGTCTGTCTGAATTACAGCCTGCTTAGCTGTCTTCTCTACCCCTTTGTAGGAAGCTCAGATGTGGCTTAGTAAACAATGAGGATCTTATCTGTAATCAGACACCCATCCATCCCATTACAACTGTCCTCATGGTTTTCACCCCTGATACAGAAAGTGTTGGCACTGCCATGCAAAAAAATCCTCACAGATGCTCTGATGCCTTCATTAACCCTTTAGGGGAAGGTTTGAGAGGGCTTTGGAGATTTTCATGCACATAAAGAGGTAATGGACTTGCACACACAAGTCATCTTTGGAGATTAACATGGTTTGTGCTTTTGTGTTTAATAAAGCTATGGTCACCATATATGCAAATGGATGATTAGCTGTATTTGTCTGTATTTTATTTTAAGTATGTACTTAAGGAGATACATATGTGATTTTACCTCAACCATTTTATTGTTGGTAACAGAGGTTTCTATGTACAAATCGGGGTGTATGTGTGTGTGTGTGTTTCCGCAACATTTTATTTCCAGTGCTGTTATGGACCAAAATACATGAGATACCTGGCAACTGATACTCCTGTTTGAGTTGAAGGGCTGAGTATGATGATTTTCTTTTACAAACGCAATGCTTAAACTCAAAATAACTGTGGGTTTGGTTTTTTTCCTACTGAACAATGGTCGTTTTGAATCCTGCCAGCTTGAAGTACAAAGACCATTTTTAATAAGGTGGTTTGTTCCAAATGAGCACCATGACTAAAACTCAAGGATTCCTCAGATCCATCTTTTTTTTCTTTTTTTTTAATCTAGACATTTTCTCTGGCTGGAATTGGCAAATTTACATGAAACATGAGCTGGAATTTCTGAATCTCTACATGCCCTATCAATATTGTTGCAGATGTCTGCAGGTCACATGCGGTGGGTCTGAAATGCTCTGTGTGTGTACTATATAGCTCATATGTGTAAACCAAAGAGGAATACGGTGGCTCTGCTGGACAAGTCTTCAGTGGCCAAGCTGATGATCTGTATGTACAAAACCAGCATCCACAAGAGCAGCTGGTAAAGAAGGGATATCCTTGTGGTTAAGGCAGTTGTGTGACACAGGAGACAGGTTCAAGTCTTTGGTGGGAAATTCCTGACCAGTTCTTCTCAGGGTAGTGCTAGGGTCTGTCTGAGCTTTCCCATTGTAATGTGCCTCTTGTTTGCCTTTTGAATTTACACAGTCCTGACCTGTATTCTCGTTGATGCTTTTCAGAAGTGTAATGCTCTACAGCTTCAGGCATTGCAAAAGGACAATTATTACACAGCTTTGCCTCATTGAATGCAGTAGGTGCAACTAAGATCGTAAATCTCCTAGATGACAAAACATAAAATGTACATGGAAGATCTAATCTATCCTGTTCTGACTGATAAAAAAGAAGGGTCGCTAGTGGGTAGTAAATTAAGATGCAGTATAAAAGTTGTACCTGTAGGTGCTAAATCATTTAACCGTGTCGGGCTCACAGGACTGTCTTTGCTAATAACTACGGTGCGGATTATGTGCCATTGGGCTAGGAAAGAACACAAGGGAAGGTCAGCATCTGCCCAGCCTTTCCTGTATAAATAATGGCTTTTGCAGATCCTCATGGATTACTTTAGCTATTTTTGTGATTACACAGTGTTTCATCAGGATATTATCAAAGCATTGGGCAGTGTGGCAGTGTTGCATACCTTTAACAACAAGGCAGTGTAGGAAATGAGTGGGCAAAGACAGACTTCCTTCACTTTGGGGGCCCAGGGTGTGTTTTGCTTAGATGTCTTAAACACACAAAGAAAATCACTGCAGAAATGGATGTATCTATATATAAACCCATATATCTGAGCCTTTGTGATAAAGGCTATTCTGGGTGTTACCCCACTCTGCTAGGTGTCCTTTGATATATATATATATATTTAATCTTCTCAATCTTTGGTTGCAGAAATACGTTGTAGCGTTGGTGTCTAGCAGGCTTGTTCCTTTCCATTATAACCAGTGTCACAAGGCAAGTCTCTGAGCTCTTGCTATGCGTGCAGATGCACAGGTGCATGTACGTGGAACACACTGTTAATGGTTGCAAGCCTGTCTCAGATTTTGTTTATAATTCTCCCTCTTCACTTTAAAACTGAGTTGTAGCATTTGCCCTTGCAATTGTATTGAAATCCTTACTGCAACAGACTTTCCTGCTGAGCCCAGGCTGCATGTGTGAAAGTAAAGCAGGTGGTGAGCATGCTGTGAGTTGGAGGATTTAGGCAAAGAATGGATTATGTATTTCATTGAAATTTTAAGCTCTTCCTCCCTTCTCTTGGTTCCGAGGCTGGAAATATCAGATAGATCCTAAAACTAAGGTCTTAAAATGTATGCCTGAAAACCTCTACTTCAGCTCAGTAATCTGCCTTCCCCCCACGTATTTTACAAAGGACTTTGTTAAAACCAGAAATTCACCTTTAAGATTGCTGATGAGGAAATCTGTTCTTCATGAAACAAGTGTGTACAGGGTATTGTTTGCTACATAAAGACCCAGTGTTTTGGGCTGCATTTTCCAAAATCTGATACAGAATGACCCAATCAGAATAAAAGAGCTCTTCTGCATGCTCTCACTTTGTGACTAAAAGAAGCTGCACAGGTTAATGGGAGTCAAGACCCTTCTGAGTTTGCCACCACTTGCTGAGTCAATTTAGGCCTCAATTGTCAAAGTACCTGTCAGCACTGATTTAACTCTGCTCCTGCTGACATCAGAAGGGGTTGAGGTTAGCCTGAAGCTAAGTGCCTTTTGGAAAGCTTAGTGCTGGACTCTTGGTGCCTCTGTCCAAACTATGAAAAGGGAAGCATTGTGCTAGGAGAGGCAGGTTACTTGGAAATGTATGGCTGGATAGTGTGTTACAGAACAGCAGTGTTGAGGGGAGATGGCAGGTTCTCTTCAGTCATCAGAGCAGACAAAATATTCCAGTTTTGATGTGCGTTGAAGTTTTCAGGGTAAGCTGTTTTAATGCTCTCTGGAAGCAGTGGAGCAAATACGCTATCAGGCCTTTTGACTAATTTACCTGATGGAGGAAAGAAGGCCAGAAATTGTGGAAAAGCTGGGCTTCATCTCATGTCCTGACTCTTTTAAGCCCCCAGATAACGTGAATAACCAATGTCAGCTTGGGAGTATAGAATGAAACCCTGGACGAGCAATATTCCAATGGGGGAAACCACTGCAGCAGTGCAGAGTGTTACAGTTTTCTGTGAGGTTGTGTGAGTTGTTCATGGCCAAGAATCAGGCAGCCAACTGCTTTATGAGCTGCTTTTTGTTGCTGCATATGAGGAGAAAAAGTGAGCTGCTTTCCTGCTGAGCAGTGAGGTGAGAGCTGTTGAAACTCTGCCTGGGAGGTGGCAAGGATGGAGCAGAAGCATTCTCTTGGGGTTGCAGCTTGGGCCACATCCAAACTGGCTAAAGTGAGACATAAATGTAGTTTGTCAAAAGCATGGCCAGGGTTCTTGTGCACAAATCTTACCTTAATTTGGGGTTGGCAACAGAGTGTCCCAGAGAGAGGGTTTCACTTGGGATCAGTATGAAAGGTTTGGATTGCTCTGGGGGCATTGTGCTGCAAAGGAAGTAGAAGTTGTGTCTGTAACTTCAACAAAGTTGTCAGCTTGAAATGTCTTGTGGAAAAAAACCTTATCAAAGTAGATTGCTTTCTGTATTGAAGCAGTGTGGTTGGAGTTTCAATTCTTTCAGGCATTTCTACTACCAATGTTTTTAAAAAGAGATATTATAAAATTTTGAAATGAGTAAATATTTCCTTGCAAGTGTGCTTGTGTAGAAAGGGAAGGTGAGAAGTATATGGGGGGTGAAATTGCTTCAGCATCCAACACGTTCTCAGCCCCCTTTTTTATTCCATTTGTTTTGGGAGGGGAGGTGCTTCATGTCACCTGCTTTTGTGGAATGGAATCAAGGGGTAAAAAATGAACACCTAGAAGATAATCATAGCCAGGTCAGGACAATCATGTCACTCCATGTTGATATCTCTCCTGAAAAACAAAAGCAAAATGAATTTGTCCATGGCAGATTGATTCATCTGTGGCATCCAGTTGAATCCTGGCCTCCTACCGATGCTCCTTCCCCAGCAGCAGCAGTGTCTCAGGTCGGGTTCAGAGTAGCAATGCCAAGTCATGGTGGGTATTTTGCTGATGCCCCTGTGGAGGTTTGTAGGGCTGTAAAGGCGGGATGGGCCGCTCTAGGGCTGGCTAATGTTAACACCCAGAGCTCTCTTTTGCTTTGCCTTTTGGTTTAAATAGGTTGGTATTAGTGTTACAGCTGTGTTCTGTGCCTTGTGGCACTATTACAATGAAATATCTGTCAGTATTTTCAGGAAAAGGTGTTAATTTCAGGCACTTACAACTCAGCAATAAAAATCTGCTTCCAGCAGGAATATGAAATACAAGTGCTTAGTAGTGGTGTTAATATTTATGCACAATCTTTCATAACAATGGCTTAGCAATTTAAAAGTGATTTCAGCTTCATACACTTCTCTGCCTGCTCCTTGGAAGGTTGCTTTTCTCACTGGCTGTATGGGCAGCAGGTATATTTTGTGCTAGCGATGACTATTTGTCTACAGGGAACAATAATTTCTTAGCTGAGAATCCAAGATTGTGGATACCAGCAATCATAGCAATAACTACCAGCTCAGTGTTAAACTTCTTGCTTTCATCGCCATGGTGTCTCCCAGTTGTGGCTGAGCAAGGATCCTTTTGGGAAGAAAAGCAAAAAGACCACCAGCACATGCTGCATGGAATAAATTCCCTTTTTTACTCCAGTGAGAAGTTTGTTTGGCTGAGTCTTCCAATATATTTGCTTTGTTTGGGAGTTTGCCAAAGGTTTTTGTACTTATTCTTTAATTTGCATCACATTCTCAAAGTTGTAATGCTAATTTGGTGTTTTTCCATGTCAAAACTGTAGTATTTTTCTACTATTTTTTTTTTTTTAAATCTATCTTTTCAGAATCTCTTACCATCTGAAGAAAATGGCAGCAGTCAATCTTTAGGAGAGTCTTACATTGTCAAGGACTATTAATTGCATAGAGATTTGTTGGGCAGAACCTCAGCTGTTCCCCAGTATGGATATCTCAGTTTAGCCCACCATGGAAGATAACTTCTGCAGCCGAGAGTGTCATAGAAGCATAAGGAATCTTTCCAACCATGAGCATGATTTCATATTATTAATATTAGTACCTGAATTTCAAGTACAGTAAGATTTGGGTGAGATGGTATTTAGTTACTGCTTACAGTAGTGCTATGGTCAAAACTGAGACCTGTAATTCAGGGTTATATATAAGAAAAAGAACTTGGCTCCTAAGTAGCGTTACTGACCAATTGCAGTCTGTGGATGTCTTGAGATCTTCAAGCTCTGATTTGGCAGTTTATTTCCAATCACCCGGAACTAGGGATGGCTGAGTTTGGGCAATGGTCTCACTTTGAGCTCCCTGGGAAATAACACTGAATA
Organism: Lathamus discolor; assembly: GCF_037157495.1. Taxonomy (NCBI): domain Eukaryota; kingdom Metazoa; phylum Chordata; class Aves; order Psittaciformes; family Psittacidae; genus Lathamus; species Lathamus discolor. The sequence goes on along the minus strand of NC_088890.1, from coordinate 13,298,118 downwards.
AGAACACACTGCTCATGACCTGCTTTGCCTGGACCATCTGGTAATGCTCCCAGTGATGGCAGCAGCACTGGACAGAACTTGTGGTTCATCTCTCAAGTCTAGAGGGTTAATACAGTTTACTGAGAAGTCAGGTGTCTCTTCGCAGAATTTCACATCATAGCTTCTAGTTTTGCAGATGCCTATTTGGGATAACCTCAGAACTGCACAGAAATCAGGTTTTGTGGTCCTGTGTCTCCTGTTAGAGAAGCAGCTTCTGAGGAGCCACACACCCCACAGGTACCTGTCTTGGTTTCAATGAGACCTTCTGTGCAAGTAAAGACCTATGGGGTGTTTGGGGCTTTGGACGTTGCTCTGAGGCCCTATGGCCTCTACCAAATTTGAGGTTGGCAAAATATCCTGCAGCCCTGCCTCTTTCAATTTTTTCTCAACTGCTTGGCACGTTCCTTTCTCTTTACCCTTTCCATGTAGTAAATCTTGCTCTTGCTGACAGCCCTGGTAATTGCCTTATGTAGAATGAAAGTCTTCTATTCTCTTTCTCTATTTTTATAGTATGCAGGCTTCCACAGCTAAGTTTAAAAGGACAGAAAAATTCATGGTGTTTGCAGTAAGAGCATGTTTTATGCTTGCCTGCTGCTAAAGCAGAGGGAATACTGCCCTGATATGGAGATGTCAGGGGCACAGGCCTGTATCTAAGGCAGTAAATGTTTCTTTTATTTCTTATTCCACTTTATGCTGGCTGCTATTAATTTTAAACTTTTCTTGGCATTTGCAGCGATAAAAAGGATAAAACCCTGAGGCTTTGTTCTGCTCCTGAACCAAGCCTTCAAACTTCAAATGAGACTTAGGCATATCCTGCTTTCAGAGAAAGCTGGGCTCTCTTATAAATATATGTAAGCGTTGGGACACCACTGCCTTCAGGCTGAAGGCATTATCTATTTCTGATGAACTCCATACAGAGTATGCCCAGTGTGGATGAATAGAGGCAAATGTCTAAAACTCTTTATATAAAAAAATCCATCTTCCAAACTCTGATGATGCTGTCCAACTGTGGTGTTAATGCTGCTTTGTGGTTTTTACCTACAGCCCTCTGAGGTGCAACAGGAAAAGAACATGTCTTTGGTTACAGCCTCTGGTGCTTTTATATAGCCCAGTGCAGAGGCCATGCCTTCAGTGTGCAGCCTGAGCTGGGAGAGGGCTGTGCATTGTGTCTGGTGATGCACAGCATCCCAAGTGCCCTGCGTACACCAGTGCTGTGGACTCTCTGTGTCACAGGAGGTGCGGTGGCACAAGGTTCAGCTCCAGGCACTCTGCTTTGTGGTGATTCATTTTAAACTTGGCCTCACTTTTACAGAGAAACCTCCGAGCACCCAGAGAAAACAATGACATGCTTGCTGCTCTTGATTTTGTGGATTGATTTGTGTACATCAGGATTCCAAAGCCTCCACAACTTGAGCTCAAATGACAGAATACGTGATGCTTGGCAGTGGTACATAGGGCTGGAAAGATAAATCCAATTGTATTTGACTGTGAGACGAATTTCCACAGCCTTTGATTTAATCACTGGAGTATTGACAGGAAGGTTTGGCTCAGTACTTCCCCATTTAGCTGTGCTATTTGGTTACTAGACTGGAACAGCATACAGCAGGTATTGTCATGTTAGTGAAAGGCATCCCACAGCAAGTTCTGCTCTGGCACGCAGTCTGAACAACGAAGAAATAACAATTCCTTGCTTGACCAAAGATCGTTCATGAAGTTGGGCTTGCTGGAACGTGAAGAGCTCCGTAATCATCTGTTATGAATATATGATAGACTCTGCTCTTCTGACTGTGAGAACTGTACTGCTCAGGGCTGGGCACCCCTAAACCCTCTGTAATCTGCAGTGTGGGCACAGTTTTAAATGCTGACACTTTCTGGAAGCTGTGAGTGAGACCCAGTTTGGTATTGTTCATCTTCTGTATTGTATTAATTGCAACCCTGGAAACAAATATTTGCTATGTAATTATGTAGCAATGATGAACAGGATTTTACTGTCCGAGTTTTCAAGAGATTTTTAGCCAAGATGCTGCTTTATTTTGTTTTGGGAGGCAGAAGTGAAAGATTCCTTTTTCTGAAGTGCTATTTTCATTCTGCTCTGTATAAATAAGCAAATAAATGCTCCCCCCCCCTTTTTTTGACATGACACCAAAGAGGATCTAATCTTCATAAATCTTTTCAAGGGTACCTACATTTATTTATGGTTGGTTTAGTTCAGTTTGCATGCTATAGTGCTGTCTTCTGTTAAACAGTTGATACACCACCCGGCTTTTCACATTAATCACTGGACTCTGTGCTCAGCTCTCCCAGCTGAAGAGCCATCTATTGAGCTGCAGTAACCACAGCCAAATGATCCGATTTTTCTGTTGGTTGTTTTAGCCAGTGGCCGATAAGCCTATGGCTGGTACTGCACCAGCAAAAGTAAGTTTTGTGATAGCACATTGATACATCTGTTGTTTTCTTCTCTAATTCTGTAACAGAAATCACAATTAACATGGGAGTTTGTTCATGAATTTAAGATTTGTCAGTAATAGCCTACAAAAGCTGCCTTGATTGGAGCAGATATGATTTGCATAGTTTTCAGAGTCCACTGGTTCTTGCCTCCCTCCCTGTGTCAGCCCCAACTCTGACCCTGGGTCTCTCACCCTCATTTCCTCCTTAACCTCCCCCATCTTTTCAGCTTCCTCTCCCATTTATAGCCTCAACTCTCCCCTTCCCCTTCTGGACTCAACTCTTCCCTTCGCCTTCTAGACTCAACTCTTCCCTTGGCCTCCCACCCCTTGGTTGGCCTCCTCTCTGTCTTGGGCCTCCCAACCCCTCACTTGGCATACACCCTTTCCTCAGCCTCCCAACCCCTGTTGGCCTCAACTCTTTCCTGGATTCCCACACCCTGTTGGCTTTGCACACCCTGTTGGCCTCTGTTTTATTCTTGGCCTCAGTCCCTATTAGTCTTATCATTTTTTCCCAGCCTCTCAACCCTGTCAGCCTTCAACACCCCATCAGCCTCTATTTGTTTCCCAGCATCCCAATCCCGGTAAGAATCCTACACCCTGTCGGCCTCACACCCCCATTCAGCCTCCACCTTTCTTCTGGCCTCCCACCCCATCAGCCTCAACATTTTTCCCGCACCCTGCCAGCCTCCTACTGCCTGTCAATATCCACTTCTTTCCTGGCTTCCCAGCCCATGTCAGCCTCCTACCCCCTATTGGCCTCTAATATTTTCTCATCTCGCACCCCCTCTCTGCCTACGCTTCACTCTGGTGTTCAGCTCCCTGTTGGCCTGCAGTTTTTCCCATCCTCCCAGCCCCTATCAGCCACTGAATTCGCCCCTCAGCCTGCTGCCCTCAGTGGGTGTGGGCCTTGTCCTGACTTCGTCTCTCTGTGTAAACAGGTCCCTAGTACTGCGGTTCAGGCTGTTTTCCAAAGCAGGTGATGACTGTTTCGGGAGAGTGTCCAAAACCTCACAGACATTGCATCCTTTTCTCATTTTGATTAGGAAAAAAAGAATAACCTTGAAAGAGTCCCAACTTTCATGGTGCTACTGGCACTGAGGTGTGGAGACGGGCATGGGCGAGCTGAGCTGGCTGGGATGAGCTGCATAGTGTGGACCCAGCTCTGCCACAGCTCCATGCTCTGTGGGACCTCCCAAAGGGAGACAGCAGAGCAGCTCTTTGCACTGGGAGCCTTCTCATGGCTCTCTGGAAGCAGGGTGGCTTCCTCCATGCAGGTGGAGCTCCCTGTGTATGTGTTGAGAAAGGCTTTAATATCTTTACTTCAGATAAGAGGTGTCAGCACTGCTGACTGAATTTCTGGTTAGAGTTGGCCCCAGTCCCTAAATCTGGCCCTGTCTCACCTAGACTTCACCACTGAAATTCCCTGCATCTGTGCGGCTCTGCCTCTGAGTCTGCTTTAATATGTTTAAATACTGTATTCCTTTTCTAATATTTAAATGTGTCCTTATGTCCATCTTCTAAGTGCTAGGATGTCTAGCCTTGCTGTATTATGAACAGTAAATGCTCCAGTACTTTGTATATGCACACACAACAATATATGTAAGGCACTATTTTGTGTATTTATGTGAACTCCTAGAGATGATCAGTAGGGTAAAGATGTGCAAGTGGTGGGGATTTGGAGCTGTACTTCCCTCACATACAGCTGACAGTGTTTTTGAATCTACTTTGATAGTCTCATGGAAGTTTGAGTTATTTGCCTCTGTGAAACCAAACAGTGGGACATGTAAGGACAGTGCAGTTGTGAAGGGCTTATGCCTGTTCCCACAGAAGACAGTCCTGGTGCTTCTCTTCACCCATGATGTGCAGTTCAGATTCCATGTAGTAAAGCTCCTGTCATATTAGCTGCCTGCTCAGCAGTGAAAGGGTTGTCTGGTAATGAGGTATAAATAAATACCAAATCACATGCAACAATTACTTGAATGAATAGCCAAAATGATTCATTAAAAATACACAAACACAAATGGCTGTAGAGTAAGAAAGTCCCAGCTGTTTGTTCTCCTAGAATTCTTAGGAACACAATTTTCACTAACGTGCCTGAACCATCTTCTGGAAACGGGAGAAGAAGGACAGGAATCCTCCTGCCTTTAAGAGAAAAGCACAACAGGAGACATTGCTCTGCTGTAGTTCATGTGGGGTGTTGCTCTAATTCGTAAAGCACAGTCACATATTCATATTCCAAAAGGGCATAACTATTTCATGATAACAGTTCTCCCTGGAGTGGCCTTTCTGGTATTTTAAAAGCATTTCTTGTGGATAAAATCTTTCTATTTTTGGTGCTGACAGTTTTAAAAATATCGAACAATAGTTTCAACTGAGATAGTGTTTCACGGAGGTTAAAGCAGCTCTTCAGCCTTCGCTCTTTCCAAGCTGGGGGGCAGGAGGAGGGGAAGAAATTCTTTATGTAAAGACTAATAAAATGTAGAACTTCCAGCACCGGTGTTTGTCAGGTCCAAAGAGAAATGATTCACAGTTTTCTTTCAGGAGGCCAAACTGGGGAGTTTTCTGTGATCAGAATAGCTGCCTCTGTAGTGCTCTGTCAGGTTCTTCCAGGTGCTTGAGCAGCCTGTGAGGGCAGCGAGCAAGACAGCAGTGACATTTGCTTCTTGAGGGAGGGGTTGTGCTGAAAACCTGTGTGTTGTGGGTGGTGAGCCTCTTGCATTCTAAACAGCACACAAAGCATTGCAACATTGGGTTTTGGATTTGAACACAACCTCTGCAGATACGTATCCTCAGATGATTACAATGCGTTATACAAAACTGGTTCAGCTGTTATTGTGATGCTACAGGAGAGTTTTACTTTGACAGGCTTTTGAAAGCCGATTTCAGAGCTCAGATTTTATTATCAATCGCTTTTCAAGTGAAAGAATTGATATGCACATTTCCTGAAGCTGTTTTGTGTTAATTCTTCTGCTACTGAGTGTTCTGCCATTCTCCAGTGCAAACAGTATACATACAGAACTGCATAAGCAAGTGGGATTTGCTTTGACTGGGTACTTTCCACATTTCCTATATCCCAAAGAGATTGGGATGTAAATGCACATGGTGATCTTGGCTGGCCTGAGTTGCTGTGAGGAGTCTGGAGTCCTCTATGCCTTTCACCGCTAGATTAAATTGCCCTTCCATTCTGGGGGAGGTGAAATACGGGTGGTGCAGTAGTTGTTTGTGTTTGTTTTTAATAACAAGCTTTCAGGCAATAACAGGCAGGCAGTGTCAGCCTGATGTATTCTGGTTTGATTTCAGGCATTACACAAGGGAGCAGACTATTTTCACATCTCCCCCTAGAGCTCTTTAGCAACAACAGCAGCAATAATAATAACAATCCAGGTTATTAAAAAAAAAAGAAAAGAAAGAAGAAAACATCACACCAGTTGTCTTAAGGAGTAGCACAAAGCCATGGGAAGGCCCATTGAACCCAGGCATCTTTGCTCCCAGTGTAAGACCAGTGCATGTGAATAACAATATACAATAGTGTGGCACAATGGGCATTTGTGATGTTCAGGAGAAATAGGTAAAAATATTGGGCTTTTCACCAAAAATGTCACAATTTCAACCCTTCTTATGCAGGAAAATTCATTTTTGCCTGAGCTTATTAGAACAAGTGCTGAGAGAAGGTATGAAACTGCAGTGAGTCTGACTAATGCCCAGGGTGGCTACTTGGAAAAAGGCAAAGGGTGTCTAGGCTGAAGGGATGGGCTCAGAGGTTTGAGGAATGGCAAATGTCAATAGAGGAAAAAGCTGATGCCTTTTTAATGGGAGAAGGGTCAGTGGGTTGGCAGGAGAACTGATGAACTGCCAGTATAATATGCTGTGTGTAACACCGGGGCAGTGCCAGGTCTTCTGTTTTAAGAGCACAGTGTCTGTCTCCAGGAAATGGCACAGACTTACCTTTTTTCTGAGTCTCAGACTTACCGTCTTATATAGCTTTAGTTAGATCTTTTCTTTCTGTGTTTCTTTTTTAATCTAAAATGATTAAAAAGAGAGCCTCTAGGCTCTTTTGTGCTGGAAATCTCAAGTGGGCACAATGTTGGATTTCCTGGGTGGTTATCAGGTGTGTTTGTATGGTGCCGGAGAAAGGAGGTTAAAAGAGGAGTTCAGGAAAGGGGGAGCAGTGCTGGAGGGAAGAATTGTGCAAATCTTTTGTGCTCTCTCAGCAAAGTTTGTATGAGCATTTCATCAGAGCAGAAGCAGCAGAAATGAAACTTTTATCAGGTTGGAAGAGGGTGGTGGCATTCCAGAAATGTTAAGTGTGTGACCTTATTTTTTCCATTCAGAACCAGATCTGGAGATAAGGCTTGGGCTGGAAAAAACATAATCCTCTAATTGTGTAGCTAGGGAGGGAGGGGGGGAAAAATGGTATTACAGTGGATGGAGCCAGGTGCAGAGCCAGTTATGTCAGACATGGAAGGTTCTTCTAAGTTTTAAGCTGTCATCTGCGTCCCTGATGCCATCATAGGCAGAAGATATTCTTTCATCAGCAGTTATCATGAGGAACTGCCTTAATTGCAAGGGTTTTGCATTGATTTGTCTGAGCTGACTTTTTCTCCTTCAAGTCTTTGAGGCAATAGCTACCAAAGAGTTAAAAGAAACCTTATTTTGCAGTGAATACATGGCGGGTAGCTGCACTGTCAGATGAGAATTACGCTAATGGAAAGGACATAAGAAGCAAACTTGAAGTGTTCACATTACTGAGCATGGTCGTTGGTTAATTGGTGTTTTAACATGTGTATAGCGGTATGATTCAAAGGCCCTTGAAGATCTTTCTGTCTCCATTTTCACTGCTGGGCATTTTGCCTTATATGAAAATGTTCCAGAAATGCAGGTTGCACTTAAAACAGCCAATGCGATTTTTCAGAGTGAGAGAAACAAAAAACGTCTCTTTGTTTCTTTCTTCTTTTAACCTTCCCCTTGTTCTTCAAAACAAGGCATTAATCAATGACAATAGAAACTGCTGCTGTTAGGGCTGTCAATGTTTATAGCTTTGGGTTTAATAGCAAGGACATAAATATATACTTTTCATTACATTTTTGCTGTTATTTGCTCATCATCCACAGTATCTGATATTATCATAACTCTTTGGTTGAAGCTATTAAAGTTATGGTTTGTAGCTCACACTGGCATGAAGCAGACAGAGAGCCATAAAAGCAAAAAAGCCTCATAGATTGAGATTCAACTATTAGGCAGGATGGGTCGTTTTCTCACTATTCACATAACAGCAACTCTAATCTTGGTAGATAGTATTTTTAACCTTTCTTTCTTATCCTACCCTCTTCCCCCAGTAAGATTTCCGATTATTACACTCCACTCGGTGCTTGTGAGGCAATGCCTGGAGAACTGTGTCCAGTTCTGCTCTCCGCAGTTCAAGACAGACACACACAGACTGGGGAAGGTCTTCACAAGGAGCCACATGGAGAAGGCAAGGGGCAATGGGCACAAGTCACATCAGGAGAGGTTTCATCTTGGTATAAGACAGTTGCTACAGTGAGAACAATCACCCCAATTCTGGACTGTGATAGTAAAGCTTCGCTGGATCTCTTATTTGGAGCAGTGAAAGATCTTTGCAGAGAAACTTTCTGTCTCTCTGTATTCAGCTCTGCCTGGGAAATTCCTCCACTGGGGCCCTCCTCATAAGCACTTTATTGAGAGGACTCCTTGCTGTCAATACTTTGGCCTGTTTACAAGTGAGTGGGTAGAAAGACAATGAACTAATAGGACTAGTTTATCAATTAAAGATTGCCAATGAGAAAGCCTCAGTTGAGACTTGTCAGGATAGGAATAACCTGAGATGGTGACTTCATGGGTATAAATCATTCATCTTCTGGCAGAAGATGCCTAGCTTCCTTCAGCTGTGGCTGGAAATTACTAGCCAGAAAGTCTAGATCTAATTCAGATCTGGTTTTAACTGTGCCAGTTCTTGTGGTGTTGGAGGCGCTGATAAGGTATGGCCTTATCTTTCTGCCATAGTAGGAAGGATCTACATTCATAAGGGCCTGATCAAAAATCCACTACCATTAGTGAGTTTTGAACTAGCCTCTGAGGACTTCCAGCCATTTCATACCTTGTTTCAGTTTAAATCTGTTTATCCAATGTATTTCAGAATATAAATTTACAGAGAGTACCAATGCTCTTACATCTATCCCCCTTCAGAACTAGTCAGTCAGCTGCTGGCAGAGACTTACTTTTGCAGGGTTTTCCCAGCTTTCTGCAGATAATCCAGGTTTATCCTTAAATAGCATAACTCTGTGTCAGAGCATTTTAAGATTTATTTTAGTATCTAATATTCCATGTGACTATCAAACAAAATAAAACATCCTTTAAAAAAAGTCTTTATACAAATCTAATTTTATTCCTCTTCATAGAAGTAGCAGCTTCTGAACAAGTTTGATTTGTATTTCAAGTAAAATGTTATCCTTTTTAATCTGCTAAATGCTTGTAGTAACTCTGCTTCACAAAAAGGAACCAGAAGTGAATGCATTTCCCATCTCCCTTTGTAGCAGTACACTTACTGCTTTTAGTCATCTGAACTGGTACGTTAATTGTATTTCTGACTATGGGGTCCTTAAATCCTTGCTGAGCCAAGTTCTGTCCCATGTGATGTCTGGGCTTTGTCAACAAAGCAAGTTCCGCTGCATCAGGGTTTTCCAGTGTGCCTGTGCGCATGAAACAGTCACTGTTCCTAGATTGCACTGAAGGCTGCAGCCACCCTTTGAGGCAGGATGTTGTCGTGGTTTAACCTCAGATGTTCTGTTTGTGGTTGCTTTCCTGCATGGATGTGCATGTACATGTGCACACTTTCATTTAGGTACCATGCCCAGCTTCAGTGTAGTGGCTGAGCTTGTCGTTGTCATGTTCTATCTCTTGTCTTAACCTCAGCCTGTTTTTCATCCCATTAAGATGAGAGCCTTACGCTGGGCAAGACTGGAGCTCTAAGTGGATTCACCCGTTATGAAGGGTTCTCATGACGTTGGTGTGATATGTATCTACTGGAGAGAGCTTTTCCTGCTGCTGCACTTTGGCATCTGGTTCTTCTTTTCCTGTTCTCACCAATGGTGTTGCAGCTGAATTTGTATTTCAGTACCACAGAGAGGACACCGTTTGCTTTGGAAGAGACTAGAAATGTCTCAGAGGAGAGTTAAAAACACTTCATTGTGTGTCCTGGCTTATGTGGTGATACGCATGGGGGTCTGATGTGTCAGTAGTTCCCTTCCCCTCACTCCTGTCTTAATTCCTAAGTCAGAGAAAGGGTGAAACCTCTTGTGGCCTTGTGAATAACATGCTGTAGTGCTTCCATATGCCTGATGATCTATGCAAGTAAAGGCCTTGTGTCAATGTTTGAACAAGCATACTTTTGTGGCCTATAAGGAGAAGTTTGGTTGTACAGGCAGGAGCAAACAGACAGCGACCAGAGCACTGTGATTGTTGGCTAAATGAGAAGACTACAGATGCTTTATTCAGTGCCAGTGTTTTTTTAGCTGGTCACCTACTGTCCTGGCTGAATTCCTCTTGACATCTGACTACTGGCTGATAGTCCTGAAGATCTGCCTTTCTGTAGTGAGACCTCCCACAAGACTGCCACTCCTGAGAGAGGACCCACTTCAAACTGGCCCAAGGTGGGGAAGAATCACAAGCTAGCATACAGATCCTGTGACAGGCTTGCAGTTGCTGCCTTTTGTAATGTTCTCTGTTCACTGTGGGTGCTCATTTCTAAACCTTTTAGCCCTCTTGCATGGTGTAGCTTCATCAGGCATTAATTGCTTTGGAGCAGTTCTACCTCTTCAGAGGAGAATAGGGTACCTCTGCCTGGGAATAGATTGTTCCCTTTTGCTTGCCACAACCATTTATGTATTTGATGAGCAGATGAGGTCTACGTGGTGTATCAGTCTTCAGAGAGTATTGACTTACCTTTCATAGGAAAGTGCTGGCTGCATTTGTGAGCATCATTGGAGTGAAGATTCTTAATTTGGTCCAAATGGATTTAAAAGACTTTGTTAGTACTTTTTCGGATAAGTGATGTGCTTGGTCACTGACCTTGTACGTGTAAGTTGTGTTCCGGTTTGTTTTAACAAACGAGTTTTGCTGCCTGAACTGATCAACCAGGAAAGTGACAAGAGAGGTGAGAGATGTTTGAGGGGTTGCTGGCATAGTTAAAGGAAAAAGGAGAATATTGTGAAGTACTTTGCTGGGTGCCTTGCTACTGCTTGTGGGTTGGCACATGGGTAACCTGAGTTGGAAGCAGGTTTCCTCCTCCTACAGTGGAGAGGATGAAAGTCTGAAATGCATTTTTAAGGCCACCTTGTTGCCTCAGATGTTGGTGATGACTTGAAGTTTAAAGCTGTGCTGGGAATACACAAGCCCTTTGGCAGGCACTTGTTATTTAGCAGAATTACTGCATTTTGGGCTTGTGTACCCTGGCTGATGACACTAATCTCCATGTTAGGAGACAAAGTACCAGCTGTGCCTGGTCCTATTTGTACTACTTTAGCCACATGGATGTTCATCCATTTAATTTGGAAATATTTCTCTGCACTCATCAACAGCCACACGCAGGCAACTGAAATTGCCACATTTATTCTCACTTAGTTTTGAAAACGACAGATGCTACAGTGCTGTAAAACATGGTGAAAGGGTTTTCTAGCTTTGGTTTTGTTTCTCATTTGTGGGTGTTTGATATATAAGCTATTAATGCTCATGAGTGAAGCTACTTTTCTTCAGCAAGGTTTGCTCCCATAAAGTCAAGCGAAGCTTCTGTTGTGGAGAGGGACGACTGGTGCTGTTTATGCTTAGACAAAGGACTTGGAAACTGTACTGGGACTCAGGACAGAGAAGAGTTGGTGCACATGTGACTCACAAATACACACAGATGTCTTGTATGATGGTTATTACTTTTTCTTAATAATGTGATTTTTCCCCCAGCCTGAATAATTCAAAAGAACAATACTGTTGTGTGCACACCTGAAGGTGTGTAACCTACTCTGTCCTCTGGGCGTGTGGTGTGTCTGCTGCTTCCAGTGCAGATATTTTAATAGGATAAATAGAAAACCATCTGCCAAGTCTTGTGTGTCAAGTGTGAGCCTTGCACGCTGCTTCTCCTCTTGCCTGACCACATTCAGGGCTGTGGTACAACAGTTCTGCAGCAAGATGCGAAAGCCTGGTTCCCAGTCCTGGACACAGTGACCAGCTGTGGGGTGCCTGGGGTCACCTATGGGGACAGGGATGGTGCCACCATGCTGCTTACCTGGGTCCTGGGACCCAAAGGACTCTGGTAATACAGGCACCGCCTTGTCCCACAGCTGAAGGGCCGTTCACGTCACCTTTCTAAAACCTGAGGCGCTGCCATTGTCTGCATTAGGAAAGCTGGTACAAAGAGTGCTTAACGAAAAGCCTGGCATGACTACGACATGAAGGATACACTGTAGTGTCTGGCAGAAAATGCTTGTGGCGAAGAGAGCTAGAGCCTGTGTTGAAACTATTAATGCCCCCTTTAGTGCCTGTTTCATTGTGCCTTTGGGCTTTGTCTTAAGGTGTCACAGATTGCAGCTTTCTTTATCTCATGTTTAGTAATCCTTGACAGTGTCATGTTGGAGCAGTGGATGGGGCTAGAAGATCTCCGGATCTTCCAGCCTCAATTATTCTGTAGTACAGATGGGCAGAGATGCCTACAAAGACTTCCAGAAAGAATAAATGAAGGAATATAGGAAGGGTCAGTCTTTCCTTACTAGAGATAGTTTCTGATGGCTTTGAAATAGAACTAAAAAAGGCTTTATGAGTTCATTATTGAACACTCATGTAGTGCTTACCTCTGCCTTGAGTTCAGTTTGTGAACAGAAGTCTGGAGTTTCTTTGAATCAGATTTCAAGTGCACTAGAGCAGAGGAGCATTTTCTGGAATAGCTCTGTAAAATTGGCTTTGTTTTTTGTTACATTTGGCATCTGTGCTTGCTGGACCTTATGATGTAACCTAGTTGTGCTGCTCGTGGAAATTATTACTGCTTTTATTTTGGCTGCTGCCTCCAGCCCTGTGGACTAGTAAATGTTGGATGCTTGCATTTAACTGGAGCTAAGCAGAAATTTGTCAAAGCTGGGGTGCTTTCAATTTAGAGCCTTTTGATTTACTTTTATTAAACAATTATAGCTGGATTTGCCTTTTGGGGAGTCTTTGTTTATGACATTCTAAGCTAACAAAGCCCAGCTAAGCTGAAGGATGGATTATCGAAAATCAAAGCTTGCTCTCCTAATAGGGACAATGGAATCCCGCCTGGTCCGAGCCTCGCCATGACACCTGGGAGGCCTCCACTCCAGTATGATAAAGTATTTTCTTTGAGAGAAGGTCAACAAAAGTTCACTTTTACAGAGAAGTTCTTTCTCTCAGTTAATGGGGCTCCCTGTTGCATGGTCCTGCAGTTGCTTAACATAAAAAGGACGGATTGTCAAAGAAATTACCTTTAAAGTTCCTCCCTGCAAACTTATGTGAAAGGACAAACCACGTGTTCTCTCCTGGCCAGACAGAGCAGTCCATGACCCAGCCAGCCAAGCTACCATGCCCCTTTGCACTTTTGCAGTTTAGGATTTGTCAGCATTTGGATTTCAACCCCATGTTTCTGGGCAAGTGCCATTCTTTAGGCTTGTATTTTATAACAGAGTCTCCTACCTGGGTTTCAGAGCAAGCCATTAAATATTTTTATGTTGTGGAAATGAAGGCATTTCCAGGCCTTTGGGGATTTTTCTAGTCCCAACACAGCAGATTTATAATTTAAATATTTTGTGGTTATCATATCACGTGTGAGATGGACTAGGTCCTTAAGGACTAAACACAAAATCAAAACATAGAAGCAGAGCCAGACTTGGCCAGGGTGTTTTTTTGGTGTGCATGTTAGTATGTGATATCCTGCATATGTAATTGATCCCGAGTCACAGGTGGGCCCAGACCCAACTGCAAACCTGCAGGGATTGTTCTTTCAGGTCCCTTTCTGACTTCGCTGACTCATTTTTCCCAGTAAAGGGAGAGATGGGAGCAGGGTGTGAGAAAGCCATTACATAAGGGCAACATCATCTGCTAGGAGAGATGGGCATGGGCTGTTCGGGCTTGCTTTGACTTGGTTTTTCATAGAGGTGCTAGAAGAAGACTGGAGAAATTTAGTTATCTTTTAAAAATCACTTTGATTTTATATAGAAAGAAAAGGTGAGATTGTCAGCCCAGAGTTTCATTTTGACTTCAGTGGAGTTACCCTGATTTTCTAATATTGGCATTATATTTGTGTAAATTAAGCCCCTAATTAGAGCATTGTTACCAAGTCATTATTTTCATTATTAATTGATCTGATAAAATCTCCTCTAAGAAACATTCTGTGCCTCAGAAGAGGACAGTTTTCCGTAGGAAACTAGTAGAACTTTGTTCCCATTTTGGACTTGCTCAGTAAAGAACATTGCAATTATGCTGTTAGATCCGTGATGTTGATTTTGGTAACAGAACTCAGATGAAGCTTTGATTCCCAATTTTCAAAGAGATAGATTGCATCCAGTAGAGTAGACATTTAGCTTTTAAATTCATTTTGGTTTTGTTTTCTACCTAGTTTTCAGAGCGGGCCATTGCATGTTTTTGTGCTACAGAAATCAGGCTATTTCTAGTGCTCCAGAAATCAGGCTATTTCTAGTGCTCAGGGCATTTTAGGATTCCAGCAAGAAGGTTTGGGACACAGCTGAGAGGAGGGCTTGACACAGGAACACTTGTAAGCAGTGCCTGCTAACTTGGGAGCCTGGTTTATGATCAGTCCTGCAACAAGAATAGTTGCACCATTTATTTTGTAATATGAGCTCTAACACAGATCTCCTGGAGCAGGGCACAGCTTGGGGTGGTACTATATTAGTAGGATGATTAATATTTTTTAAGTGGCCATTAGCTGGTATGTGGGAGGTGTGGGCAGCAGCAGAAACGCAAGTTGTGCTCTGGGATACGAAGCTGTGATGGCCCTTCTCTTCATACCCTTCACTAATAGTTTAGGATAATTAACTATGTAAGTTAATAGCCTGTTTTCAAACCCTCTGAGATTACTTGGTGTCTTTCAGATCACATAAGTGGGCTTTGAGTCAGGCCTGTGTATTAAAGCCCTCATGCTTGAGTGTGGAATCAGCCCAGCTAAACCTTATGTGTACCCCCCCTTACTTTTTTTAATGTATAATATACCACTGCCATGACTACTGTCAGGTTCTCCAGTGTCCAGTCATGTTTCCAATGACATGAACTGGGAGAGAGATTTCCCCACAGAAGCCCTGAATCTGGTACTACGTTGTGTCATGACAGACAGTGAGAGAAAAGGGACATTAATTCTGCACGTTTGCATTTGAACAGTGAGCACATCTTCACAAAGCCTGTGTAGCTGAGGAGCTGTACTCGCCCAAGACAGCCACCTCCCTTCCAGATTAACTCTGTCTGGAAGCTCTTCTGATGGAGAAATGAAGCTGCTGGGATGAAATCCCAAGCAGAACCTTTGCTATTTTGTCACATTAAAGAATTTACATCTAATAAATGCAGGGGCCTTGGGCTGGAGGTACAATATCTGCTGTGACAGTTTTGGCCTTTCTTTTGTTTTTTTGAGCTTTCTCTCTAATTAGTTTATGTTCCAATAAATCCTTAATACAACAACTGCTTTAAACCCAATTGAAAATGAAACAAAAAGAGGAGTTTAAATGGCTCATGGCTTGCTCTGTATGGCTCCCAGGCATCCGAGCAATTCTGCTAACAAGTATCCTGTAACCTATTTGCAAAGGCCACTAGCAGATAATTATATTTGGTTAATTTACATACTTTCAGTTTCTAATCCTAATGAGTTCTCAACCAGCAGTCCCTGGGCAATATGTCGTCTTACCTCATTCTATTTGCCATCCCTACTGTGCAAGTTCTCTTCTTTTAATTTACAAAACAATGCTGTTAGGTTTGGTTCAGGGCTTTCCCATTTCAGCGCACATCTACACTGGGTGATTCCATGCTGACTGAAACCTTATTTGCAAGTAAGTATTTTACGTTTTTATAGATCTTCCATCTGGGAGCCATTCTGCAGCTTACGGAACCTGACCCCAGTTTGACACAGTGCCTATTTTCATTGCAAAGAATGAGGCAAAATTCTGCACCAGCCGGTATACAGGGCATCCTGGTGACATCTCTAGTTTGCTGAAGGGGGGTATGTGTTGGTCAAGGATGGGGACTGGGGTGTTGGTCTGTAACAGTGTCATGCTGCTACCACAGCAAAGGTGGAGTTGGGCTGTGGGGTAGTAGGAGTGAATAACGGCTGTGTGAGAGCCTCTGGGAGCTTGTAAGGCTCTGGTAAAACATCTCAGGCTGCTTGGCAATTGCTTGTTCCCATTTTGTGTATTTAAGATTTAGGATGTCTCCCTGTGTACAGACTATTTGGAGATCAGTTATCAGCCAAGTCTGAGATTACACTCAGTCAAGTGGCTGAGGAGGATGGGAACAGGAGAAGGATGGAAAAGATATATACTTTCAGGTGAGCAACACTCCGTTTTGCTCCTTCCCTTCAAACAACACTTAGAATGGGCCCTCCTCATGGAAAGAGCACATCTGCCAGTGCTGAACCCTGCAGGAACCTAAGTAATTGGGATTGAAGTTGAGTGTCCAGCCAAGGACAATCCAGCACACTGAGTCAGCACCTTGAAAAGTCAGGCCCCTGTGCCCAGGCTGTGAGGATGGCTCTGTTGCTTTACAGGGCTGTGCAGCACTTGGTGGAGAGTACTGGGTTTCAGCTAAAGCCTGTTGTAAGACTGGAGATGCAGTCTCCACTGTTGCATGGAGATTTCTTGAATACGATGTCCTGTAGGCAACTAGAATAATTTCAGTTGTTACCTTTTAATCACTGGGGTATGTACTACAATGCAATCTTCAGAAAAGCTGTTGGATGAAATATTTCCTCTCAGGCATCAAAGGCTGCTTTCTGGTCTGATTTATTTCACTGTAATGAGGTCAGCTTTGGACTAACATTATGGTAATTTCCAATGTTCCCTTGAAAGCAAAAGAAAGACCCCAAACCTCCTTTTACAACACCACATTAAGTACTCTGATGAAAAAGAGTGTCTGATAAGGTACCTGAGAATGGGAAAGGAAAAGCTGCAGTTTGCAAGGCTTTTGTCCAGATTTCCAGGAAAACTGATAGATTCTATGAACTGCTGTCAGTTAATAAATCATCAGGAGAGGGGTGATTCTTAACTGACCAAAATAACAACAAATGTTTAGTGAGGAACAACTCAAAGGTGTGAGAATAATTCTTAGCCAATAATTTTATTTCAACATGTTAAAGAATGTGAACTGTGTACTGTTGATGCTTTGGTGTAATTTCTGTACATTACACTTGAGTTCCCAAATACGTTTCTGCTGTTACACACATGCATGCAAAGCTTGGCACTTAAGAACTGATGCCTAAAGGAAACATTACCTGTGAAGTTATTCCAAAGCAGCCTGTTTTTGTGAGGAGCACCTTGATGATAATTCTTTCTCCTTAGAGCATTTAAAATCTTACTCTAGTATTTCCAGGTAGACGAAAGATGGCTTAACTGTCTGTTCATGCCTGACTGTGATTCCACACTAATAGCTGTGCCTGTGCATCTGAACTTTAGGAGACACAGTATTTGGCAGTGGCTCTCACACCTGCAATTGGGATGAACAGAACATGAACTGAGAGTAAAGCAGATTTAAGCCACAGACAGCAAGTGTCTTAGGTTGAAGAGTCAGAGTGCTGTGAAAATCATGTGTTTTTCCTACTGTATCCCTCGTGATGATAATGGCTGGTAGCATGTCAGGTGAAATCCTGGCTCTAGCAAAGTCAACATAAAATCTTTCATAGACTATACTAGGATCAGTACTTTATCCCAAAGGAAAATATAATCTGAAGATAAATTTACAGAGGCTTATTGACAGGAGTGCCAGATTTCAAGGGGCACCGGCAATTTATAGGGCTGAAAATATACTTTTGGGTAGTAGTTTTTAGGTGGGTTTTAAATACCACAAACCAAAGCAGAACAGGAGAGCAGAAGTCTCATTTCTTTCTCACAAGTCATCTTAAATGCCTCGTGAGTTGAAGATACACATTGCTTGATTCTACTTTTGATATTCCTTGTACTTCTCTCTTGCCTCTTGCTTCCATCCCTCCTTCCCTCTAGAAAACCTCAATCCAAATTCCCCGCAAAGCCACGATGCAGAGTATTCCATCAGGTTTGTTTCTGGGAAGCTGTCCAGGCATTTCTGCAGCACAGGAGCTACGCCTGAGGAAAGAACACTCTTATGTGGTGAAACCAGAGGGGAGTCAAAAGAATTTAAACTAATTTGAAATACAAAACAATAATTTATTTTACTTAATTTTACTTGTTAACATTTATAGCTAATGATGATTTCATGGAACTGCTTTTATAATTCAATACATTCAAATCTATAAAGCAAACAGTTACTACCATGGGCTTTTCAAATTCCACACTGTCTTATAGAAACAAGTGAGCTGTACATGCACATCTTTTCAACAGGTTGCAACATTTGCAAACATGCTTTAAACTCCTTTAAAGCTGCAGGATAGTGTCCTCTGCATCAGGCTTTTCAGATGAAACCTATAGACTGTCTTCAGAAACCTTAAAAAGAAAACTGTTTAAATGTTGAGCATAACTCTAAAAACTGCTGTTTGATAAATGTTAAATATTACAAGAGAATGACTCTAATTCTGAGTTTAAACCATCAGCTAAATATTGATAAACAGCACTCTGTGTAGAAGTGAACAACAGCAAAAGAATAGCACAAAATATGGTTTCACAAAAAAGACGTATGTGCAGTTGCCCCTGTGGGTTTTTTGCAAACTTTTAGGTAAAGAAAAGCATGGGTACCTTTTAATATGAATATAGTCTAAGCAAATTACCTGTGTAAGTATGGTTAATACATTTCTGATATTTAAACACTTCATGTAAAAGGTAACAAGTAAAAAAGTACAATCAGTATTCCAAAAAGCACTGCTAATATTGCCGTTGATGGACATGGGCAAGCTTCCTCTCCACTTTATAATGGAGAGCCTGGCACCCACAGTTGTAGAGTTCAGTATTTGAACTATAAACTCGATGACTGTATCTTATATACAAAACTCTTGCCACATTGAACGAGGCATTGATTTCTACCCCAATGGTAGTGTTTTATGTACATAACTTAGCAATGGTGATTATACAGTAGTCACTGACAGGAAGGAATTGTACACCCGTGTGCCGTCTGGTGACTTAGTGCCATGGGTTAGCAGTTCCTGGATTGTCATCCAATTGTCAAATATTTTTTTATTTCTCTTCTTCATCATTTTTTTGTGGCTCAGTTCAATGATATTCATCTCTTTCTTTTCCTCTGCACCTTGCTGTTCCTTTAAGCAATCTAACCTGCTCTGAATCATAAACTCGCGCCTCTTCCTCTGCTCCTTTGCTTTCACTAAATGCTGCTTCCGCTCCTCCTTGCTCCAGTAACGGCCCATCTTCATTTCACTTATGGCATCATCATCGGTGGTCATACCACTGCGCTCCTCCTTAATCTTTATGGCACGTTCTCTCAGCAGCCTGTCCCTCACTGGCCTCTTTGTAATGTAGCGGGTCCCATCGCTTCTGACCTTCACTTTCCACTCCATCCTTGGTTCACTCTGGCTTGAGTTAAAGTCTTTGCACATACTCACCAGACTCATTTGGCTCTGTGCATACTCCACTGCTGATTTCTGTTGGATCAACTGCATGTAGCTCTGATAATGCTGTGCGTGGGCAGGAATATGAGCATGCTTATATGGTGAGTGATGGTATGGGGAGACATAAGAACTAGAAGGTTTCTGACTGTGAGTAGGGCTTTTGCTTCCATCACTGGCTTTTCTCTCCTTGTTTTCCAGCTGCTTGCCAAGGTCGGGATCTTTCACAGAGGCATGGCATTTACCGGTGCTGGATTCATGACTTTCTGAGCTAGCAAATAAATTCTTTTGGGAGACATTATATGCCACTGCCCCCTCATTACCTTGACAGTTAATGCCTTCTGCAGTTCTGCGCAGCGAATTGTCAGGGGAGATCTCCAGTGTGAGTGGTGTGCTGCGGCAGCTTTCGCCTGTGTTATAGGCACTCGAGCTATCCTTGTCAGACTTCTCAGGGAGCTCCGTAATGTCTGAGAGCTCGTGCCTGCGAACATCGATGCTTGTGTTATAGTTGCGGAACCCGCTGTTATGTAACATCCAGGGCTCCCGGTACTGATCCTTCAGCTGCTGCATTTTATGAGCTCTCACAATATTCAGGCACTCCAGCTCAATATTGCGCAGCTCCTCGTTCAGCATCTCCAGCTCTCTGTCAACACTTTCTTGGTCGCTTTTGCTCATATCCAGAGTGCTGTTATGGTAATACAGGCTGTAAGGGTTGGCAGACTTCACCTGGCACTTCAGTTCCAGCAGTTCCCGGAATCGCTCACATTCATCCACAGGGATGCCAAGGAAGTCGACGTCTGTGCAGTCAGCCGAGATAAATGACTCGTTGCTGAACTGCATATCGCCACTTCCCAGGGTGTCATGACTGTACATCAGCTTCTTCTGGCTCCCTAAAGTGTTGGAGGAGGTGGTGTGATCATCTGCGTTGTTCTCCTGCTCAGAGCTCTCATCGTTACGAGTGCTGTCATCTGTGCGCCCCACACCGCTGTCTTTCTCGTGCTGGTTAGATAAAATAGTGGCTGTATCTGTGGTACCTCCATCCTCCTCATGCTTCTTCTAACAGCAAAAATGAAAAGACAGAGAAATTATTGCAAGGACATGAAATGTTTCAGGGTGTTTATTTTTCAATCATTTTCTTAATCTTTGTTACACTTTCTGCATTTTTGCTCTTACTTGTGTGGCAAGAATACTATTAAGAACTTTTAGAAAGGGTGACCAAACCCACAGCCTGCTGTGGATGTCCTTTTCGGAAGAACCTGAGGTCTGCTTTTCAGCAGTTATATAGCAACGGTGGTAGAAGTCATATTTCCAAAATGTTTCTTCTCCCACTTAGAAGCACAAAAGTATCCAGTTTACTGCAGTGCCAAGAGAATATGGCTCTTGAAAACACGCAGATGCCACAGAGGATATAGTTTTAGAAAACTCTAGCCAAAACCAGAAAAACTATTAATGAACTTTTATGATTGCATGAATTGTGGCAGAACGATGGGAAATAGAAGCCCATATCTGTGTCCCTGTATATAAACTTTGCTATGTAAAACCTTCTTCTTTGCCTTACTCCCCATACCTGGAGCTTACTTGAGTCATTTGCTTGAGTCCTCTATTTGGATTTTAAGGTTTCAGGAGGCAGGGTGTTTTCAGTATGTGCATGCCGATCAGATAGGGGATTTTATAAGTTAGCTCTCTGACTGCTCTATCTACTGTACACGTAGCTTATACTGTCAGTGACCACAGACAGAACGGTGGATTTCTAACTGTGACCATTGCTGTTAGAGGCAAAACTAAAAAAAAGGTAACATTTTAAAACCTTTTGGTCCCCAAGATCCCCAAGAGGTTTGGGGCAGTCATGTAATATCATGATTTTATAGAAAGCCCTTTTGCCTTGATCGTCATTTGAGACACTAAGTGTATTCAGTCAAGTTCAGTGCTGGAATATAGAGTGCAATGTGAAATTCTGACACCACTACACAACAGAGTGGCAGTACCTGCTGGAGCATGCTGGCAGTAAATTGCATTGCCTGGTGGTGCTGTTCCTCTAACATGTCCATGTGCAAGTCATCCAGAAAATCATTTCTGTCATCATCCATCCATCCTTCATCCAGCTATGTGAAAAGGGAGGGAAAAACCAAGCCAAATGTTGTCAAAAGAATGAAGACTGACTTAAATTACATTCCTTCTTTGTGGAAAGTGATTGAGAAATCTCAGGGGATTCCTCCCTGTGACAGTGCTGCCATTTCCTGAGAAGGAGCACACATCTCCTGTGCTAAGTGCGGGTACTGACTGTCCTACCTCCCCCCACAGCCACATCATCTCCAGCAGCATGATTTTATCTTCAACAGATATAAAACAAACCCAGCCTTTTCATCCATGGAAATAATTCTAAGAGTTGGGGCTGTTCTGGTTTGTGCATGACTTGATTAGAATGTATAGAAATACTCCCGGGCCCAAAGCCTGAACACACCATGTGGGAGGTGGCATCAAGGGCCAGAGGGAAAAATGCTGGCTAGGGGTCTGTGAGACTTCTTTACTCCCAGCTTCAGTCATCCCCAAGGGGAAGATCAGAAACATCCAGACTGACAGGATAGCCATGAGCCTGATCCTGTGTCTCCAGGTGTATTGGCAAGGGTTGCTCTCCCAGCAGGAGCAGCAGAGACAGATCAAAGAACAGTGCTCATGGCTGTTTGTTCAACATCTTTGTTGTGCTAATTCCTGCTCTACAAAGGGATCTGGTTCAACCTTTTATTACAGCTGAGGATGCTTCTTGACAGTATTTAACTACATTAAGAGATGGTGTATAAACGGCTAAATAATAGGTGTTTTAATGAATGGATAATCAATAGTTATAGGAATTAAGAGTTCAGTATGTTCTTCAAAGCCATGGCTTGAAACCATCCATAATACCTTGCACTGATGTTTGTAATAGCATTGCAGCATATATAAATCACCAAAGACCTTATAAATTGAACTTGAAAATACAGACATAAGTACCATGACTGCTGAATTCCATTATTTTAGACCATGTATATGTCCAGTCAAACTGTGTAATATGGTTTTGGGTAGATTTGGTAGATTTAAGTCGATGAAAATTCTTCAAAAGAACTGCTTTCTACAAAACAGCAAATCTTTTGATGAAGACTCAAGAGAGGGTTTTTTTTTGTAGTTCCTACAGTACCTGAAGTTCTGGTCTTGCAACAAGCAAGGAGATATTCTTGCTCTCTTCACTGGTGAGAAGTGCCACTGCTTCTTCTCGGTTCTGTACCTCTATGCCATTGATCTTTAAAGAAAAGAGCAACACAATAATCTTTTCATAAGGATACTTAAATGCTGTTGTGATGGTTCTACAGAGCAGCATGGCTGGACAGATCACAGTGCTGTGTGAGCCAGGCACACACTATGTTCACATCTCCAGCACATTAAGTGTTGTTGTCTGCATGTGATGTGCAGAGCCTTGTTACAAGGAGAGAAACTGGAGAAGCACAGTTAGACAAGGAGCAGAATCGTAACAGCAGGTCTGGTAGGTGGGAAGGAACAGGAGCATCCTAGTGTGGGACAGGTGAGGTTGAGGTTGTGTGTGCTGCTGCCAGAGATTGGATGGGATGTGGACCTCTACTCATGTTAGTGTCTATGCAGACTTCTGACAAAGCCCCTGTGGTGTAGGATTGTTGCACTTGGAAGGCAATTCATGCCTGCATACAGAACTGGGCATTCTGCCTCCTGAGCAAGTACTAACATCCCTGTTAGTGCTGGCCAGGACTATCAAAGTCTGACTGGGATATGGCAGAGGAAAGGGAAATACCCTCATAAAATTAAAAGCATGAATACCAGTCAGAAGGGAGTAATTTGTAGAAATTATGCTGAAATAAAGACATTGCCACAGGTTGCAGTGTGTTAGCAGATTCCAGCCATTTACACATGTACCTGAATAATGCGATCCCCTTCTCGGAGTCGACCGTCTTTTGCAGCAATACTGTTGGGATCAATCTACAAAATAAAGAGAGCTGTGAGTGCTTTGGAGGTTTGAGAACTCAGTATTTACTTCCTGTTGTAAACCTAGTATTGGTAATAGAACTGATACTGTAAGCTAGTGTGTCTGTTGCTGCTGCTATATCTATAGTGTTATGTCCCGCTTAGTGATTATAGGACTTACTCTTGCTTGTGTCAGACAAAGTGAAATGCCAGTTAAAATGATGAAGTCAAACCCATTTCTTTCTGATATGTGTCTTCAGAGAATGTAGGTTTATCATGTTTGCAGGATACTGAGTTACCTCATAATGTAACTTTTTGCTTTACAACACAGTGATCTGATTAGAACCACTTTTTGCATACAGAGCAGGAAGGATTATATCTTAAGTGATGCATTTTAATGGCAGATTTTAGATTCAGTTATGAGTTTCTTCCCCCAAATTGCTGTTACTAATTTGAAATGGATCTGCATGCTAAAAAGATTATGTATAAAATGCTACTTATTGCATGAAAGAGAGCAGAAAGAGACAAAAGCACCCCAAATCTTTGCAAATAGAAGTGTGGGATGGTGATTTTCTTCTTTATTTTATGTTGTTTCTGGGATAGAGAATAAAAATTAAAGGGGGAATATATATGTTTTCAAAATATTTTGAAAACATCATCTGAAACTGAATGCTGAGACTGTGTTAGGGGAAAAATGAACACTAAATGCTAACAGAACGAAGTCTGGCTCAGTGGATGCAGGATTTCACTCCATTTGAAGGAAAGGAAAAATAATTAGATTTCTTCCAATTACTGCATTCTGACTGCTTTTCACACATGGTACAAACAGAGGATGAATGTCTTAAATGTCCAACACTGCAATTTAAAAGACAAATTGTATCTTATGGAAATCAGCTCAATCTTACCTCACTCACATAAATACCCATGTCATCTTCATCATCCGTTCTGTAACATACAGTAAGGCCAAGCTTGTCCTGGCTGTTCACTCGATGTAAATCTACTTCCTGAGGTTTAAAAAAAAGAAAGAAAAAGGGAAAGCAAACCCACTGTCAGTGAGACACTGGTGACCGATGGAAGCAATTTTTCAAATACAATGAATATATTTTGCTTAAGTGATATAGTGGATCTCTTTTCATTTCACTTGTAGACGAGGTTAACTTACTGAGCAAAACATGATTATATGCAGACAATCAATACCTGGGGCATTTTTGACCCTTCAATCAATATGAAGTCATTTTGAAAACAGACCCTTTATTGATCTTAAAGAAGAAAAATTACCTATATTTCATGTAGTGGTAAGACTTCAAACACTAAAATACTTATAAAGTATGATTTCAATATTTGCCACAGCTGATATATATTTCCTTATAAGCAGGGAAATTTTCTGGCTTTTTAGAGAAATACATAATACTTTATTACTTGAACTTGTCTAATCTTTATGAAATGATGTAATAAATTTCTTAAAAGTGTGACTGAAGATCAATACATTGTCAGCAAAGCATTTGGTATTGGTAATAGAAATATAATAAGCACTTTCATCTCTTGCAAGGGTTTGGTTTCAGCAGGTCATGGTTTATTATTTTAGTGCTCTTTGGTGGGCTTGTTAAATCTTGGAGACATCTAAGTGATCTTAAAACTATGTGCTTCCTCTGCTTTTTTTGCCATGAGGATTTCATGTGGGTTGTTTTTTCCTATATTTGCTGCTGCTCTGTGACATTGGGTTGTAAAATGCACGTAGATGCCCACAAGCTGCAGGATGCTCCTGCCTAGTGCATAGTCTGTGTCACCGTCCACCCTTCAGCTCTACCTTCTTGCTACTGAGGGACAGCCAGGTGCCTAAGGATCTTGGGGAGCCTAGTATGCTTAACCAGCTTGTCGCCACTACTGTGTCGGTCCTGAGGATATTGTCACAGGGAGAGAAGATGTTTCTTCATAGGTAGAGGTGTAATAGCAACTGTAGTTGTGTTTTTTACTTCCCCTATGTCGTGGTTTAAACTCAGTCAGCCATGCAGTCTCTCTCTCACTCCCCCCTTTCCTCCCCCCAGCTCTCAGAGGGATGGTGAGGAGAACTGAAAGAATGTAACTCCCACGGGTTGAGATAAGAACAGCCCAGTAACTAAGGTATAACACAAATCACTGCTGCTGCCACCAATAATAATAGTGATAAGGGAAATAACAAGGGAAGAGAATACAACCTCTCACCACCTGCCGATCGATACCCAGCCCAATTGAGCAGTGATCTAACCCTTCTGGGTAACTGCCCCCACCTTACATAGTGGGCATGACGTGCTGTGGTATGGAATATGGGTCAGGTGTCCTGTCTCTGCTTCCTCCCGGCTTCCCCTCCTCGCTGGCAGAGCATGAAACTCAGAAAGTCATTGGTCAGAGTGAACATTACTGAGCACCAACTAAAAACATCGGTGTTACCAGCGCTGTTCCCAGGCTGAAAGTCAAAACCACAGCACTGCACCAGATACTAAGAAGGAGAAAAAATGACTGCTACTGCTGAACCCAGGACACCTTAGAAGAGTGCTTGGCAGTGAACAAGGCTCTGAAAGGTCCCACTCCTGTGCAGCTAACACCAGGCAGGATGGAGGAAGCAACTGTGGGGTTTGAGCCCCATTACTGAGAATGGAAAGAGTGGAACCAGGCAAAGATCCCTGTGTGAGATCCGAGGGGTGCCCCAGCCCCAGGGCTGACCCTGAACCTCATGTCTGTACATGGCCCTGTCCCTTCCAGTGGAAAAGTTCTGATAACACGACTCATTATTTCTGAATGTGTCTCTGTTTTGACCTGTGCTGTGCCATTTGTAAGGGGCAAGACAATAAAACAAGCTGATATGAATAATTTATTGGCATGTCTAGATGACAGCTGCCAAGATCAGCAATCTCATGTTATTTACTTGTCAACATGTGTAATTTCTTTTTTCTTTTTTTTTCCCCAAAAGAACTGTGGCTATAAATGTCAGTGACATTTCAGATGGTATTTAAATGGTTTCAGTCAATAGCATCTGTGGTGAACTGCTGCTCTTTTTCTCCCTCTTTTGTTACTTCAAGGGTTTGAGCACAATGCTTTGGTAGTGGGTTTTTTTTTTCAGACTACTAAAGCTTTGGGGGCTTTTTAGAGAGGAGATGGAAATTCTTCAGATGAAAAGATGAGACAAAGTGGATTCGATTGTGATCTCATTTGATCCTTGGGAACGCCACTGCAGCCCGTGCGTTCATTCTGCATTTAACCAGTGTGTGAAATGGGGATGAGGTGGGAATTCATGAATTGGGCCTAATTCAGGCCTAGGATGATTCCCGTATTTCAAGCATACTTTAACAAAAAGATTTTGTATCTTCAGGAAAGTCTTTCTAAAGTTTACTGCTTTCACAATATGGCAATGAAATAGTGACAAGAAACTAGTGCTGTAGCTCATTCTACTGTTTGTCACACTGGTAGTGAAAATGCACATATATATATAATGTTAAACCCCCCCACAAAACCAAACAATAAAGCATGGTGACCTTGGTCAGTATTTAAATAGGTCCTATGTAACCATAAACACTTGCCAGCACCTTTTGGAGCAGAAGGAATGGAGGGAGTAAGCTATCAGTTTCATTCTTACCTGCCGCATGCTTTGATTAACAATAGGTGTTTTTCCAACAGTGTACAACTATAAAGGGTACTACTGAAATAATTAAAAAGTATGTATGGGTTTCTATGTAAAAAGCACCATCCAAGACATCACCTGTGCTATACTGGAAAGTAATAAATCATCTGGTAAATGAAATAATATGTACTTTAAAAGGAAAACAAATGTATATTGTTTAAAAACAACTTGCAAATAAAGCAGCAAAAAGCTAAAGCAAACAAAAAAATCTAGAGCAGGTGTTTCGAACCTGAATTTTTACGAGTAAGTAGTTGACAGACCTACCCTTGGGTACAATCCCTCTAGTCCTTTGTCGGAACAGAGTAAGTGGGTTTGATGCTACCCAAACATGATAATTTTGGGAACTTCAAGACAGAAACAGCTGCTTTCTGTGGGTCTTTGCGTCAGTGAAGTTTTAATATAATCATAAAGGTTTGAAATGTTTGAGAGATAAAAGTCTGCAATTCCAGTTGGAGTTGAAGAATCAACACCAGAGTCTTCAAAGCAAAGGTTATTTTCCATATTCAGAGTCAAGTCTGTATAATGTACAGATACATGAAAGGGGGGAAATAGAAAACTGGCAGCTACAAGTACAAGGTGTTACGGTTGGTTGTGTAACTGTACCAGGAATTAATATGGGTCTACAGAACTTTGTAGGTGTAGTTTTGCAGTGCCACAAGACTTGCTGTTTCTTACACCTGCGTCTTAGTGCTGCGCATCTGGGCAGCCCAAGGGCCTGATCCTGCAATGGTCCTGCTGCAGAAAGCAGCCGCTGCATGCACAGAGACCCCACTAGGCCCTGCTCTTTCAGATCAGGCTGGTGCACTGTACAGTCATCAGCTGAAAGTGTATTTACTGCTCAATTGGGGCTCTTTATAAAATAATATGAAACCTATCAGCCACCTACATTGCAGAAGGGAGACACTGAAGTTATTCAACATCTGGTCTAGATGTGCAGAAATTTATTAGCAGACAACAGTGGTATCCACAAAGTGGGATAATGCTGGGGCTACATTAATACAATAAAAGTAAAAATTTCATACAGGATGTAACTTTTAAACACACAAATAATGAAAATCTGCTTCTGTAAAAGGTAAAAGGTGACATTTTGAGAGATGTTCAAGAGAAATATTTGTATGCTATTACACAACAGAGTCTGCACAAGAGAACTGGCAGAAAGATTACTGGCTCTTTATCAAATGTTGAGCCAAGGAGGGCTCAAAGAGCTAGCTGCTGAAATCCATATGGCATTTGTATCAAGACAAGAAGAAATGAACATGCTCTATGACATTATACCTGTAACCACTCATAATAATGAATTATGAGTAAGTGATAATGGTAAATTAACCTCTCTAAGCTCAGAAGATCCTTCATTTGCAAGAGATTATTGAATTATTGTACTGCTGATTTAAATTTATGACCTGCCTGCGAAGTTTTAAAAATCTACGTCCTTTCTGTAAGACAGAAATGATCAGTGGAACTCTGAAATGAGAGGACAACAATGGGTGAAGTAAGCTCAAACATTCACAAAGCATTATCCAAAGCTTGCATAATAAGTACTCTGTCCTTTTGTGTCTCTCTAAAAAGTGCTGTTGTGTGTCCTGACACACCTGCCCAGCAGAGTGCAATTTTTTGCTATTCCATTAAGAAGTTTCACCCAGAAAAGCATGTCAGGGAAGTAACTATCGATAAAGAACTATTTCCTTTTATAATGCATGAGGCCTTCTCACTCATTTTGGCAACTGAGCTTGATTCAGCAGAAGGAAAAATCTTGTTCTTCTGTCTTGAAGATAAAGTGATCTTTACATTTGTCTCTTCCTATAAATGTGGTTTCAATGTAGGTAAAAGCCAAAATCCAACCCCTCCACTTTTCAGAGAAGAAAATTTCATAAAATAGGTTTTCTTTCAAACATTCTTCACACTAAGAGAGGACGTAAAAATCTGCCTGGAGGTTGTTCTGCCAGCCCAGCGTTGTGATGGTAGGTCTGTGATGGACCACAGAGACTGGTCTGAAGTCATTAGTGGTGCCAGGGAAAGCAGGATAAAACTGTTTCTCACCCGGGTGAAAAGAGTTTTAGGACGCCTGAGTAAGGTAACTTGAAAGATGCCCAGGCTCTTTGCCAAGCAGATGGCCAACGGTCCATGATTAAGACCTTTCTCATGCAGTAAAGAGGTGTTAAGGCCAGTTTGAAGTCCTCCAGAGAGCTAGGGGAGAACAACCTTTCAGTATTAGCTTGTCAGCAAGTTGGAATGTTTTACCACTGTTGGATTTGTTCCAAACAAAGAACATACAAATGCTTGTCTCAGAAAGCACAGTTATGAAGTTGAAGGAAGGTACTGCTTTTTAATCCTTTACAAATTCAATCACTGCCTTAGCAGCACTGCTAGGGCTGAAGTCCTTTGTATTCAGAGACATTAATGCCTTGAGAAGCTCCCGATCAGTGCAACTCCCTGCAGAGCAGGAGTTTTCATTGTAAAGAAATATATTCACATAAAATATGCTTTCAAACGCTTTACAGCCAAGATGGAATAAAAATTGCAGAGTGTGTGACGGAGCCTACTGATTCCCATGTGTCTTGCAAATAGATGGGAGAAGTAAAAGCAAACTTTCAACCAAAGCACTGAAGTACACAGTAAAGGGCAGAGCTTGAAACCCTGGTACTCAGCTTTATTTATGGTTTCCTGAAAGCAGTAAAGTATTAATTTCAAATTTTGAAGCCCAGATTTTTGTGCTCAGTGTGTTCATTTCTTGCTGATCAGATGTTACGGTTTCATGCTTGGAACACTGAGCTGTGTGTTGGGAGGGCAAAAAGCTATTTGCATGTATCTGTTGTACTTCACTCTTTTGATGTGAAGGCTTTACTTCTGTCCAGGATCGAGTGGCAGTATCAGAAGGGAGGTTTCTTAGCAGTTAGCAAACATTTCATGTAGTTTTCAGCCCCAAGCTTTACTTAGTCTCAACTAGCCGTTCAGCGGAGTTCAGTTCTCAGAAAGAACGCAAGACCTAAGTGCAAGTTGCATATAGGAAAGGATAAAGACAGAAAGTCAAATGGGAGAGAACAAGCTCCCCTTTTGATGTGGAATGTTCTCCCTTGTAATGTGAGAAAGTGAACACAGTGAGAAAGGCCTCACTTGGGCTGTGTGTCTGACAGCTGGACAGACTTGTTTGAATAAACATATTAAGACATAATGCTGCCGAGGAATCCTGGAGTGACATTATTCTTCCTTTATGAGCCTGAAATGACTTCTGGCTGGGCCTCTGTGAAGAATGAATATACTTTTAATTTCTAATAAAATAGTAGTTGAGGATTTAGTCCCGCTTTCCTTGTGGCATGGAAACTTCAAAGGAAAAGAAATGGTCTTTATTTATTTTGGTAGTAGGGAATATATGGCAGTTACCTCTGAGTCATCCATTTTAAGACAAATGTTGAGAGGTAAAACTGAGAACACAATTTTGGCATCTCGGCAATACTGCCAGCCTAAATTCTTTCCTATGGATATTTACATCAGAAGCTTGTTGTGAACTTGGGTATTTCACTGTTTCTGCCTTGTTTACTTGTTACAAATCACTAGCCAGTCAGTTATAGGCCATAAAAGTTTAGACGAGGAGCTTCTGATTGAAATTCAAAGCACACTTTATGGACACAGGATGCCAGAAGGCTGACTTGATGGCTTTCTTACTTTAGACATTCCTGCTGCAGTCAATGAAACAGTGCCTTTGTGGTCTTTTAAAACATATCTATCAAAAGGCAAACAAAAAAGCAACTAGCCAGTTGAGTCCCTGTTAGCACTTTGACCTTCCCATTGATCACAGTCTCTACAATTTGAACAAGAATCTTTAGTGGTTTTTAAGAAACACTATTAGGCTACAGAGACTTTTCTAATGTTCATCTCCCTGTGTTACTGAGCTGATCACCTCTTGCCATGAAGTACTATATCAATGTCAAAATTATTAATGTTGTGGTTTAAGGCATATTAACGTCTGGCTACTGAAGTGCATGTGTTTAAACTGTTTCCAGCTCAACTGGTTGACGTTCTAATGGAAGCAATATAATTTCTCCTCAATATTAGATTTTCTAAAAGATAGTTTTTGAGAAGACACTGGCAGAAAATACTGATTTGTTCTACATTTTCCCTTAAGACTGAAATCTATATTGTACTTGTTTTTCTTTAAGGAAAAAAAAAGGCACTTGTTTGAAAAGTAAGGCCTTGAATTCTGCTAAACAGCATTTGTTTTACTGGCACTTTGATTTTATCCTGCCTTTGATTTGTGTTTGTATACAGAGATGAATTGCTACCAGATCTGCAGCATTTGAAAACCGCTTGCAAATTTTTTATGGGGTTTTAGTCCTTGATCCCACAAACACTTTTCTAGAAGGGAACAACTTTGTGCTTGTAGAACATCTGAACTCTGCTCCCACTGAAGCTGTTGATAAATGGACCACTGATTTAAACAGAGCTACAGACAGGTCAGCATTGCTTGCTTTGACAAATAGGCATTAGCAGGGCCAGGATCTAAGAAATCAGAAGTGCAAGCAAGCTAAGAGTAAACTATTCACTTACTGATAAACTCGAATGGATTAGCTGGGTCAGACATTGCTGGCAGTATTTGAAGTATTGGGATACTTTACTGCTATTTATTATAAACAATTTAAAACACTTCAGTAGGTCAGTACAGCTTAAGTATCTTGCAGAACTAAGGCCCACAATTTATATGCTGTGCTCTGAATGGCTGGGAGCAGCTTATTAAAATTACGTATGGGAAAGCTGAAGATGAACTTCTGATGGGATATACAAGTACTAAAATCCCAAGTGATGTTTAAAGATTTGGCAGGGAAATGGACTTGCATACCTTCATGACTGGTTCAACTTTTATTATCTATAATTTTCATTACTTAGAAGTTACATATGTATACATATGAAAAGGGAGGAACAGCTTAGTATAGTGGCAAATCTATTCTGGTCTTGTCTTGTAAACTTACAACACTTTAAATTATATGATCAAGAACATCTGTTTCTCAGCTGGGGAATATTTTAAGGGAAACTCACGTTTTTACTGTGACTATGTGGGACAGTGCCTGCCACTCACAAACTTGGAAAGTCTAAACCAGCACAGTTATACAGAATTTAATGAAGGGAATCAATGACTTCATTATTTATATTAATTTGTTAACTGAAGTTCTAGCTCATCAGTCCACAGTGCACAAATACACTGCTAAAGGTATCAGTAAGGTTTGCAACCTGCAAAGTAACTAATAAGCACCATTATAAGTATCTGCTTTAAAATGTCTTTTTGCTTTATATACAAATAAAAACCATGACAAGTGCATGTAAGCTGTCAGTAAATGAAATAGTTACTAAAGACCAAGTACCTCTAATTCCAACTCATCTCGGTCCATTTCTTGATGAATTCCTCCCATGTAGTCATTTGGGTCATAGTATTCATGTACTGATGGATGGCTGGGGAAAAAATGGTGTGTTTTAGAACAGCACTCAGGACTTACTATGACAGCACTCAGCACTCAGTACTAACTAGAGTTAGCACATTAATCCATTCTGGGCTTAGAGCAAGTCATTGTGAACATGATGGACTAACAACCACACCAAGAAGTTGCCCATGGTTAATGAATACATTGTACCACTTACACCAATAAATGTATTAAACAAAAATTACATGTATTGTAAGAGAAGTCCAAAGCATTTGGCACCTGTTGACGAATGAGAGACTTGTAAAAAGCTTTAAAATTTACTAATGGGTTTTCTCCAAATGTAAAGCTGACTTGGGGAAAAAATACACAGCAGCCAAGTAGGGTCAGGGGTACCATGTGATTGCTGAGAGGGCAGGTATTTGCCAGGGTTCAAGATGGGAGGGAATACTAGATTATTTACTTGTGAGCTCTGGTTATTTGCAGACATGAAAGTGAAACCATTCCTGGCTGGCTGCTTGGCATTTCTACTTTGCCTTAAAGACAGGAAATTTTATCCAACTGCTAAGTATTATAAAAATAATTTGCCATCCAACTGTTTGGATCAATGACATTCTGTTGATTGGTTTGAATGCAACAGGCTGTGCCTAATGAGTTAAATACTATTTAAATATGCATCACTCTTCATATTACCATTCACTACTGGCATGTTGCTTTACACAACTTGAGCTCTCCAACTCTTTGCTATCTATACTTTGAAAACTGTAAGCAGTAACACTCTTGTGATCATTCTTTTCTATGCTGGAATTACTTTCTGCAATGAAAGTAAACTCTCTTTAATTCTCCGTTAACTAGATACATGTTTCTTTTAAGTGTGAGGCTATTTACGTAACAGCATCTGCTAACTGGCTGAGATACCCATCTTGTTATATGCAGGCTAGATTAATGTGAATGGGATTTGGAGAAGTTACAGGAAGCATTAGGAAAAAACAACTCTGTTTGCTTGCACATGCTGGGTGACAGCACACGCAAATAGCTAATGGACAGCCCCTGTGTGCAGGGAGAGCCGTAAGGCAGGCTGGGTGCTTCAGACCAAGATCTACAGCTCAAAGTAAGGCCACTGATGATACCAGCAGTTGCAACAATTAAGGGGCTATATGAAGTTTCTTGATAGGACTTATCAATACCAACAGCACTGGTATTATACAGGCATGTGGCAACCTAAATGATTCATCACAAATTAATCTTTGCTGTTTTCCTAATGTAATTGGTTTTGCAGTTGGAAAGTTGCAGGCATTGAAAGACCCTCTTGTTTGGGGATATGCAGGGTAGGTGATCTTCGTATAAGCGTGTACTCTCCACAGTGTGCTAAGCTCTGCTGCTTGCTCACAACAAACAAGCTCAAAGCTACAGCCTTTTGTCAAACATGCAGCTGCACTTGAATTTTCAATGGGCTGGGAATAGGTGGCCATGCAGTAATATCCGATGGAACTGTCTTTCAAATAATCAGAATTACTGAGAGTTGTGAGAGGAACAGACATTGTACACAGAAGCCCAGTTCCTGGCTGAACGTGTGAATGTTAACATGCTATGAAAGTCACTTAGGAGCAGTAAAGCATCAGTGCCTGTTGGTAGTCAAAGCCTATTTCCTAGGAGTGCTGACTGGGATGTCTGGAGGGGTGTGCTGTGATGTGTTTGTGTGCTGATCCAAGTTCAGAGCTTGTGCTGCCTGCAAGCTCCCATTCCAGAGCGGTGCTGTGCAGCCAGGACACGTGCACCCTGCTACTGCCTCTCACCAGTGTACAGGATCATCTCAAAACTAGGTACTGCTGTGGATTGACCAGAACAGGGTCTCTCATACACAGCAACCGAGATGTTCAGAGTTCTTTCTACTCCTTTTTCCCCTGTGGAGATGCGTGGCAAGATGACAGGCAATATGCATGGGTTCCTTGGGGAGCTGTTTTCCTCTTGAACAGCATGTGAGGGCGTGGGGTGTGTGTGCCAGCAGATAATTGTCATTTTTATTTGTAAGCACAAAAGCATCAAACTACCATTAACAATAATTAAAATTTGATTCTAAAACATCCATGACAGCACTGGTAAGTAATTTTAGTCCTAGAAAATAACTTATTTGAGTAACATCGCTGCAGGGTTATAATAAAGTAATTAATACACTGGAACAGAATGTAGCAGCTCTTAGCATTACACAATTTATGGCAGCCATAAAAAATAAAGTTAAAACATAAGCAACCCAAAGAGGCAGTGAGAGGAATTATAAGAAGCAATAACTTTATCCATCAAATGCCAGCAAAAAATAAGCTTTATGAGGCCATGTTGTGACTTAGTGGCATTACTCATGTGAGTAATGGCTTGCTAATGTGTAGGAAAAATGAAAATGTTTTGAGTTATGGCTCAATGGCGTATGAATTCTGGCTATGCATTCACCAGCAAGTAAAGGTGAGTTGATGAACTACTTCTAAATGTCACATGAAGGAAT
The DNA here is from genome assembly GCF_037157495.1 of Lathamus discolor. Lineage (NCBI taxonomy): Eukaryota > Metazoa > Chordata > Aves > Psittaciformes > Psittacidae > Lathamus > Lathamus discolor. Next base: position 13,263,359 of record NC_088890.1, on the reverse strand, counting down.
GCAAGGATTTTCAGGGGCTTCACAAACTGATACTTACTCTTCAGGTAGGAGGTACGGGTCTAGCACAGAGACGGGTGGCGTAGGTGAGCCCATCTTGCTTAGAGCCATGATGTGTTCGAAAGTGATATCTGTCTGTGTGCCCACATCTACGAGCTGACAGTCGTGAGCAGGAGTGAAGCCCTTGGTGCGTGGAGTTCTTCTGAGGACCTGCACCACAATGGGCTCCTTTGCCGTCTTGAATGCTTCCACTGCCTGCTCATGTGTTGCTTTAGATAAATCCTTCCCATTGACCTGCAGGAAGAAAGCAAGCAAAGCAATGAGAGAAACAGTCAGAAAGTAAAGGATATCTTTGTTGGCTTTGGCTGTTAATGCAAAAGTCGCAGCTTTTATCTAAAGGTATACACAGCAAGAACTAGGAGCTATTGATGTGTTGTTATGCATCTCTCATTTTCCCCTTTCACTATATAACTTTACAAATCTTGTGCTCTGCTTTTGATTTTGATAGTTTAATTTTACTGGACTCACTCTTTGAGCTAAAGTATAAAGCAGCATCCCGTTTGTTTCTTGCAGATTAGAAATCCCTCAGCCCTTGTTTAAACAGAACAATTATTGATTCTCTGGTAATTTTTCTAGATTTTGTTTGTTTTTTAACCTTTTAACCTTTTTTTGCTGAACAGAACTCTTGGGAGAAGACCTGAAATTGAAAAACTATGTATTTGTGTCTGATAAACAATGTTTCAAATGAGGCACCAGGGTGGTACCCAGTCACTGCAAGAAAAATCTGCATCTTAGGGATGGGCATGGACATCATCTGGGGTACTGAAGGGAAATAATAAGAAAAAACAGTCATAGGCTTTTTGGCTTTTAACTCATTTTTTGTCTGTGTAGCTTAGTCACTTCCCATCCCCAGATCTCACCACCATTATCTCCTGGCTTAATGAATCCTTATACATTGCAGACCATCTTTGCTAAACATGAGTGAGACCCCACTGAGACCTGCCAATACTTGACATTGAAGGTGGGGGTCTGAGAAGAGAATTTGAACACAGATCTCTCCTGTCTCAAAGTAGTGAAGCTTCTGTTCATAGCAGCAAAAGTGAAATGAGGCATTAAATTCTATACACAGTTTTCAGTCTTTGGCAAGCAGAGGTGTCCTTCCTGATCCAGAGAGAGGTGTTGAGCAATTCCAGCCCACTGTGGCTTTGCATTTCACTCATGCTCAGCATCCTTCTGCACATGGTTTCTAATGATCTTTTCCGTAAGTGTTAAAGTGTACCCAAGGGCTGTGAAGGAGATGAGGTCACACTGGTCAGTTTTTATAAAGCTGCGGAACCACAATTCCCATTTTGAGTTTTGGTTTGTGAGAGGTTTTAATGTTTCTGTGTGTCTCCAACTGTATGGACTGTAATTTTCTGGCAGCTAAACACAATGAACAGTTTGGAAGGAACTGAAAACGGGCAACTGTAGTGAAAAGACTGTGTGCCTGCTTCCTGCAGCTTCCATCTCAACATGGAGATCTCTCTTGAAATCTGGACTATTTATTGTTAAGATATCCACAAAAACAAATGCTCTATGGGCTCGTATGCAAAAACAGTCACAGAAAAAGTGGGAACTACTGGTAACTCCAGTAAGTTTTTATACTCTTTTAACATGCAAACTGTTGGCATTTTAATACAGATGAAAAGAAGCTGTCCAGAGCAATTTGTTTGTGAAAGCTGTATAGTGAAGCTACAATCTGAAAGCATCATACTATCATATAATTGTTACCATGTTCTTTGGACTGGGGCAAGCACTGGCTGACACGCAGAGATAAACTGCAATTCCAGATTAAAAGATGCTGCTAGCAGTGACAGGAAGGACCCCTGTTGCAGAAGTCCTCCTCATCAAGGAGCATGCTTTATATATAGATTTTCTTTGTGAATGATGTCTTGCATTGTACTCTTTGCAGTCAGACAGCTACTCACTCGATAAACTGCATTACAGTTATCTGTTATCAGAGGTGTGGGTTGCACAGTGGAAACTGTTGCTGTCTGCATGGAAGAGTATCTTTTTCTTTCAAAGGCATAAAGATAATGAATTGCCTTGATTGGACATAGATGCAATAGTGTCCAGCCTCAGGTATTAGTGGTGGCTGCTGCTTTGTCATTTAAACAGTTTTATCCATGTCTGAAATGTACAATAATGTGGCAACTCTGCCACATCACCTTCTTGAATATGACTGAATCTCTAAAATGTATGCCCAGATTCTGCTATCTTTACTTGTATCAGGTCACACTTAGTTCACACTGTCCTATGCCACGTTCAGTTCCATTAAAGTAAGTTGGGCAACTGAATGAGTAACATTACTCAGCCCAGTAACTGAATTTAGCCCATACTTAACATATTGCCTACAGCAAAATGCTGGGCGATAATGAAGAAGGTTAACTTGAGTGCAGAATAGATTGAAAAGGCTAAATTCCTGCTGAATTACCTTGTGCATATAACACTTTTTACGCTGTCATCTCTGGTTTATCTTAGAGAGGTGATGACACCAGGTTTTTTGTTAAGCCAGCTGAGAATGGAAGGTGTTAGCATTACATTTACATTACAGAAACACTTGCACTGAACACAATGGCTCACAGTAATGCATGTAAAGTTTGGCCTGGTCAAATTAAGTATCATTAACTCACCCAATTGAGCAGACTACTTTAAAACAATTTGTACAGCTGTAAAATTAAGTTCAGTGTAATGTTTTCTCTGGAAAAAAGAAATGCTGATTACGGTTCGAGTTTTATTATTTGCTGCAAATTAAATGTTGCGCATTTTATTGTGTGAATCCTAATGGGTTTTTTTTTTTTTTTCTGTACAACTAAATCCAGCAAGCAATCAAAATCATAGAATCTAAATTGCATTCACTGCAGTGTTCTTCAGAAATGTGCTCTTGAACAGAATAACTCTTGAACAGGAAACTTTTCACATGAGCTGCTTTCTACATCTTTATGCTAAAGCCTGGTAAAATCATGCAAAGGATATAGCTTCCTGGTTTATTACCCAATATTGTGAGGAACTTGGATTACAGACACTTCGGTACAGGCCTGCATTTTAGTTCAGGTTACTTAGGACACTTTGGTTTTGCAAATCCATAGTCTGGCGTCCTCTGTGCTTTTGTATGCAACTGCTATATAAATAATTGTAACTTCAAAGTCAGGCTGGTATCGTGCAGGGAACAGGCGGCAGTCTGAATGTATCGTAAGTTGTTAACTGCAGGAGTTATTTCTAAGCAGTATTCTGACTGCTTTCTACAAGCTGATAATGCAATGAAAAAAGAGTGCTGCACAGCCAGGCAGAAGGACCTGAGACCACATTTTAGACTTAGGGATGAAAACCAGCTAAGTGTTAATCTAATACCTCTCCTCCTGCAAAGGAAACCTTGTGTAGAAAAGGTTTGTGACTTTCTGGTGATACTCATCATTTTATGGGCCTGCCTACTGCATCACTGAGTGCCCTCTCTGCCGGCAGAACTGATACCTGCAGGTTTCCACAAATGCCCATTCATCAGTGGCTTAACTGTAGGTCCTGGGCAGTGAATTAGACTGTTGAGGAACATGTGCTCGTCTTGTTCTGCTTCATTAGCTACAAGGATAGCCCCAGTGGAGGGGCTGGAGAAAACCTGCGGGCAGGGACGTTACAAGTGCTGTAAGTAATGGATAGCATCAGGTCTGCTCTGCCAGAGCCTTTCATCTAGTATTGCCGGCTCCAGGTCAGAACTGATCATTTCTGTGGGGATTTGTATTCAACAATCTCTACGTGGGCATTTCAGAATAGTAGGACTCTGCAGAGCATGATACATAAATAATTCTAAAGGGGGATTTATATTTGATGTACATACAATTTTATATCATGGGCTTGATAAGATGGCAATGATTATAGTAAAATGAAAACATAACTCACTGTATTGTTATTATTATGGGTTTCTTAACCCACTGCTAAAATATGGTCCCATGGACAGTAGCCGTTTCACATAGTGAATGGCTTCAGGATCAGTCTGTGCATCTCTTCTAAGAGACCAATTCCTAAACCCAAACTGAGTGAAATCCTTTTAGCTCTTCAGGTTTCTGTTTTTGTCAGCAGTCTTGGTCAGTGTGGTGCACTGCTGACCTATTAGATGTGTTCAGAACTGCACTAACAAAGTAAGAGTTAATGGATTGCACAGAGCTATCACTATTAACCATTTAGATTCTGAATGTGGAATGATGGAACAATTAGTAATGGTGCAAAAATGTGCTCTAAAGTGATTTACAGCAGGGAAATTACACTCTGAATCTGGCAACTGAAAAAATGGACACATTATGAGGTAAATACCAAGTAGTGAATAGTTTGTATTTACTGTTTTTTTTTAGTATTTCCCATCCCAGCACATCAATAATATAATTTTCCATTGAAATGAGGAAGGGAATGCTGAAATATCTGGATAACAAAACCTCATAATTCTCAAGTCAGCTTATGTATAACAGAGCTAAATTGCTTTTTCCAGCTAGAAAAAGTAGCAAGTATTAGTATTTTATTTTTAGTAGTACAGAAATGATGCAGAAGAAAAATATGATGATCCCAATGGCCTTATTTCTGGTGTCCATGTAGAAGTAGTACTTGTGGCTAATCCTGAATCCTTTGATACTTTAGCAAATAGATGATATTAAGATGTTTAGTTTCTGTCTGGAAAATTCATCACAATTGACAATTATTCCCAGTGCTTAAAAGCCAATAAATACATCTGTATAGTTTCAATTGTTAAAAAAAAAAATCCCAGTGGCTCTATAATCACAGAATTCATTCCTAATGCTGTTCAGTTGTGCTCAGCAAAATTCTTCCTTAAAAATAGTTACATCTGAAATAACACAGGAAAAAAATATCCATGCAAATGAATGCTTCAGAAGAGTGCCAAAACCTACAAATATGCATAATTTCTTAGGAACATGCCATGTGACAGAGACAATGGGATCTTTCATGGCACAAAAGATGGATAAATTAACTTGTCTGAAATGTTGAAATGCTTAGTTTTGGATCTTCTTTGCATTGGAAATTTACTGAATATGGAGAAAGCTGTAGTTATCTGCAGTGTATGATGTTAAACTGAACTGAATGGACCTTGATGAAATTTGTGGTGGAGCCAGACAGGCTCAGCATCTGCATGAGACACAGAGATAAATACTCTGAATTAAGACCATACAGCAAATAAGGATGGGATGCTCAAGTTTTTTTTAAATATAAATTATGTAATGTTTATGAAATAGAATAGTATTTATAATATTTTAATTTATAGTATATACTATATATTATGTTCTTTTGCACAAAAGTAGGCTGCACAAAAGTAGGCTGCTGTAAAGGCAGCAAGAAATCTATACGTAAACACAGCATGATCCTGTCTGGGAGTTCAGGTTCTTCTGGAAGTTTTCTTTTAATACTTGGAATGAAAATAAGACAGTCCCTTGAGCTTGATGTCATGCTCACTAAAGTCATCGGGAGTTTTGCCTTTGCAATAACTTAGTTCAAGCACTGAGTGAAACATAGATTAATAAAAAAGCAAGATGTTATGAAGCTGAGTGTGCCATCAGTATTCAACTGGCATGGCCAACCTGTGATAATGTTAAAAAAAAAAGTAATCATAGCCAAATAAGGTAAAATTGCAAAGTAAAACTATATGCTGTATCTGGCCAAAAATGGAAGCAGCAGATGAACTTCACTGTCCAACCTTAAACACCAGGTGAAACTGCTGAACAACAACCCATGACAGTTAGGAGATGTGAAAGCAGTAAGTACAACATGACTATACCTTAAGACCAAGCATCTAAGAGCCATGAAAAAGGCTGGAAATGTTTTAGTGCTGTCTTGGAGATAAAATGATTAAAAATGTGCAGCAGGATCTTGCTGGGTGTAGTGTTGGTAAGACCCAAGTGCATTCTTGAGTCTCTGTTCAAATCTCTCTTGCATTGATAGCTACTTATTAAGTAGGTTGTTAGATACAATATATTATTAACCTGCATCATCTAATGTTGGATGCATATGTATTATAGAGTATACTATGCTAACACTACACATGGCCACTGGAGAGGGAGAAAGAACATATCGGTGGTGGGCAAATCAACAAGGAGAAAAGGAAGAAAACCAGGAACTGACGTCTTTTTAGGCTTGTGAAGAATTTGCACAACTGAGCTAGGAAGTGGCTTTCCAGATAATTTTATGGTGCTGAAAGAGTGTAAGGCATTGGATATACAACAGCTTCTCTCTGTCAGAGCTGTGTGAAATGCCTGGCATCCATCCTGTGGAAATCTATTAATTCTGGCTATATGTCACAGTGAAATTCCTTTTGTGAGCACAGACTTTCTCATGTTGTTTTAAACTGTATGTATGTGCTTTTACTTTTAACAAATTTTGTACTGGGAGGTTTGGGATCCTCCAGCAATCCCCAAGCCAACTGCCGCTGTTTAGATGCTAATTTCAGGCCAGATCCTCCTGAGGTCAAATTTGGCACAGGTTCCGGAGGCTGGGAGCCTTCCAGCCTTCACACAGAGAGGACAAGGCTGGTCCTGGGCAAGGCACAGATAGTTTGCAGCCACGGCTGAGACTACAGAACTGCGCTCTGTTCCTAGGAAACACACTCTTACTTTTGTCTGAGGCATGAGGAAAGTATTTTGATATGGTAGTACACGGTTGTGTAGGCTACATACATGTCGTTTTATCACTAGCTACTGTTTAATTATTTAGCAAAGTAAGCGATTTACATGTTTTACTTTTCTGGGTGGGTAGAGAAGCCTGATTGCCACTTTCTTGATGGCAGACATAAACTGTGGGCTTTCAGGTGTGTCAAAATGTGCCACTTGTTTACACAGACAAAATTTCCTGCTGGTTACCATCAGTTCTTATTTTCTGTTCCTTCTGATACAATGCTTACAGAAAACGTGGTGTCTGTTCTTTCTCTGTTCCTGCGCTAGCAGAATTTACACGCCTGGGTTATTTACACAAGAAAGGTGCTCCTTGAACTGACCTGGAGGGTGATATAAGGGCATCAGGACAGGGCTGTGCTAGAAAGCTTTGCAGAACCTACTGAGGCAGGATACTCAATGTAGGTGAGAAGTTCTGCATTTAAGCATGAGCAAACATCCTTTGCAATAGTACCGATGAAGTAACTCTGGCCACTCGTGGAAGTAGTGAACTGAAAGGTTGAGAAAGCCAGAAAATCTCTGTGCATGAAAAGTTTACGGTGTGTAGTTCTAATTATTTTGTACTTTATTTTTGCTTAAATAGCGTATAACATTGTTTGCTGGATGTTGGTAGTACACAACAGATACTAGAAAGGTTTTCAATACAAGAAAATTATTTTTCCATCCATCAAATTAGACTGATTTATATGGGTTTAATGTCATGAATGGTAAACATTTGTATGCATTGTACGGCTTGTTGGTTCTTCTGTGCTTCACAAACGTCACAGAGAAAAAAACTTTTTTGCTTAAGAATGAGTAAGCAGCTTTTCTTTGTAGAAATTCATGCAAATCCTTGGGAAGTGCACTATAAAAATGCTAGTTCTTTTAGACTACAGACGTCTGTGCTCCATTTAAACGCTCTTTATGGTCTGATTCACTTCTTTAGCAAGTTCTTAAGAAGTCTGCATATTAAGAAAAAGCAGCAGAACTTTAAAGATTTTTAAAGAAACTGGAGCAGCAAAAAGCCCATTTTCTAAACCCCCTCTTCCTCAGGAACTGGAGAAAGCAGGTTCAAAATACAGGTTAATTCTTCTTGCAGCCCCATCTAATCCCTCTTTTATTTCCCTCATATGGACAGTCTCTCTCTTTTCCAAAAACCAGAATTATACTGTTTAGTAATAGACTGTTTCCATGTGTGTGCATTTCCCTTCTGCCTTGTGAGCCATCCATGACAAAATAGTTAAGACCAAAGAAAAATTCTTTACTTTAAAGTACAGAATACATTTGTTCTCTAAACCTTTAACTTCCAAATGGAAAATCTTGGGAGAAAGACTCTTGAAATAAAGGAATATTTATTCTGCAAGTAATTAGCACATTTACGTATTAACAGGGCAACGCTAGCACTGTTTATAGCATACTAAGATGTGCCTGCTTTTGGTTGGAGTCTCAGGCTCCACCCCTATGTATCACAACTCAGAACCAGAGGGAATGAAAACAGATTTAGACTAACGCTGGGGACCGTGAGACCTTGTACTTTCTTTATAAGCAAAGTTTATTTGGAACCCTTTTTCTTAAATACGCATTCATCATGTTAAATGGCTTTCTATCAGGGCAGAAGTACTTCTCTATATTCTTTCAGCATTAAAAAAGTAATCTTTAGTGTTTCTGTTCATGGCTTAATAACCCTGGTCCATGTGAAAACCAGAAATTTACAGGCGCTCCCTTTTTAATGACTCTGCCATTTCAGTAGCATGACCCCGAGGGAGCCAATCAATTATATTTGTGAGTGAGGTACAAATGACAGCCATAACTAATCATGAATTACTAATGACCAGAATCAGCAAGTGCAATTACCCCCCTTCTCTCATTCTTCAGATTTATCCGTGTATAGCACTGTGCCTCCAGTCTGGCACCTTGGGCTTCTGCTGCTGGCACATTACATCAAAATGCTCTCGCCCTTCTCCTATGTACTCTTCCCAAAAGGCAAAACCTACATCTGTGTAGTCGCCTAGTAAGCAAATTACAGTATTGGTATGAAGGAGAACTTCTAAAATAGCTGCGTTTCTCTATGTTTATGTTTACTAGAATACACAATGATAGTAAATAGCATAAAAAGATTAATCTGTTCAGTTGAGGGTGTAATGTTACGTGGATTTAAGCTACATTGGAGTAACATAAGAAACCAATTATTTGCATGACTCAGGCCAAAGTCCCTGTAGCCCTTTCTCCAACAGTGGCTTGCAGAGGGTGCTTTGAAAATGGGGTAAGATGTATTTAGAGGGAGTTTTCTCCTGCCATGCTTTTTTAGCACCTACTGCTCAAATAGTTGATAGCCTGGAACTGTTTAACACCATACCTCAATTATAAACAGAGTAGTTCAAGTTGGTGTATAGACCAGGCCTTGAAGTAATACTACTGTTATTTTAGTAGCATATCAGTCTATGCAAACAGAGAACAAAGTGTCTCCTCTGGAAAGCCTGCTCCAAGCAAAGAGACACAAAGTGTATTGTACAGATGAGAAAACGAAACACATTCCAAGTTAGTCATCTACCCAAGGTCACATGAGAGCACACCACAACTGAAATCTGGACACTGATCCGCAAGACACTATGTTTCAGACCATTCCAATTCATGACATTACCATTTCAGCACTGTTGCTCATCATTTGTAGCTTTTAAGTCCATCCTCCCACTCCCTGCCTTATGCCACAAATGTCTCAGTGATGTAAGACAGGGAAAGAGCAATTGTGGGTAGCTCTGAAGATAATCTGAGTTGAAGAGGGTTATTTAAGTTGGTGCCAAGAAAAGATGGAAAAATCACCCAGTGCTGTTATCTGGCAACCAGGCAGCAGTGACAGATGCAAGTGGGTTTGTCAGTAAGAGGGCCTGCTGCTTCAGTAGCTACCTGGTATCTGCAGAGTAGGCTTTGTCATCTTGGGCCATCCACTTCCTGAAGCAGAGCTGTGGTTTTGGCTGAAGAAAACTAACCTCAGAAGGTGTTGCGCAGGTAGGAGTCCCACCACCTCCTCACTTTATCCTTCCAGTCCATCCTGCCTGGCCATGGCATAACATTTCATAGTGTCCTATTGATAGAAACACCTTCATTCTCCTTTTCTTGGCTAAAATTGCTGACAGTTAGGCAGATGCTGTCAGGTCAGACACTTTACTCACTGTAAATGCACATGATCCAGGAAAATTATGCATAAATCAAATGTAGTTTTAGCCTGACCATAAAATTATTCTTTCTGTGAAGCAGAACACTTATTTCTCAAGGGTTCCCAAGGAGTCTGATGGTAGCGTTTGAGAAATAGAGTGCTACTGAATGCAGCTAAGGGGGTGTCTCAGTGTAAAGCCAGTGGACAATGTGTTCAATCACCTACAACATGTCCATATCCAGAATTCTTGATACGAGTAAGAAAGCACTGCCACGATGTTTAACCATTTGTCTTTTAGATGGTGGCCTCTGCCTTTTTTCCTGAAGATACGATGTGTTAATAGGAAGGCTTCCTTCAATAGTCACTGTCTAAAGTACTGAATATTGTAGTGGTGTTTAAAGTTCATGTGTATTTTATATTATTTATTCTGTCAAATCCCGAACTCATACTGAGCTTGGGAGGGCTGGCTGGACCTGTCTACATTTACTCACTGAGTTTCCAAAAGGAACAATCCCTATGTATGTATAAATGAAAAGTTGTCCCGTCCTAGTGAAAATGAAACCTGACCTTTTGTTTCATTATTAATGAACACACCAAAACACATTTATTAAATCTGCACTTTTTCATTACTCCATATGTTTCCTTTTTCCCAGCCCATGTCTGACATGTGACAGTAAAGCACAGCGTGATTGTCCCTAGTGCCTTCTCCCTTGTGACTTCCTGCCACCTGCTTCATAGCGTTAAACAGATGTGTAAGTGTAAAGCATTACAAAACTCATCTTTTCAATCATTTATCACCTAAAAAAAAATCCAAATAAATCTGTGCTTTGGTTAAGCATTTTATCTGCTCAACATAAAGAAGAAAGGCACCGTAGATTTTAGGAAGATTATGTAGCAATAAAATATTCCACATGCACAGCATGTCAGATTACCCATTTATATCACGGGTGACCATTAGGCATTTTATTTCATATCACATCTTGTTTATTTTCCTTTAGTGGCCAAAATATTCCTCTAACATGCAACAGGATTTCTCTGGAAGATACTTTTTTGACAGAGGCATTGCATTATTCATCATCAAGTGAAGAGGAAAATTTCAATTGCCAGTTTCTGGTAAATGTCTAATTAAGAAAGGGGACTTCTGAGCTACAGACAGGCGCCACAATCATTAAAGGGCAGTTTTCTGAAGATTATGAGTCTCCAGTCTGTCAAGCAGAGTTTTTCTTCAGCTGAACTAATTCAGCAGTAGAAAACCTTGTCTAGAACAAAGCCCTTGGAATTAACATCTTGTTTAAGCAAACACATGCCTACTTTGAAGTAAGTGTGATAGGTTCATAACTGTTATTGAGGTCAAGTTTAATGGTAGTGAAGTAACAGAATATAACTTCAACACTACTCTTAATTTCAGCTGCAGCACAGATTGTACATACAGAGTATCTGAAACCATACAGTGTATTTCAAGCAGACCAGTTTACTATAATTGGCACAACCAGTCCAGTTTTAACATGGAAAACTACTGATATGTAGACCAACTAATTCTCTGGCTGCCTAATTAAATTTGAGGGTGTGAAAAACATATGTACAGAGGCAATTATTTTGGTTTCCCAAATCTTACAGTTTTGATTAGAATTTTTTTGAGCTGCACACTTATTTTGTCAAGCTTCATTTTAGCCCTGATTTAGGATCACATCACTGCTCAGTAGATTTAAGTCTAGTTAGACTACATCCTTACATCAGGCTTTCTTAATGACTGATTATTTTAGTCTAATTTTTGCAGATCTAAACATGTGAATAGAATTCTAATGGTGAAGGGACCTGAATCAATGATCATCTCAGTGCAACTGGTTTGTGTGCAAGTTCTGTTGAAGGAATAGCCTTCCTTGCAAGTGATGCTGCTGGAAGTTGCCAATGAAATATAGTGTCAGTTAGTTCCTCATCACTACCATCTTCTCATTAGAACAGTAATTTGTATGCTGACCTTGGTGCTTTATAACCTTGGCTGTGTCGTATCTTAGTCTAGTTTAAAATACAAATCCAGCTTGCCCACTATTGTTTTTACCCACAGTCATTTGTAATTGTCTCAGAGATGTGCCAGGCCGACAGCATGTGAACGGGGCTTTCAAGTTACTAAAACACTAAAAGGTCACTACAACTGTTTATTTATATATGAACTTTAGTATTTGTGGAAGTTGCCAGCTCAACAACCATGGAGGCAGAAATCTTCTGACCTTGGCTCATCTGAAGCAAGGGCAGTGGCAACATGAGCTTGTTTCCTGCCAGCGTTTCTATCCTTATTCTGGAGGGACGGCCTGGAGGAAGGAGTTAGTCTCCATACTCACTGATCACATGATTTCTCAGCTGGAGGTGCCAGTTTTGATGGGTATTTTTTATGGTATATTCCCACCATGAGAACTGGATGAACTCCCACCATTCTGACTCCTAGGTAACAGCATTTTGAGCAATATTTGTGCAGTTTTGGTCATCTGTGATTTAAAATTCTATGTTCTGATCCTTGAAAATACCAAGTGTCCATTTAGGAAATGATTTCACACCTCCCAGACTGTGTGTGAACATGTGCTTAGTGGGAAACAGGTACTGAGAAAGTTTCCTAAGCTGAGATCTGAATCGTTTTAGTTTACAAACTCAGAAGTGCTCTCAGATGGTTCATTCTTCTGTAAGTTTCCTTCAATAAAAATTACTTTTTGGTCCTCCAGGAATTGGCCTTCAAAGGGAAAAGCCCTTATTTCTGTTATTGTTTGTACAGGAGCTGATGACATTGTGAAAAGTGAACTGGTCTAAAACACCCTCCCAATTTTCTGGTTTTCTTTCTTCCCCCTTCTCCGTCTATTTTCCTAATCTTTAAAATCTTCTGAAGAAATTTTCCATTTAAGTAGAACCCCAAAATCTAATAGCATATCATTACTTCATTTCATATGCTGCATGCAACTGGGAAGCAAACCTCAGGATACATCTAAGATATTATGTGCATCATGTTGCTGCCACAAGCACGCTTATTGTCAGTGACATTGTTCTGCATCAAGATTTCAAGCTGCCTCAGTCCCCTTTGTATCTAATACAAAGCACTGATATGCACAGCCACAATAGACTTTAATGACGAGGTGTCTTAATTTGGTTTTTATGATGTGATTAAAGGTACAATAAGGTATGTGTTCAACAAGAGGGAAGACCATTGTTCTGCATCATTAAGCTCGCAGCAGCCCAAAAAGAAATTGTAGGCAATGTGCCAAAGCCCTTAATGAAGAGGATCTCTTTGAATTATCTATGGATGAGGAAGGGATAAAGCCTGAGCCCTGGTATATTTGATCCTCTTTGTGCTCTCTGTTATGAGGACTTACAGAGCCAGACGTACTGGACCTTCTGGAATTGTAATTTATTGAAGCATTAATTTCCCAGCCACGCTAAAGCTCTTGGACTAATAGAGAAAGTGCAGTTATGTCCTATTATTGATTCTTGCAAGTGTTTTTGGAATTCCCACATCTCAGAGTCACGAACTTATACAAAATAAGGCTAAGGAGATTTAGTTGTAACAATGCTCGGTATTTCCTGAAACCAAGTTATGCAAATTTTGTCTAACTCAGACTTTAATAAAAGCTTCTTCTAGCTTTCTCAGAAATGGCAATGTCATCTTATCACCTGATATTAGGGTTACATGGATGATACCAAATAAAACCATCATAAGAGGTCTTTGTTCTCACTAGCATATATTGCAACTTTTGTCTTTTATATTCTGCTATTTTACATGACAATGATTCTTCATTTCCCTCACCATTAAATTTTAAGTGATGGCTTTTATGTGCAGGTTACATTAGGATGCATTTTTATAGTTCCAGTGACATTTAATTATCTGGATGTAGTCCACAAGGTATAGGATTCCCTCCCTCCTATCTTGTGAAACAGAGAAATCAAAATAGCACCCTGCTAAAATAATTTTATGCAATAATTTATATTCTGGAATAATCGGGGATTATAGTCTTAAATAATTCAGGTTCTACTATGTTAGAAATCCCAGCTTTATAAGATTACATGTACCTCTCACTTCTGTGGAAGCTGGGGGTATTCCAACCATGTTTCCCAAAGGACTTCCCTGCTTAAAGTTAATCATAAGTGCTGTGGCCTGTGCTCCACACATTGTTGAAACAAGGCTGCAGCACTTTGCAGGTTCATTTCTAAATCCAACCTAATGTCAGGGGATCTGCACCTGCAGCCAGCACTGGATAGTTCAGTCAGCTCAGATATCAGTGAAACTGTTCCTGTGACTGATTTTTAAGGATGTGTATTTAAAGAATGTTGTCCTGCATCTGTTGAGAGATGTCAGTAACTTGCAAAGGTTCTCTGCCACCTTCATTTCTCAATAACAATTGTGCAAGCTTCCTAAACAATCAAAACATTCGTAAGTTGTTGTTGTCTGAGTTTGTTCTGGTTGTTGCACTTCTGAATGTGATTCACAATCCTTAAACCCACACTGAATGAAAACTTGGTGACCTTGCGGGATAAGTAACTACTACCACAGCCACTGCCTGATCTGAACAGAGCATTCGCAGAAGCGACACTGGGCACCAGGTCTGCTGCTGTAGACAGCATCCGAAACTAGTTGTCAGTACCGCATAAAGTCTGAGAAACCTGATTACCTATCTCCAAAATTCTTCCCACCATCACATGCATAGGAGCTTAGCAAGTGGAAGTGAGCCATTATAAATAGAAATGACAGTAGACATATCTTCCTATTTGCTTTCACAAGTTTTTTTTCTTCCACAAAGCGTGAGTGTCCTTTGGGTGAGCGAGCAAAGATGAGATCAGAACTATGCCTTTAAAATTTAATCACTTCCCTACCAGCGTAACATACAAACCACATATTTTATTCACTTTGTTGTCAGTGACATCAGTATCTGGGATGAGATGCAGGGGGTGACACTGCGAGGACACAGGATTTCTTTCACTCCACTGAGCAATCCCCTCTGCCGGTGAGCGCTGAACACAGCAGCGCAGGGAAATGCCAACCAGCTCGACACCCCTGTGACTGCCCGTCATTGTCACTTACTCTAAACCACCTCAGGAGTGGCAAGGTGGTAGAGTACAGCTGGAAGGAGCTCGGCAGCTTCTGTGTATCATCTGAAGTGTTCATACAGAGAACCCACTTCACGTTTGCAGAGGTTATCATAAGCTATCTATGATTATTTCAAGAGAGAGCTGTAGGAGTGTGATCCTAAACACCTGGCCATTGCTATGCATGATTCCATCACACTGTTTGGTCCAAATCGTACTTCAGATGTGACAGAGTGAGAAATTTCAGAAACAGACAGAAGGAAAAAGCAGAAACAGGAAACAACATTTCTGTAATAGAGGATAATGTGTTATCACATTTTTAGAACACTTATCAGATGCTCAATGAGTAAGTTGATATATAAAGATCTGTAGAACTGTTTTACTTTGCTGTCAAATCTAACTTTTTTTTAGCTGGCATGTCTACAAGGTGGAAAAACTACAACTAGTCATAAACTTACATTGACAAGAATAGACACTTAAAGACCACACTGAGCTCTGAATGAGTGCCTTGCCCAGAAAGAAGTGTCTGTATGTGCTCATAAACAGATACAATCCATTCTTTGCACATCTTCCCTAACTTGTTCAAAGAGTGTGTGACCAAGCCATGATCTTTGTTAAGAAATTTTCCCTAATGCACACTGGAGAAATTAACAACAGAGTCCTGTTT
Organism: Lathamus discolor; assembly: GCF_037157495.1. Lineage (NCBI taxonomy): Eukaryota > Metazoa > Chordata > Aves > Psittaciformes > Psittacidae > Lathamus > Lathamus discolor. The sequence continues at coordinate 13,247,797 of NC_088890.1, read as the reverse complement.
TGTGATGGAAAGTTTTGTAAAAAGTCTGATGTATAACAGCATATATTTAAATAACTGCATATTCTGCAAGTGGGAATGGGAAGGTACATCATAAAAACATAATCATTCTCATACACTTATCAATAAGGCAATCTCCCTTTCACTGCCACTTGTGTAAGCACTTTTTGGTATTCTGTTTTCCCTGTCATTAACAGTGGTCACAAGCCCAAAAGAGAATATTTGTTTCTAGAAATGAAATCTAATTCTTTACCTGACAAACTTCATACAGTAACTTGTACTGTTCCTCTTGCTTCTGCAGAGTGCACAGGCTGCATCCCATGTTTAAGTAAGTGGCAGAAATAATCTTCCTTATTCACCAGAGCAGCCACAGCGATCTCTGTTAGCAAGCATGCATGCAGGTATCCCTGAGAACCCAGGTGAGCGGGCTGGACCGCAGCGCTTCCCGGTGGTCTCACACAGGCTGCTGCAGAGCGACTGTGCTCTCTCCTTTCGTGCTCTCCCTCCGTCCTTCCCTGCCAGCACACAGCACTCCCTCTGCCGCTCTGCCGGCTGCCGCACTGTGCTCCAGTGCGCGCACTATATACTGCTACTCATGCATATTAATCAGCTCTCATTGACTATTCATAACAGACAGTGATACAGAAGCTATAATTGCCAGCTATGACAGCTGAAATTTCTCTAATTAACAGGCAAGTGCTTCAGTAGCTGGCATAATAAAAGACACTAACAATTTTGTAAACCATTTTGTAGCAATTACAAATAAACATGACTACGTTTTACTACAGTCCCTCAGGATAATTCTTAACATATTTAAGCAGGCTGCGAGTACAGTTTAAATGTAAGTCACAATGAAATGAATGTAATGGTACGAAACTCAGTGGTGGCTGTGGCAAAGTTGAATATGCTTAGTAGCATTTATTTTCTCTCCTACTGTGGTGCCATCTGAGAGCCTCAGTTTTACAGCAGGAGATGTCTGAACAAGGCATTTAGCAAGCAGAGAAAGGGCATCTCTGTCCCTGAAAGCCTATGCGCAGCCTTAGGACCTGCTACAAAGCAGAAGAGATCTATGTGAATGTATATGAATTCAGGGAAAAAAAGAAAAGGAGTGCCTTGGATTAATATTTATAATTTTCTTTAATATTTATACAAGTGAAAAATGGGCATCTCTGCTACTGACTCTCATTGTATTTGAAGAGCATAACTAATAGCTTCACATATAATTTGTTACATTAAAAATATGAACTTTACCAGATTATAAAAAGATATGCCATAAAATAAGTATGGCATTTATAAGTATGCAGTATGTGAGTGCCTAGATCCACACTGAACCTGTGCCATAGATGCAAAGGATAAAACATCAGTGAACTGCCCAGTAAACTAGAAAAGTACTCATAAGTCATAGTCTTTATGGATATTTTCCAGTCTGTAGGAAACACTGCCTTGTGTTATGAGTTTGGATTGACCATGTGTTCTCCAACAGTTCAAGCATTCAGAAGGTATGCATTTTTACAATCCTTATTTCAATTCGTTCTGCTACAAAGAAGAGCAGACAATAGAACAGCTAGGAATGAGACCAAAAGTACAGTTCTAATGCAGGCGTTGCATGGCAGAGGCCCTGGATCTCGTGCTGTTCTTATCTAACTGGTTTCTACCTATTTGCTTAGTGAGTTTCTGTGGATGACAATGGAAATGTTGTGCAAGGATTATCTGCGGCTTTTATGTCCAGACTCTGTACATAGGTATCTTGCTGTAGGTATCTTGTAGGATACCCAGCTATTGCTATGCTTGTAGCGACTCACAGTTTGCATTAAAATGGTCAGCTCCTGAAACGCGGTTCATGCCGACCATATGTGTTAGTACTAAGCCTCAGTAAACAGACACCATGACAAGAAGAGGTCCCTTAACTCTGAGCCTGTGTTCTGGTAGCAAAATCCACCTACCTACAGGAAAAGAAAGAAACAAGACCTCTTCAAATCCCTGCCAAACATCTGAAAGCAGGTAGGGACTCTATCCCTGTGTGTGACTGGGATATTTCCCTGGCGAGATCACCGCTGCAGTGGTGGTAGAACTTGCTAAGTTAGAGCAAGACAGAGGTAGCCTGAACCTTACTCTTGGCCCTGTAAGCTGAAGAATGATTCAGGCTACCCTGGTTAGAATCACAGAATACCAGGTTGGAAGGTCCAATGTTTCTTAGCAAAGCTTATCTCAGATAGAGCAACGACATACCATGGGCTTCTCCAAAGGTGGTTGAAAGCCAGTGGCTGTGGATCCTGAGCAACTCGAAAGTTCTTGCATGAGGGAACTGGTGTTCCCCAAGAGCAGAAAAGATGATGATGATAACTGAATTAAGAAAAAAAAGAAGACCCTAGTGAAATAGTAGGAAAATCTATGTCTTTGATTAGCTAGTTTCTGATTTTATAATTTAATTAAGCAACTTCCAGATTAAACTTTCAAAACTGTTGTCTATGATTTGGAGTCTTTCCATGCAATTCAGTTTCTTCTTAAATACTATTTGCTATTGAAGTGTTCTTGTTCAGTTCAGGTGCCTGAGTTTAGTCAGGATTTTCTTTAGCAATAGCACACAGCTGGATGTGATTAGAAATAGAACAGAAACATGCAGGATATTTCATTTCCAGTTTCAACGGAAATGCACCTATTGGTTATTTTCCTATAGTAACATGATAGACTACATGAAGTAACACTTCATCTGATTCAGAAAGATAATCTGTAAATCAGGACAATAAGCACAGGACTGTTGTTTTGATGTAGGAATGGAGGTATCCCATCCATGTGATGTTTTAGATTCTTCAGCTAACAAAGCCTAAGCATGTTGCTCAGCACCAAACTGTGGCTTATCAATGCAGTTGGCTTCATTGCACTGTTGCTGTGGTAAATAAGCTAGCCTGACAGTCAGGCCAAGGCTTATCTCAACGGAGATGTTTTCCATTATGGAAATCTAACTTGTATTTCTCTATTCATCTCATAGGCAGAAATGGTAGTATTGCCTCAGGTTAATATAGACTAGTTTGTACAGTGCTTTGCCAAACTTTTAACATTTGGGCTGTAAACTTGTGTTCTGGGCATTGTCCAATGCTGATTTTTGCTTTTAATGGTACACTTGAGCCAAAGTGTTTCAGTGATTTCCAAGAGTAAGATTACAGAAAAACCCCAACATTGTTTGCCCATGTTAAGAAATTCTGGATATGTTTTCTTTGAGAAAGTCTTACTATCAACATAATTTGAAACAAGAATTTGAAGTTTGGCACAGGGACAGTTTGTGTTGTTCCTGTGAAATCTGCTAAATTTGGTCAGCTTTTAAGCTGTTGCGGTTTGCATGTTCTCAGTACAAAGTTGGTCTGAGTTTCTAGTTTAATTCTCATGAGACTTCTGCCAGTGGGTGATGCCAGAAGGTCTGACAAGACCAGTTCCATTTCCTAATTGCTCTTTGTGAGGTTTGAGGACTGATATCAAGAACAAAGAGATCTTCCCAGTGCTCCTCACTGCTGGACCCAGCCAGCCAGAAAGAGCCCCCTGAGATGTCCGGGATGGCGTGGATGTTAACTGTGTGATATTATAACATATGTATGAGTTACAGGAACCCTTGTCTATGCATGCTGTACATAGTGAAGTTAAATAGTCTTCCTTTGGTTTGTCCACATAAAGCAGCTTGTTACACGATCTGTCATCCGTTTTAACAATGTGTCATGTGTGGTCTCACCAGTGTGCCACAGATAATGAGCTTAGCAAAATGTACGTGTAGTGGATGGCTTATATCACGTGTAATGTGAATATTATAGTGGTCCCAGCTGAATCTGAGCAATCCAGACTGAATGGGAAGTTGGTGAGCCAGCTGACTAGGAACAATAGCAAATAGCCTTTGAATATACAAGGTGCCAGCAAAAGCTTTCATTAGCATTTATCTAGATTACTTGCTCCCTGACTGATCACATGTGACCAAGTCTGCAATAAACCCTTTTACCAAGATACCTGGCTCCGACTATCAGACATTTGTTTTTGTGTGCACAAGCTAATTCCCAAGGAACAGAGGAGTGGAAAGCAGCCAGCCTGCGTGGGCCACCGTGAAGGGCAGGGTGCTGCTCTTGTCTCTGGGAAGCTAGATGTCCTGGACAGATGGTGGGTGCTGGTGATGAGGGAATCCTGCCACAGACCATAGGCTGGTTTTGCTATTTGTATTTGTCTTAGTTGCAGCTCACAATTTCTCAGCTTGTAGCTACAAGCCCAGTATATATTTCACTATTTAAATGTTTTATTTATGTTACCATTAAGCCTGTCAGGTGTTGGCAGGTAAGGGGAATCTACAGGAGACCAATGCACTTGAGGCGTCCTGCCTGTCTGCACGGGATGGTGAATCAGAATAAAGAGGGAAATAAAGCACTCATGAGGGACCTGCACCCTGGAGGGGAACATTATTAGGGAACTCAAAGGCCAAAAAGCGCTCTCTGCCAGCTTTTCAAGGGTAAGGGCTTCGGCTGCCAAGTGCTGGCTCTTAGACAACAGTTCCCACCAGCAAGAATAAACTCATGTCCTTTGTGCGAGGAGCAGATGGCACATAGCTACTTCACAGATCTGGGCAGACACCAAACCCTTGCACTCGGTTCTGGGAGTTCCTAATGTTTGAGTGGCTGAGTGCAATATTAGTAATGGTTTGGCATTGTTTATTTTGTTTCTTTAAATGCAAGTTGGCTTTCCCAGTATGCAGTAACCATTTACTGTTATATTTTTGTACATATACTTAGCAAGTTCTGTTTAAACAAACGATTCCTATTTAAGCCGCGCTATTAGGGAAATGTTTGCTTAATGTATCAATACTTTAATTACTTTTCTTGTTTTTACAAATATTTAAGACATGTGAGAAACAAAAGCTAGGGAAGAGAACAGCTGTGACTATAAATAATTCTAACACTGGTGTGCTGTATAAACAGAAGTCAGGAAACTGTACAGATGATGCGTACATAGAGTGGTGCAAAAGGAAACTGTTTGTGCTACACAACTGTGCTTTAAAGTAAGTATCTGGCATTTTTCACTGTGTTAGGGTGCTTCTCAATTACAGCCATTGGGTTACCTCTATTAAAGCTTGAGTACCTCTGTTGAGAATGTGGTTAGATTGGAGCTCTGTTGCCCTGTGTTTATTTCCAGATTTTCAGTACAACAATCCACTGATAGCTCTGAAGTGTTGGATTCTTAATAATACATTTAATTAGTGTGGATCTCCTTTAAAAATACCCTTCTGAACAGTCCTTTGTTAAATACGTGAAAGCAAACCAGGGTTTTCTATGGCATTGTGCAGGCACACAGTTAAATACATACGCTAAATATATCAGCAAAAAGATCTCAATTCTGTATTATTTTTTGCATGTGGGCATAGCAATCTGCCTGTGCATTGGAAGCCTCAAGTCTGGAGCCAAAATATTTAAACTAAAACATACCACAAGAGAGGATGTGAAAGCAAATGTAAAACCTTGGCTTTATTCCCATCAGTTAATGTTGAAGTCTTGAGATCCTTATTTGCTCCACTTAGCATCTCTGAAAGGGTTCCAATTCTCAGAAGTAACTTAAATGAAATGATACTTCTTGTTAAACCACTGAAGGAACTGTTCTGTCCTGTGAGCTCTTTAAGGAGTTTAATACCTCTTTAATTTATGCCACTTGAGAAAGACAGTAACATTATAGGAACATTAGAGCAGCATCACTGTAAGCAATGCAAAGTCAGTAGATACGAGAACACTATTCTGTTAATTCAGTCTTTCATGAAGCAGAAATGATGAGGTCAGCATAGGGTAAATAACTGTTTAATATGCCACTGAGACCTTATGATGGGGAGAATTAGGATGCTAAGAGCTGACCTATGGGCTATGAAACTCCTCCTACTGTGGGCTGCCTCTTTGGGTGTCTGTTACAGCAGTGCCAAGAGGCCTTGGTCAAAGATTAAGACAAAAGGCGATCTCTGAACCAGAGAATGTCCACGCTGGATTTACGGTGATGACACTGTGATGGAAGTGGGTGAAACAGGGTTTTAGCTACTGAGGACAGAGGATGAACTAATCAAAAGGGAGTGCTCTTTCACCTAATCATAAACCAGCTCCAAAATCACCATCTGCTAGCTATGATAATTCAAGCCTAGCAATGCGCAAGTGAGGGACCTGGAGGCAGATCACACCTTAAAGAGCTGTTCTTATCCCAAATCCTTGATGCGCTATCCTTGTCCATTCTCCCGCTTGTGACACAATGTAGTCAAGCCACTACGAACCACAAAATCAAAGTATGGAAGACTGGCACGGAAATGAGAAAATCTGATTATAGACTGGATTTGTGCTCTAAAAGCTTCTTCCGTGTTAGCTGAAACCTCAGCTTCCTCGCAAAAAAGCAACTTTGATTTCCTGGGTTTGTCATTGGAACAGCCAAGCTCATCTCTCTAATTTGTTACGGGTTATTTAACTAGATCCATTCTGTTTAAGAAGAATGACGAATTTAAGCTTGGACAAATTGTCAGTTTTTTACATGGTAAAAGAGCTGTGATTATCATTAGCAATTACAAGAACAGGAAACAGAGAACTAAGAATATTTAAAGGAAGAAAGTGGATAATGAAAGCATAGGAGTGTGGAGTCAAATGTTAGTTATACACTCGTGTTTATAAGGTTCATGTGCTCTCAAATCTGTAACTACTTACAGAGCACATATCTCCACTTTGACTTTGCTTTTTGCTATGAGATGTCACTTTAGAGGGCTAGCATTGGTAAGCATAGACTGCTGTAAGTGATGTTTCATTTTAAAAGTGCTAATACACTTTTAATAATCTCAGAGCAAGCAAAATGAGTCAGTGTACTTGAATGCCGCATAAAAATTATTGACATAATGCTTAATCTTTAAAACTGATAGACACATAGCCAAAAGCTAATAAAGTTCATTCTAATACAAACGATCAAGTAAAATAGTATATCATAGTCTGTGTTAGCTTTGGATCCTGATCATATAACTGTAGCCCAGGGACAAAGAAAATTGAAGTGATTTAGAAAGGTACCCAGTAGGATATATCTGATATTAGGCAGTTTGCTGAAGCAAAACAGTAATGTCAGAAAGATACAAAGGTGTAAAATCCATTTGACTGTGTCCAAATGCTTCTACTCTTTGACCTTAATGTCTCCAGATGAACTCCCATTAGGGTCAGCTGAATAATGCTTAATAATATATGGCCAGAAACTGCCAAGACCTGCTACGGATCACAGCCTCCACTTACTTCTGTATTTTAACTACTGTATTCATATTACGAATTTGAAGCCATTTCTACTTGAAAAGATATTAAATTTCATTTCTCAGTTTTTACTGCTCCACACTTAATTTGGAACAGAGCAAAACAGGAATCCCATCTATGGTTCATCACGTTTTATACTAACCATCTAATGAAAGAGTATTTGGGAATATTAACTATTAATGGTAAATGGCAGTCAAAATGGAAAGAATTGCTTATATATTTGCCTTTGTGTTCATTTCTAGGTTCAAGTAGACAATAAGGAATCTGACTGCAAATCCACTGGTAGAGCTCCTATGCAGAAAAGACCCAGAAGCTGAGCAGACCTTGAATGAAGCTGGATTTAAGACTTTTAGAACAAAGGAAATGTAAGTGTTCACTTCTGTCTTTGAGCTGGGAAAGATTAATTTGTGCTGAAGGATTCAGCATTGGTCAGTGTGATTAATTCAACTGTAGGCACACAGAGAGGCCAGCAGTGACCACAGGACTCTGCTGGATGTGTGAAGCAGCAATCATCTCTGCTTCAGCAAAAGTGCAGTCAAAAGAGATTAGACGTATGGGGTAAGAGGAAGGAGTAACAGAGGCAGTTTGCAATCCCAGAAGCAGGCTGTGCCTGTGCTGTGAACTCCACCTGTGCATTCACAGCACCAACTATGACTTAATCTTGAAACTGTGGAAGAATACAGAGGATGGCTGAGGTCCTATTGAGTGCTCTAGTGTTTAGCATACAAAATACATCAACAATATAGCATCATATTTGGTTTCCATTTATCCTCCTTACAATATAATCTCACCAGCATATGAAGTTGCAGCGAAGCTGGTTCATTTCTTGTTTCTTTATGAAATCAATACTATTGCAGTAACATTGATTCGATAAGACACTCTAAGGCATTAATCTGGTCTCTGATACAAGGAGGACACTATTTATGCCTAACTTGTTTCATCTTGAATGAGGAATTCTAGTTCAATGAGTAAAGTCTGCTGTTGGAGGGCACACAGTTCCCAACTTTGTTCCTTTTATAGGTAACATTACTGAGCTTTATCTTCTATGGCAATGGAAGTGATTTCCTCCTGTTATTAGCACTGTATTTCTGTGAAGTCCTGTGAATCAATGGAGTTTACATGTTTCCCTTAATGAAAAAGATAAATTACTTCCACAGGTTATTGTATTGGCTAACTGCATACAGTTATTATGTAGATATACTTTCTCTGCAATTTCTTCCCTCGAAATACATATCCCAATAACCACTATTGATTACACAGTATTGAAATGAACACGCAAATACAAACATTTGATACAAGAAATGGGAAAGTACACAGGCAATCAGACACAGTGATGAATACCAATAATAACCCAGGAATGCTCATTCCTATTGGAAGACACATTCCCCCAGTAATCTTGTCATTTCCAATGAAGTCCCAGAGCTGCAGGCTTTCCAGGATGGACAAACTGCGCTCCACTTTTCCTGCACACTCGTCTTACTGAGAAAGTAAGACACACGTGTGTTTCTCTGCATTTCTCTGCAGAAAGACCAGTGTCCTTGATGAGAATTTTACAGGCAGAATGTAAGTTAGAAGGCAAATATTAATTAATGAGGTTATCTTGTAATGCACAAAATAAGTGGTTGTGGTTCTTCCAAAGTCTTACTGCGTGTCTGGAATTTCTGTCCTGCTGGTTATCTGCAGTATGACACTGGGCTCGGAAGCTTGAAAGTTTTTATGATTTACGGTATGACTGTAGCTTTGCAGGTTAGTTTTCTATGTTGTGGTTATTGTTATGGTGGGTTGTGGCTTGTCTACTTTGGGGTATCAGGTGTAGTTGAGAAATAAGTTAATGTTTCAGTGAAAATTTCTTACCCCCTTTCCACTTTCGTTATCCTTTGTTGCTCCCCCAAATAAGAGGGCTGCTGCACAGCTCCCTGCTTTCTGTTCAAATCATTTTTGTCTGCTCTGAACATGATGATGACACAAAACTCATGCTTTTTTTAGGCTAGTGCAATGTAGTGAATGTACTGGATTGCATGTACATGTCTAGAAGCACAATCGGTCCACGGCCAGGAGGAAGAGACTCAAGATTTCCGAGAAATACATCTATGAAAGCATTAAGTAACTCAAAAATAAAGCACAGAAAATGGGGGTGCCTACTTAAAATATGAGATTGGTTGCCAATATGACAATCAACACAATTTCCTATGCTACTTATGATCTTTTCTGTTTATCTGCTGCAGTTAGAAGGTTATAAACTACCAAGCGTGTATTCCTAAGTCTTTGAAATTCAGGTTTCTGTGTGTTTTCTTTGAGTTTCATGTTCTTAGAGAAGGAGAGAAATTACAATAATTACAGCTTAAAATATTCTCATTTCATGGTGTGGCTAACAAGTGAAGCTACAAGTAATGATGTAATCTAACATGTCAAAAACAAAAATGAAAAGAGGAGACAGAAGGCAGGATGGAGCCAAGGGATGCGATGTGCCATGTCATCTTCTAATTAACTAACTGATCCTTTAAACTGTCAAAATCAGCAAGGAACTCCATGGCCCAGTGTCTTATTAATATTCATACTAGGCCACTAGAAGCGATGATTCCAGTCCCAGTGGTTATAGTTATACATTAAAAAAGAAGAAGCCAGGCTAGCCAGGGCTGCAACAGCTTCACATTCATAAGGAAATGAAGGCAGGCCACCCTGCTTCCTCCAAACCTCTGCTGGGGGATATTCTCTGAGGATGCATATTGATTTCTGGATTATTATGGGGGTTGTATATTGAAAAAAACAATTATTTTTCTTCTTGCTATGAGCTGCCACATTGTTAATCACATTGAGCTCCATGTTGTCAAATGGAAGATGCATGTAACGCTTTGTAATATGAGCCCATTCTTAATTTTGCACACACCAAATGAATCCACAGTTAATAAACCCGTCATTTAGAGGAATGGGTGAACTCATTTTGCCTTGTAGGATGCAGTTCAGGATTGGTTTAGCAGAAATCTGGGGCCTGCAAGAAAAATAACCGTCCATAATCTTCTTATAATACAATTATTCTCTTACATTTCAGACTGCCAGTCTTTTCCCAACTGCCAGTTTCCTGAACCTTGAAGTCTAAGGGAGCAGCTAACATTCGGTTTCTCCATTAATTTTCTGTTTAATTCTTCATGGCAGGACAATGCTTTAAAAAGTAAAATCCTCTCTGCTCTTCATTACATGTACTATTTTGGGGCCCGGTACAGGTCTGCCATGTACAGAGATGTGCCTGTGTGCAGCAGGAGATGGGGATGAGAAGGGAATTCATCACGCTCTGAAGTCAAAGGCAGTTTTGGCATCAGCCTTGTATAAGTCATTTTAACTATGAGGGGGAAGTTAATAGTAATTTTAACTATTTTGAGGGCAGTTAATCCCATTTTACACTTGCCATTTCTATCTGTGCATGACACAGTAGAAAGCAATATATTATGCAGCACTTTATAGCAGTACAATCAGTAAAGGAGTAGCTGAGCCATAAATCAGGTGCTATACCTCTAAATGAAAAAATAATTAAATAGTTTGAATCTCATTAATTGATATCTTTGATTTAATTGATCTACTAAAGGAAAATGCCTTGGGTTACCACCCTGCTCCTGCTCTCTACTGTGCCCTTTACCAGTTTCCTTTGATCTAACTTTTTCACACTTTCACACAGCATCTAGAGGACATAAAGCTTTGCATCAACCACCTTTCACAGCCCTGTGTAGATCCTTGTCCTGTGGGAGCAGGCAGCGCGAGGAGCAAGTGCTTACTGAGTAGAGGAGCCTGGCTCCTCCTGATGCACTGTTGGCATCTGCAGCTCTCCTGCATCCCTCACCAGCCACCAGGACCATGCTAACAGGCTGACTTTGGATTCTCAACATGAAGTCCTCTCAAGCTTAAGTCACAGCAGGCCAGTTTTTGGTAACTTAACTAATGGCCCCTGGGGTTTCTCCGTCAGGCACAGGCCATGCCCTGGAGCAGTGTCAGCACAGCACGGTCTTGCACAGGCCCCTGGGACCTCAGAAGTGGTGTGGAACTCATGTCACTTCCTTGAGGACAGTCTTCCCTGATCATGAATACACTAAGCCTGCACCTAAGACGCGCGTAAAAACGGATAGGCTGTGCCTATGGAGATCTGGTATTTGTCTGGGCAGCCTCTCAGTGCTTTCTCACCCAGAAAAAAACCTGATCTCCAAGCAAAGATATCAACCCAAATATTTAACATCACAGATTTTATTCCATTGTTTTAGTTCTGCTATGGATGAAAGGCTGGCTCAATAGGAAAAAAAATAGAAATTAAATACTCTAAACTGTGTATCAGCCAGGTTAACATCAGGCGTTTAGCTGACTAAGGTTTGTTAGGGATATTAACGTCTATCTGTTTCCCTGCTGGCCTTTATATTAAATCCATTCAAGCGGTTTATAGTCTTTATTGTGAAAGTTGTCTGAATGAAACTATCTATGCACATTGGTAAATCATTAGGAAACAAGAATCTGGAGTCACAGCAAGGCTGTATTCAGAGCTAGACTGTTTTTCTCCAGTAGTTTGTTGGCTTATTTTGCATTTCTGTCAAGCAGTTTAATAGAATAGTATCTTGTTCACGTGCAGTTTTATAGCGATTCTTTATCTGAGAGTGTTAAACACCCTCTACTTGAAATCTGCTTTAAAGGAGAGGAAGCCAACTTCACCTTTTTTAGTCTTTTCCAGTATTTTTCCATATAGGATCACATACAGGTATAGTCATAAATACTTCCCTGTATCTAGTATGTGTTCCTTAATTAATGCAAGCTTCAGAAAACCTTCCCCATAGCTTGCATAAGCACATTTAAGTTTCAAACATTATCCATTTAGTTTCAGCGTTTACTTGAAAGCATTTCAAGCATTTGCTATCTCTGCACTTGTATTTTCTTCCTTACTGTAACATTAATTTTGTTTTGAATTAGAAAAGGGTAAAAAACCAACTTTGTATAATAAGACTTTCCTAAATTCAAGCTTTCCTGAAAATACTTCTTGTGCAGGAGGTAGCAGGGCCAATAGTGTGTGGGGATCCTCTGCTTGTAAACGGGGGGATCTGTACACAGATTACATTCAAATGCATTTGATTCTGTGGAAAGAATGGGATTCCCAACACTCCTCTTTTTAGCTTCCAGAAAAGTCTCTGATTAAGCTCTGCTGAAAGGCTCCCGGTTCTGCCTGTCATTCAATAGTATTTTAATGTGTCCCCTACATGTTGAAAAGACAGCCGTCTCCTCGTCATAACAATATCCTGTTGATGCACACACTATAGTTGTAAGTTAATGCATAATTTATGAATTAGGTTTTTCAATAGTCCGTGAGGGGGTATATTAACTATACATGTTTTGTAAATTTTCCATCTCATTTTGGCACAGGATAAGTTATCAGTAATCTCAGAAGAGAGATCTATGTGTATGAGTGCATGTGCATATTTTATGTTGGTAATATGTATTTATATCATGGTTATCTAGAGAGCATGTCAGAAAATACACACACCTGCAATTTTACCTGATTTTATTGCAAAATGCTAGTAAGGTTTTTCTGAAGGAATAAACATTATTGTGTTTGGTAGATTCCTTTAACAAGCCGCTGCTCAATTGTATTTGTCCTCGGCTTGTTCTTCTGCATAATTTAAAAGACAGCTGTCATAGCTACATGCTATCCTGTCTAAAATCTGACATTTGTACGGCGTTAAATAAACCCCATACTGTGCTCAGCACTCTAATGTGAGCCTTCCCCTTGCCAGCAGCCGTGGCTGGGGATGCCCGTGCAGGGTGGTAGGGCACAGAACCGTGCAAGCTGGGCTTAAATCAAACCCGGCTATACTTTGGGAAAGGGTTAGAAGTTAAGGGTGAGATAAGATGAGGCTGTACATTGCTGTTTGCTGGCTGAGACGTGGTGCTATGACTGCCAGGGATGAGGTCTGGGTGGTGAATGGCTGTGCCACCACTGAGCTACTCAGGTAGCACCCCATCACCTAAAGCTCACCCCAGGATTGGGGTATGTGGCTAATCCACAGCCTGAAAATGGTTTAGAGGAACAATACTGGGAGAGCTTGAATGGAACAAAATGCTGGAAGAACAACAGCAAAAACTCATCGAATCACATTACACTATGAGAATGAGCGGGAGTTTCTTCAGAAAAAGAGTTCAAGTTAATCGCATGGTAGAGACCATGAGATCAGGATCCTGGGACTCAGGATCTGATTTATGCACTGCAAATGTATATATCCTTTGGAGAAAAGGCCATTTCCTGTTTAAAAATTTAAAAATGCTTGATTAGAATCTGTGGATACCAAACCAAACACATTACACTACTTAGTCCATTAAAACTCTGAAAGCCCGTTACTTACCGTACAGTGATGGATTGATTGTATTTAATCTTTCCTCCTCTGAAGTTGTTTTCATTTTCTGCAGCAGTGTGCACTCCCAGCAACAACACCCCGGCACAGAGTGTTCACTGGCCATCGCTGCATTTGATTATAAAAGTCTATTGTCACTTGTAGCTGTTTTCATTTAAATATTGTCTATTTTATGAACCCTTATTATTCTCATTGTAAAGCAACATGAAAGCTGGAGCTGGATGGTAATAAGGGCACCTGAGCAAGCAACACTGAAAACTTCTTATCTTTACCATTAAATTAAGTCCGTTTCATAAGGTCTAATAACATTCAAATGTTTGCTACACTACATTACTTCATGAAAAGCACTTTTTAACTGAAGCTAACCACAGAGTAAGCATGTTTCTTAGAGGGGAAAGAAAAAGAAAGGCGATCTTGACATTTACTATATTTGTCCAATAATTGTTATTTACCAAGTAACAAAGGTAAATACTCTTCTTAGATTAACTTTCCCTGCTGAATAAATAACACACACGTAATGCTGCAGCCAGACCCTTTCTCACACCTACTCGTGTACAGCTGAGGCTCTCTTAGAAGTGGTGTTCAGACCAGTTAAAGGAATCTATGAAGTAGAAACAATCACTAAGTTGGAGCACAGTGCAAAGCCCTGGTATGGAACATTAGTGTCATAGATAATTCAGTTCTGTACAGATAAAGCTCAGAAATCTTTTCCTGTGGAGTTTCTCAGTCAGGGCTAATTTCATAGTTAGGTCTTTGTTTATCCTTAGATCGGTGAACATACAAGCTTCTTAAAGCTGTTTTCCCGGGTCTGTGCTTCTAAGTGATTTCCTATCCCTCCACCACTCACACACTTAAAAAGACAGCTGTAACAACAAAAAAACTACTAAACTGCAGTATCCTGAGCTCATCCAATTTTAATATAACAGAGTAGTTTTTTAAACAGGATGTGCTCTCAAAAAGGTGGAATACATACAGTATGGATCACGTCCACAGTACATTTTAGACTGAGAGGTGGAAGTGTTTGCTTGGGTTTGGTTTTCATTTAAAGAGTTCCTATTAAGTGCCATCCACCCTAATTTTCCTCTTAGTACCTTCTGTATAAATTCTATTGGGAATTTTCTCTAACAGATTTGGGAAAAATAGTGCCAGAGAGTCACTGACTTCACAGTTCATGGAATAGTAAGTCTGGTGCTTTTTCCTTTCTCTTAAGCAGAGATCTGCCTAAAACTCAGGATTTATGTTAGTGCTTTTTCAATTTAAGTGGTGATTCAGTAGGCAGAAATAAACAGATGGCTTCTGAGTTCTTCTGCAGAATCTGGATTTGTTGGGTTTTAGTTCAGACATCAAGAACAGTAGGAAAAAAGAATGGGAAGACTTATTGTTGTTCCACACATCATCTCTGAATGGCAGGAGGGCAAGAACTGCCGTAATAAAATATAATGTAGTCAGAAACCTCCAAAGGGTGTCATGTTGGGATTTTTAAATGCCTAACATTGATTAAATTCAAAATGATGCCCCAATGGAAACAGGGTTATTATATCGGTTAACATATCTCCAGGAATCTAAAAAGCATTGACTCATCAGCCAGGTATAGTTACTGTTACATCTTTAAGTTCTTCAGTAAGTCATTTTTAAGATAATTCTATCTGATTGTGTGGTTTTTAATAATCGCCATTTGTTCAAAGAAGTGAATCAGCAGGAAGAAATCGTGTGAATCTTTTCCCTGCTACTGCAGATAGAGCCTTTTAGTTGCTCTGGTAATTACTCGGATCAGTCTACAGGACTTGTATGATTAGCCTGCAAACTTTGCTCCTACCTGGAAGAGAAAGGATTAATCTTTTCCCCTGTCATAGCACACAGCCAGCATTGTACTCTTCGTCAGGGTGGCAACTTCTTAAGTCTCATGCTTAGAGTTAAATCTTGCTCTTGAGTTACAATATGAGACTAGGATTTAAGTATCTGTTTTGTGTGATTAAGAGTAATTCTGAGCAATTAAAGAAAACAGTTCATTTGTGGCAGGTGGCAGAAAGCTAAAGAAGATAATTACTCTTTTTAGCCATCTGTGTTAACTGCCATTAGCGGAATTAAACTGAGATTCACCACTTTGAAATTTGAGGCAAAGTTCCTTTTCCTTAACTACATAATAGAACATTGTCTGAAGTCTAATTACCAAACAAAAGTAAGTTCCCCCTGCTTGCCATGAGGTGCCTATTTGTTATTTTTACTTTAAATGTTGGCACTTTGAGACATGATAAATTGAAGAACTGCTTGTACTGAATGTCTCTGGGTTACATGTTGGCTCTGAAAAACTGTTCAACTTTGAGTGAGTTTATCCCAGAAAGTCCTCATCTACACCATTAGCTACTGCTGAAATAACCTTCTATTGAAAAGCAGAAACATTTCTGTGCTTGCATCACGTGTCCTAACTCTGAAATAACCCAGTACCCCTCCCTATGTCTGCTGATGACCTGAGTGCTTACACTGCTGCTTGTAACACTGTTAAATGATCAGGAGTCACATCACTGCTGAGGCATCTACTCTGCAGAAGGGGTATGAGCAGTTACGGAAGTATTTGTTGAGATATGGAAAACACACATCATCAGAGCAAAAAAGCGAGCATGGGAATGGGAAATCTTTCCTCGTATAAGCAGCAGCGAGAGGAATGTACACAGAGCATAGGTATTCCTGCCTCTGGAAACCACCAGAAGCTGGCTAGGGAGTACAAACCCATTCTGTATCTCTCTAGCTGCATAAAGAGTATATAGCACCCAGCAGTTACAGACTGATGTAAAGGAAAAATACAATTGTGGCAAAGCAGTAGCATCCGGAATTCTAGTGTTTCTTCTGATGTCTCTAGTTCCTACAAATTGTAAGGAGGTAGCGTTTCATCCATATAGTACCTGGCTCACGTTTAACCTTCTGGTATTTATCAATTCTGTCTCCTCTGTACTTTCACTTTGGATATTAGCATTCTGATAAAATTCATGTCTCACACTTGTAACCACACAAGAGACAGACACAGGAGCTGTATTAGCTGGAGAAAAGGTTACTCTGGAACAATTACATAAGTTTTCCAAGTACTAAAGATACTTTTGAGTACTGAAGTTCTTGGGCTTGGGATTTTTTATGGTAAACATAATGTTTAATCACCAGTAGGAGTTTCATTTTCACAGGATGATCCCAGCTAATTATTGAATCATTCTCACTGATTAAGACCAACTGCATTTCATTGAAAAATGGGTGGATTATGTTAAGGAAATTACGTTGGACTTTAATGACTGTAATGACCATGTTTAAGAGAACATTATGATTTCTGTCTTGTGTGAAACAGTTTACAATTGTGTTTTTCAAAACCCAAATCTGCATTTAATGTCAGCACTTGTGTAATTGTGCTACAGTTACTTTTTAGCTAGGAGAGAAAGAGGACGTCTAGAAGAATAATGTACAACAGGTTTGGCTGCAGAAGGTACTATTCTGTAAAGGCAGTACAGGTCACCTGAGATGGTCTTTAAGTAAGGTATATGTTAATAGTCTGGTCTTCTTTACTGTGACGGTGGTGAGTCACTGGCACAGGTTGCCCAGAGAAGCTGTGGCTGCCCCATCCCTGGCAGTGTTCAAGGCCAGGCTGGACGGCGCTTGGAGCAACCTGGTCTAGTGGAAGGTGTCCCTGCCCGTGGGAGGGGTTTGGAACTGGATGAGCTTTAATGTCCCTTCCGACCCAAGCCAGTCTGGGATTTAGCTGACGTAACAGACATACAAGAAATGAAGGACTGAGGATGGAATCCCCAAAATCTTAGTTCTTACAACTATCTTAGGTATCTCTTAACAGCATTATTTGTGTGATGGGCTCTCTGGTGATAGCATGGGCTACTGCTGCTGGAGCAGCAACTCTGACTTTGCCAGAGGTTTTTTTCTTTTCCTTTTTCAGCAGAATCAATATGAAGACAGTTCTGGGTGATTTGTAAATACATAGTCTGTGTTGGCAAACTGGGATTAACAAAAACTGCTTTCTGTTGCCAAGAAATAGGAAGTTTCTCTTAGCACAGTATTTGAAGTGGTTGGCAATATGGGAGGAAAACATACCTCGTTAGTGCAAGACCTCTTACTCTGTTCAGGGACTTACGGCATCTCTTAGATGTACCTCCTGTGGAGAAACAGTGTGCCTTCCTGAGTGCTTTTAGACTTCAGATTTATGCAGTCTGAGGTGGAGACGCTATGGACTCTAATGGAGAGAGTATTTATCTTCATTTTTGCAATGACAGACAGGGAAGCAAAGGCTTGTACAGCTGGGTCTGCAGAAATAAAGGACGTACAGCGAGCGTAAAATGAGCCATGTTCTCAAGATGGAAATCTGGAGGGTTTGTTCCCTTGCCTTCATTTCTGTGCCTTGTGAGTCACTTGTGTAAGGAAATAACACATTCTGTGTTTTCTCCAGAGTAACTTCACTGTTAGTCTGTAAGGGCAGGGTTCACTTACAGAAACGTAGATACAGATACCTGGTGCCATCTAAGATGCCTTAAGTCATCCACACACTTGGCAGATAAGAGGCAGGCCTTAGGAGGACCTGCAGCCCTTTGAAGCAGTATCTGGGAGCCAGTCCCAATATTCCAGTGCCTAAAATGCTGATAAACCTGCCTGTTGAGGCAGCAAGATCCCTGTTCAGGTGTTGTATGAACACTATTGCCAAGCTGATCAGGCAGCTGGAACAAGGTGAGCTGTAGTTACATCTAGACAAATTAAATATGTGTTTGCATAGGTTAGATGTGATTCTGTATAAAGTTTCTCCCTGTGTTTATTGTTCTTTGCTCCAGAAGTCATTGCAGTGTTCCATTAGTTAGTGAGATGTCTTTATTTGAAATAAAGAAAATGTTTGCTATGGAGGAAATATAAACAAGTTGAATTATAATGAACAGCTTTATGTTAAATACACAGGACAGTTATTCAAATCTCCTCTATGAACCAGAAATGCTGGAAGTGATGTTGCTAAGCTTGCTTTGCTGTGTAGCTGTGTGTCCTTCCTAGATACTCTTCATTATTCCCTTTCTGAGCTGTGCTCTGGGACTTTAGTACAAAAGAAAGAAGGGAGGGGGAGGCAGAATTTGTGCAGGAGAACAAAAGCCCTTCAAATAACTCTTTTAGACACTTTTCACATTCTAATTGAATAAATTGCACAGAAAATCCTATGTCTGTACTATACAACTCCCCAGGTGCTCTCAGCGACTATATCCACAGCTGTTTATATTCAAACTAGGTAATTTAATACACTTACATCTGTATATATTGTACAGTGTCTTTTAAAATCAAATGGCTTTGAGTTTTGACTTAGAACAAAGCAAACACCCTGTGAAGAGACACTGTGTCTCTCCTTGGACCTTACCGTTAATCTCTGAATAACTAAGCAACATTAAAAATAGAGCATTATGCTGAGACATAAGCTGTTTTAAACCAGTGCGTAATGTCACTAACATGACATGCATGCACAGAAAAATGTATGTATCATGTCAGTTGGCAAATCAGCTACTGCCTGGTGCTCCCCAAGGGGAGGGATTCATGCATGAGGCTGCCAAAAGAAGGGTCATGATTCAGTTTGGCAGGGGCATAGCCTGTCCACATTTTGCTTTAATTGCTCCTTGTCATGTGAGATGTGGTCCTGGGTGACACTGTGGCTAGCATAATACAGAAAATAAACACACACGAGCTCATATATGCCAGAATCCCGAAATGTTCTGTTTATTTTGCCAGTGATCATTAAAAACAAAAATAATTAGTGTTTCATTTTTCTCCCATTTTTTTCCCCATCATTTCTTCCTGAGTGATGCAGGAGTCAACATAAAGAAACCACAGTACATTAAACCAGGCTCATTTTTCCTGGCTGATTTCTAATCTTACAGCCAAACTGCTTGTGCCTCACTTTGTAACTTCATCAACCCAGGGAAGAAAGGCTAAAGATACTTAAGTCTCCCTGTGAAGCCTGATGGCTAGGAATGTCCTACAGTTTATTCACAGCAGGAAGCAGTGTAATTGTCAGCTCCCTGTTTCTCCTCTAAAGAGCTGTTCTTTGGTGAAGGCAGGGAAAAAAAACTGTGAACAAGAGTTTACAAATTTGGCATCTGGTATTGCAACTGCAGGGGCTGAAAATGACTCGGCATCTACAAACTACGGGACAGAACAGCACTCTGCATGCAATGACACCTCTCCTTTTGCAACTCGGCTGTCTACAGAACAGGCTGGATTTATTGGAGGTGCAGGTTTTTGAACAGGGTAGACTGGGGAAGAGGAAACTGCATGGACTTTGGTTTTGGCTTTGCTGCAGATGAGGAAAATTATAGGAAAGACTGCAGGACAGTGGAGGGATGGAGTTTTTTTATTAATGCATGACTGAGATACATTCACAGGTAATGCATAAGGCTTTATGCAATCCTGTGGTCTGTATATTATTACAGTGATCATATAGTCCCTTTACTGAGCTCAGATCTCATAAACTGACGTAAACTGACCATGAATGACTGCAGAGGATTCCACTGTCATTACAGTACCTCCAGGTACAGATACATCCCAGCCTGTTTTATGTGTCCTACTGAGACAGGAGTGCTGCTTTGTGATAGGACCTCTTGCGTTGCCACAGGTCAGTGGGAGATGTTATGGCTCAGGGCAAAGGTTATGGTGGCAGCAGGTGTGGTGGGGTGGCAGAGGATGGCAGGACCCTTGACAGAGCAGCAGGGCAGGCAAGCAGCGGGAAAACTTCAGACACAGCATGAGTGGTGACCCTAAAAGCTGCCCAGGACCTGGACACAATGTCCTGAGTCCCACAGGGAGCCAGCGCACAGAGCCCAGCCACCCTGGTTCTCCAGCTGATCATTTACAGGCACCAAGAGAAAGGTCTTTGTTCCACTCATCCCCAGTAAGCTCTCTGACTCCTTGTGCAATTATCATTAAGAGTGTGTCCAGTGTTCGAAGGAGTCGGTCATTTAATTGTATAAAAGCAAAGGTTTAACCACAAAAGCTGCCAGGCACTCCCACAATTATCATTTATCAGCCAAACAAAATGTCCTCGGGTTATGTATTCATCAAATGTTTATTGATTTAAGCTTTGGGCATTTTAAAGGATTAGAAATTATTACTTCTGATTTAAATAGTGTTTAGGAGACAGAAATTAAACACAAAACTGTTTTATAGAGGAACAGATTTTCAAAGAGTAGCACAACAGAAATAATAGTGAACATGAGCCCCTCTCCAGTGCTTTGGAACTAAAAGATGGTCTCTATATACAGCAAGTAGCCAAGGATTAAAGTGGGCCCATTTTTCACTTCAGGGGAGACTTTGCTCATCTCTGTGACTCCGTTCAGAGTAGTAGAGGGTATTATGTCCCCTGAAAACCTTTGCAATTAACAGATACATGGAGGGCAGCTTCTCCTGCTCCTTACCCTGATCTGGTTCTAGCAGATTAATTACTCATAAACACCTGAAAAATTACAAAACTTCCTTGGTTTTAATTCAAAATGCAGACAGCAATCATGGGTTGGGTATTTGAACTTTACTGGAACCAGTATTGGGTCACCCAGGAGAGGTGCTGTCTGCTTAGGAAGGAATCTTCCCACTCATTTTGGGGGAAGCTGATCACCACAGAGATGCAGCCATCAGCATGCAGTCTGAAACAGAAATGACACATGGCTTGGGAGAACAAAGCACTTGCAAGCTTTGTCCAGGATGTAGATATAAATATATTATCTATTGAATTGTGTCTCTGAAACAGCTTAATCAGATCAAATAATCCTCCGGACATGGAGCCGATCTTTATGGAGGGCTCAGCGGTGAGGAGTCACACGGGCTGAGGATGAGCCACTGAACCAGCCCAGGATGGCCCCTGCCACCAAACACACATCTGCAGAACTAGCTGTGCCCTGAGCAGCCTGGGTACACTTTCTGCCTCACCTGCAGCCCTCATCTTCCCTTAAGGAAGTTCATTTAAGGATGTGTTTATATATACAAAGGGCATTATCATTTAATGTTTTACCTTGGCCTTTGTAGGCTTGTCTTACATGTAGTGTGAAATTCATTTATAGCTGAAGCCTGTTTTGAGTGAAGGGCATCTTACACAGCAATTTATCACTGGCTAAAGAGCCTGGGGCTAGGAGTAGACATTTACTTACAGAATCTTTAGACTATTTTAAACAGGCCTTTGGGACCTCCCTACTGACCAGCCTATAACATGCCCTTCTGTACCATCTCTCTGTGCTATTTCTTTTAATTGACTAACCTGAACACTGGCTGTTCAAAATCACTTTAACCCAAACATGCCCCTGGTCTGAAGCTCCTAATGACCTTCCCCTGGCCCTAAACACATACGGCTGAGACAATGCAAACATCATTTGGAAGATGAGTAAATTCAATAACTCAATTACCACTGCACCAAAATAACATTTATCAAACACTGGCCACAGTGGTTTGTATCTTTAGCTCTCTCTGTTTCAATGGCACGGCATTTGGGTGAAAGTAACTAATCGATTTAGGAATGATTAAATAGGAATTTGTAACACTTGGCATTATTAAACCTTCAATCTTCATTACAACTGCTTAACAATTACATCATGGGCTGTGTAAAATAAATTAACAGTAGCTGGAAACAATCTTATCATAAATAAAGACAGCAAAGGTATTAGACTAGTGTTCAATAGGAAGTCTAATAAAAATACATATATTGTGGCATTATTGGTAGGTTGTAAATAACGAGGCTTGGAGGAGTTTCCAAACTGGAAGATTTTTAAATCCCAACTTTCCCCCCCCCAGCTGGTATCTAACATTGAACTCATTTATTTTAAAAGGTCTAATTTAGTGGTAGAGCCAGCGGCCTGAGGGCTAGAGATGAATAACAGGTCACCCCCTGCATCCTCCTCTGAACCAGAAGAGACACTTCCCTTACAGCTGTTCTGTCCTCATGGCCTCCATGCTCTCACCCTTTGCCTGAAGTTCAGTGAGTTTCTAGTTCTACCTGCTCCTTCAGACATCCAGGAGGGCCTCTCCTTTTTCTCTTTCAGGACCAAATCATTCAGCATCTTACCTAAGTTAATCTTTGAAACAATTCTGGAAGTCCTGTAGAATTCTTTCACCTGTTTTCCTACATCTTTGTTCAAAGCCTGACCTTTCCAGAAACATCCAAACTGGGCAAATCATATAAGGCACCTATTTTGAAACCTTCACTTACCACTAAATGAAATCACAGCATTTCTTTAAAAATAACCCTGGCTAGCTACTAAATAGATACAGTTGGTCTGGGGATCGCTACAGCTCTCTATTTGTTTATAACATGCTAAAATGGAAAATTATTGTGAGCTAAGCCAGACAAAAAGATGAGCCCAAGAGCACATTCAGGTGATGTGAAAGCAGCTCATGAGTACTGCCCTGTTTTACACTGTCAGCAAGATCACTCTGAGATCCGAGAGGACTTCCCAGGTGCTGTAACCCATATTTGCTTGTCCCTCTTTGGACCTCTCCCCTGGTATTGGAGAATGGTGACCAGAATGTTCCAAAAAGAAACCACAATCTTTACCTCCGCATGTAGGTTCCAAAAATAAAGTAGCCTTTTCTTTCGTTTCCTATTACCACCTCTTCTAGACATCAAAAGCGAAACAAGCAATGACCCTGATCCTGAATGACTAATGAAGTAAAAACAAAAACAGAAATAAGAAGATTTTGCAAATATTTACCAAACAGTATTCAGCTATTTAGATAGTGTTATACATGTTATACTTGTGTTATATAACACAGGGAAGTTTTCCAACATATCAACTACTACTATTACAATGAAAAATAGCTTATATCACTGTTCTCCTGTGAAAATTGGAATATAAATTTAAGCCACCACATACCATGACATATAATAAGTAATAAATCAGATGTTATTGACAGTGGTAAATACAGTCCTTTGCTTCTTTCTCAGAGATGAATCAAAAGAAAAGATGGCCACATTAAAACAGCTCAGGCCTATAATTTTCTTCCAGTCCCAAGCATATAGCAAATGCTGTTATTATGTTCAAAGCTGTGTTTTTTAAAAGCTCAGAAACCAGGTCATTAAGCAAGAGCCATCGGCATGGGTACGACCACTCAAGGCCCTTTATTTATTTATTTAATTTAAAGAATTTTTTCTTAAATGAATGGAAAGGGAAAAGAAAAGCCCCAAAGATGAATGTTCAGGTGTAAAGGCAGCAAGCAGTGAACTGAGCTCTAAGATAAAACCAGGTGGTTCTTAATCCTCTAAAGTTACAGCACACATGCCAGGTGTTCCAGGACGATAAATGAAGTGTGTGTGTAAGGCTTGAGTTCAAAGTTTAGCATTATTTAACCGAAGACCATAAAGTTAAAATCACAGTTCTGAACTGATTAACTGATTGTACAGCACTTGATTAGACTTCTGGCTTGTTTACTTCTATCAAACCTTGCACATGTATGTGCTCAAATCCATATAAATATATGCTGGGAGAGTCCTCACTATCAGGAGGGGACCTCTTTATGTGAGTAATGCTTTGCCACAAAGTACACCAGTAATTCCTTTTAAAAGTGAAAGCATCCGCTTCAAACTTTACTGCTATGGGTTGCTACAAGGTTAGTTTCTGTCCCTTTATCCCATCCCATAAACATCTTTAGTATGAAAATAATATGAAGAATGGGTAGAACAGAAAGCTGAAGAAGGCTTTATTAACCTTTATCCTCAAGGAAGTACTCAGTGTTCCCAGGGAATGCTGCCCACTAACAGCCTTGTCATTATACACACCTCTGGTGGTCCAGAGGAAGCTGTAGCACAACTAGCAGCAAGAGAGTGTCCATATAAAACCAGATCTGGAAAGATGGCACCGCTTTGCGAACACCAATAGTGCAAATCAAGGTACTGTAATAAATAAAGTGTAATGTGGCAGTTATCTCTAGCTCCTTGGCATTAGAATTTCAACAGTCAACATTAAAATATTTTAATGTATGTGTTTTAAATAGATTTAATCTGAAAACATATTTTGTTCTAAAACTTGGATGCTGATACAGCAGACTGCAAAGTGAAATATCTGCCTCACTGAAATCCATTTAACATTTACATTAACTTTTGTGTGTCCTCAATTAGCCCTCAACCAGCTCATTTCATAAACTGACAGATCTATCATTACAAGAAAATATTTGGATGCTAGAGTATTTCCAAAGCATTATTAAAAAAAAAAACCCAAACAGCATATTTAGACCATTTAAAGTGAAATTTGGTATAAACTGTTACTAACTGTGTTGCAGTCATTAACATAAAATACATAAAACACTTTCCCCCTACAGAGGAACGTGTGTACCATGTATCATTTAGTGCACACGAGGGCTGTTATTAACTTTCCACAAATAAGATTTTGGGAAGTTCTGCTCCTCTTACAAGCGAGTTCTGCTAATCAGCTGTGAAGTCTCACATGTTAAATAGAACAGTGTTAAAACCATGGATTGACTGGGGGCTGGTAACTGGAAAAGCCTTGTTTTTATCTCAAGGCTAGTGGCTTGATTTATCCCAGGCCAGTGGCTGCTGAACTTCGTTCCAGCTGTCACTGTCAGGGCCTGGGTGGGCTTGGATCAGGATTGGGGGATGTCATTAAAATCTGACATGAATCAGTATCCTGAAAACATATCCAAAATGATAAATCCCAAAGTATTAGCCTATTGTTCCAAAGCAACAGGTTTCCAAGTTGTACTGAACTTGGATGAATGGGGGAGGAAGTTTCTGCTGTTTCATATCGTGCCATGTTTCTCTAAAAACAGAGCTTGTCCTTAAAAGGCCAAGAAAGCTGATGACATTGATCCAGAAAGATGAAGCATGTTTCTACACCCACAGCCTTAGAAGCCAAGTCCAAAGCTGTATGAAGTCAACAGAGGAATTTCCATCGACTTCAAATGCCTTCACATCAGGCTCTGGGGAGCACACATGTCCCATGAGAACCTGAGGAAAGAATCAAAGAGTCTAGAGATTCAGATGCTTCCACTTGGTTTATTTTATGACCACACCACACTATATCAGAGATTATCTCTCCGACTGATGTAACTGTAATTTGTATAGGGCAGGGCTAACGTCAGCAGTGCCACAGCCTAAGCAGGCCCCGTCCCAGAGCTGGCATCTCACTTCATCAAACCCTGCTGAGACAGGTTTTGTTTTCATTATTTTTTAAAATAGTGATATCTCAACCAGAAAATGCGAAACATGCCTTAACTTTTGATAGCCTTGTGCTGAGGTATATTTGCGTTAACTCTCCAGGCTAGAACATGAATTTAGGATTCAGTTGGTGGTCTGAACTAATTCCCACTTCACTGTCTACAGTCCTCAGGTTTTGAATATCGATGATTTCTAGGTTTGTTATCTAAGGCTGATCCTGTATTCCATTTCTGTGGGCATTATAAATAAACCATTTATGCCATACACCCATGCTGCAGGAAGGAATGATTCTGTATCTGAATTTCTGAATCTTCATTTTGGCTAAAGTATTTGCAAGATGTTACAAATCCCACCGTATCATGGCATCTAGTCAGTAATTCAGGCATTGAAAACAACCAGTGAGAAGCAGACAGTTCCTCTTAAATGAAGACTGCAAAGGTGCTACAACCAAGACTTAAGAATCAGTAGCTGACCATAGTCCCAAAGCTTGTAATCATGTGCATTATTTCCTCTCTCTGACTGGAAGGTGCTGTAACACTGAATCGTGTCTACTCGGACTTTTAGTTCAGTCCCAAGATGCCTGAAGCTTGGACAGACAGCTGAGCTTGGTTATCAGTGACAATGTCTGGGCATCTTTTCAAATGTTTAACTTTGTTAAGCTTTGTTTAGCTTTTGCAGACAGTTTTAAGACTTGCTACTGACGTACATCCCACTACGTTTTGCACTAAGCTAACTGCAGAGTAATTGGTAGCAGATGCAGGCCAATACTGCGACAAGCATGATTGTCGTGTTATCGGTTCACACGACAGCAGAAGATCCTTCCTGACTTGGAAGAAAGAATCACTTTGAAATGATTACTAAACCAGCATGTGTCATGGCCATAGGGTGAGGCACACAATCTTGGGGATACTGGGCATGGTTAGGACTCAAACATAGTAAAGATGTTTGAGTTCAGCTCTCCACGCTTCCCTGTGGTAGTTCTCCTGGTTTTGTTTATTTATGGAGAAATAAAGAGTATAATGTGGAACAGTAAAGCTAATCTAAAACATCTCAGCTAGATGTGTTTTAGTTGGCAGGATAATAATAATTTAGTAATAACCTCACAACAGCACTAGGTGTATCAGAGAACGAATACAGCCTGTGCTCATAAATGTCCAAGTGTTTATGGAGCAGAATAAATTTATTCCCAGAGTTCACCAGCTGCTACTGAGCAAGTTATCACTGTTCTGGTACAGATTTTCTATAGATGTTGCTGGGGAGCTGTGCCTACTCAGACTCTTCAATCATCAGGATACTAGGAGAAAGACACTACGTGCTGCTTGCAAAGAACCATCAAGTTGTCAGCCGTCCTACCACCTGACACTGTTTTTATTTTGTGTAGAACGTACACACCTACTCTTGTCAGTCTGGTGTCTGGGAGATGTTAGCACAGATACTCTGATTCTGTTTGAATTCCAAAGGCAATGCAGCTACAACAGGGGATGCCTGTAATCACATCTAACCTCTGAGAAAGCAGTACTGCAGTGTGCCTTCTCTGTACTGTTGTTATTGTCTAACTTATATTGGAAGCAATGTTTGAATGTACAGCTGGTGGTAGATTAAGCAGCCCCAAAGAGACATATTGTCATGGGATATCCCGATCAGTTCAACAGTAAAATTAACAAAGTGGTTAAAACAGGGGACGACTAATAACTTTTCCTTGAATTTCAGCTTCCTGTGTTTCTTCTTTTTTCTAAACTCTTAAGGTTGCATCTCAAAAGAGACAGAGAAGGACCTCAGTTTAGATAGCTGTTTCAGTTGGCAGATCCATCTCATCAATTTGCTAGAGCCTATGGTTGTTCTTAAAGAACATACAGCTCACATGCACCTGCAACCTCGCTCTTTCTTTTTAATGCATGTTTAAAGCCCAGTGTTACCAGGTGAACTTTGTTTAAAAGCAATTTTAGTTACAGACATAATTTTTGTAGTGACATCTTTGGCACCTCAAACGAACCCAAACCTGTAAATCTTAATTACAAACCCATGAAAAATGTAGTTCCTGTGTAGGTACCAAACAGCCATACTTGTGTTGGTGCAAATGAGGCCATCCTAACACAATAATCAAATGAGTTTCTCATAAACTCCTCTGTAATCCAATAAAGTCACAGCCTTTTTTTTTGTTTTTAACCTTTATCAATCTCAATCTGTAATATTTACATACATATCGCAGATAGGGGATGAAAGGGAACTGGAATAACTGACAAGCAAACTGAGATAAATGAGAAATAACCAATCATTATAGCAAAGAAGCAAAAGGCAGCATTATGGAGAAACTTTATCGAGTAATTAATGATCTATCTGGGAATAATTACATATGACTCACTGCTCCCATTTTCTTAAATGGATTTTAAAGCTATTAAATATCCCCTTAACAGTAAACAGCATGTGAGATACTGCTTTGGCACTTTTGTCCACAAAATTTTATCTTAATCAGTGAATATGGGTAGTCTTGAGGAGGAGTGGATGAGTGGATTCAGCTGCCAGGTAGTGAGGGATGGGCATGCTTGCAAGAGAAAGGATGAGATAATGGATAAGAAGATACAGAGCCTTGCATATTAACAGTGTTAAAATCCTCTACATTATGCAGATCCAAGTAGCAGACTATGTCTTTTTATGGCCAACACAGTGATTCTGTGAATGCCTATCACACTCTGTAACTGGCATTTCTGATGTGCAGACACAGAATGATGTTGAAGAGGTCCCACCATGTGCATGGGTTTGAGTGAGCAAAATAATCCAAGGGGGATTTAACTGCAGAAGATGCTCTACAGAAACCCCTCCAAGAGTTTCAGGGCAACACTCATGGCATTACACTACATTTTTTATTGAAAAAAATAAATTAAAATGCTGATGAATGTAAACATGAGAGAGATCCAAGAGGACCCAGACTAGGGAGAATCTGACCCAGGGAGAGTCTCAAATTCCACAGAACAGCCAGAAAATGCATTTTCATTCCCTTTTCCTATGCAAAACAATAAGGCATTACTCTAGTTTGTGGGTAGTGTGGGTCTGAAGAGAGTACTGCGTGTAGGTTTCTTATCAAGTACCCTGAAGAGTAAATTATTATGGAAGTATTAGCTGCATTGTTTTAAAAATAAACCAAGTCAGCTCCTGTTTAAAGTACCCAATGCTTTCAGCAGGGATAGGGATGGAAGGAGCCCACCTGACAGAATAAACTGCTCAGGTTAGGCGACTCTAGCAAGGAATGCTTTGTTGCATGCTCTCATCATCCATAAAGAATGTAGCAATCCAAAAGCAAAGAACATACCCCCCCAGCACAAAAGCCATCCTCAAGGAGCAAAACTCTTGCAGCACACAGCTGTTTCACTTAATGGCTACAGCTGTTTTTCTCTAAAGCTAAAATTTGCTTAAAATTGCACAGAAATTTCACTTGTGAGTCTATTTGCATGCCATTCACACACAAACTGAACATCCCACCAAAAATAATTCCATTGAAACATCAGCAACCTTTAAATGCTCTATTTCGAAAATCACAGCCTTTGCCATTAAATTCTTTTTTTCACCAAAAATAGTGTATTATGCAGGCATGGTAAGTATATGAGATGGGTTAATGTCATTATTGGTGTTCTGTATGAGCACTAATGACCTTGCATAAAGCAGACATAAATTATTTTCACATATCATCCCTTGAGTAGCTTTATGAAAATGCATGTAGTGATTGTGTACTTAGCTCTTCAATTAAATGCCAGAGAAAAAGTGACTTTGGTATGGTTTTGCCACTCGATTTCATGGAATGATCATTCCCAAAAGTGACAGTAACCTACTTTTATGCTAAAGGGCAGTGATTTGAAGGATCATATTAACAAATCTTAGCTGCTGTATTTTGCATTTAATTTCAACTCAAAATGCAATTTAATTGGGAAGACATTTATTTAAATATCCAAATGCAAGCAAAGACAATTTTTTAATCAGAAAGGAAGAAAAATGAATACTTCTGTATTCGTATCATACATGATTGTTCTGGTTTCAACCACAACAATGAAGTATATGAAATATGCAGAAAATATATGTTAAAAACATGACTGAGTTTGATTTTGACAAACTGAAGGAAATTGTAGTGCATAGATCAGTTTTGTAGCTATTGGCAAGCTCATATAATGAGGAAAAGACAGTTTTACACAGTTAGGTGCTTTGCATTCTACAAACTAAAACAGATGTATCAGTAAACACATCAGTCGAGATCAGCTTTAACTGCAACTTTTAGATGCAGATGTGACTTTCTGTTGCTGGGGTGTTCACAGCTGCAGTGCAGGCTGTGACCATGTGCTAACCTTTCACTTGAGCTGCCAGCTTTAGAAAGTGGCCTAAATAGTACTCCTGATCTCACTCAGATAAGCTTTCTGGAAGTAACATGCTGTGTTTAAAGGATTCTCAATCAATTAAACAGAAACACAACACAATGCAGGCACATGTGTGCAATCCTGCTTGTGAAACTTCTGATTCCACAGATGTTAGTGGATTAAATTCTCCCACTGTCAGCAATTTTTCTCAAAAACCCCTCAGATTTCTACATTGAGAAACAAATATGCAACAACTTGATATATATTGCTTTAACTGTTTCATATACCAGGATCAACAAGAGCATAAGAAGTGTAAGAAAACAGCTGAATTAAACATTTTTCATAATAGGCAATGTATTCTGGCATATCCTCACAAAAGTTAGTTTTCATCTTGTGTCTGCTTAGTTTGAAGCAGAGCAACCCTCCTATGGAAATAGCACCTGAGCTGAAGTGCAAGCAGCTTGTGAGATTCACTAGCTCAACCGGCTGCTTATAACAACATGCAGTTAAAACACATGGACTGGGAATTGGCGTGTGGATAAACTTGAGACAGGGCAACACTCCATTTAAACTTCAGTTAATAGTGAGCAGCTGAGCTCCAAAAGACATGCCATGTGGGCTTAGGAGCAATGCACTGAACCCAGCCCACCTTGGCCAAGTCTTCCAGCTTCAACTTTTACACCCAGCTCTCAGCTGATACAATAGATCACTCTGTTCCCAGTGCCAGCTTTTGCTAGCCAAGAAATGCATGCTGAATTCCGTCATAAGTAAAATAGAACAGGGATTATTTCATTTTATTTCTATTTCTCCTGAATTCATAGCTGAGTAATTGCACAGTGCAATGTATGAGCACCTAAATGTGTGTGCTTTTCTGTATGTAAGAAATAAAATAACCAGCTTGGAACAGTGTCGCCTTTTCTGCTTCCGCAGCATATAGGGAAAGTATGGCTAATTGTTATCTTTGGCCTCAGTATGACTTTATAAAAGCAATGCATAAAAAATGTGTTGACAGAAAGCTGAAGTGCCATGGTCTTTTCTTTTTGATCATCTCAACTTAAAATAGTTTTGACTCTATGTAATTCTTCCTTTTCATTTAATTCGCTGGTTGAAGACGTGAAAACAACTGTTTCCAGAGATAAACCCAAGGAATTAAAATTATAGTGTCCTTTAGTTCCTTACTCCTATGCTGGTAAATTAATTCATAAATGGGAATATTAATACTTCTGATGAAAATACGTCCTATAATTGCCTTGCCTAATAGATAGAGGCCCAAGAGAAAGACAAAGGGAAAAAATGTATTAAAGAAAACTAGTGTTTTCATTTTGGCCATGAAGTTTTGAGTTGCAAATGAAGATAAGGAAATGAACCATATTTCCTGTTTATGTTACTGAGATTCTCATTAGGTGTCTCCTCTTTGACCTGTGTTGTTACGAGAAAGAAACTAACACAAGGAAGCTTATACTAATGAGAGGCAAGAATATCCCTGCATATTCACAATTAGAATAAATGTACTGGGGAGCCAGATGGGACCTTTAAAATCTTCAACAATTATATGCCTGCCACGGATAATGGCAAAGATTCCGCAATGGCTATTTAAAAGCAACAGTTAAATGAATAGATTAGCAGACTACTTTTGTTTTTTATTCATCTTCCCCCCCTTTGGTTGTGTTTTGATGTTTGGTGAGTTGTGGGGAAGAGAGAAGGCTGGGAGAGAGGTGAGAGGTGATTTACTGCAATGTTGTCATTTAAAATGATACATTTCATACAGCCCAACTGGAAACAGTTATTTGCTTGGTACAAAGAGAGCTGAGGAGCTGAATAAATTCAGAAGGAAAAAAAAAAGCCTATGGTGGCTTTCATAAGCAGCAACTAATTCTGTCATTTTTATCTAACTAAAACACCAGTGTCCTTGCTTCTACCACAGCCTACGGTATTGCTTCTCTGCTTATAATCCCCCCTTTCCTCATGCGCCTTTCCTCTGAACCATATCATTCTTGGTTTTTGGTCTTTCTCTGTATTGAGTGCCTTTTGCATGTGTGAATATGATTTTGTGCGCCTGCTTGTTGCTTATCAAAGAATACCCATTTTTCTTCAGAATACACGTTTCCTGAATTGGTTATTCATGATGTTTCAAAAAAAATCTGCTTGTGCTCAACTCTGTCACTTTTGTTTGGTGACTTCAGAGCGACTTGTACATTAGATATTAGCAATCTCTGAAAATCAAACCTCTTCGAGGTATCTGTAACTGGACATGACCACATAAAGTGAAAAGAGAGGTTAATCGTTACAGAGAGTGAGCGACCACCTTTTAATTGTGTGGTCCAGTGTAGTTCAAACATGTATTTCCAAATCCCAAAGACTCTGCTTGAGCTTCTGTCAGAGAGCCTGTGCCAAGAATTGGTGGGTGTGTGAGTGAGTTCGGATGCCCATGAGGAGGAGAACACTCCACGCAAGGCATCTATCTCAGTATGAGTACAACAGAAAGCAGTGAAAAGCTGCTTCAAAATTTGAAAACCAGTTGTGCTTCTCTTGATTTCAATCTGAAGATAATGCAGGAAGCAAATAACCAATACCAGTCTTAAATCTCTCTGTGGTATATGGACCATGGGTTTATTTAACTGCACCAACTGCTGAAAACAGTCTTTCAGGAAAACATATTTTGGCACCATAAACAAAGTCCAATTACTCCATTTTACTGTGGCATTCAACAAAATTACCAATAAATAAAACCATTGGCAAGGCTTTAAGATCCACGAGAGTATCCAGCAGTGCAACAAACAAAACAGTCTACTTCTGACTGTTATAAAGTGGGTAATAGACACAGTGGGCCCAATTTTCCAAACTTTACAGTAATTTGAAGAGCCCTGCGGAGTGCTCACTTTTCACTTGTTCGCCTCACCTCCTTCACTGGGGCTCATAATGAATTTAAACTGTATAATTCAAGAACAGTCAATTCATTGTACAGTCAACTTTGTAGAGTTTCTAAATTATAGGTATGCTCATTGGAAATAATGATGGAAAACCTGAAATTGCAATTGGATCTGCCTTGGGTCACTTGCATTTGAATTCAGCATTGCTCGGTGAGCTTTACGCCAGCTCCCTTGGACCCAGGGCAGCAGACCACTGACTGCGACACAAAGCACAGCCTGAGCTCATTAACTGTGATGCTCGGTAGTGTAAATTAGCCTACAGAGAGCACCTGGTTGGCAAAGCTAGATTGCTGCCTTTTTTGGTGTACCCTCTACATACTGTCCAAAGGTAGCCCGAGAGCATGCTGGCTTTCCATGGAGTAGAGCTAAGAAATGACCTGCCAGTAGGTGCTCCTCCCATCTCCCTGCACCATCCTGAAACACAGCTTGTGTAGGCTTCACCCATAAATTGGTGGAGAAATAGGTTTGTTTCCTTCTCATAAGGGATGCTGTTTGTCTGAAACACAGTGTTACCTGTTGGTGGCCCTGAAGGTGAATAAGGGCTGTTTGCACGGAAGCCCATGCTAAGTGCTCAACAGATTTTGGGCTTGTCTAAACTTCAGAAGAATGGGGTACAATTTCAAGGCAATCAAGATGAAAAGATTACTGCCAGTCAGCTAGGCTGCTTGCCTTGTGCATGTGTAGGCTGTCAGCCCCCCACAATTACAAGGCAAACCCTGCAATGGTGGTGGAATGGGAGCTTATAGATAAGAAGTTATTGATGCTCGGCTGATGAATGGTCACTCATTAAGCCGTGGTAATATTATTGCTTGCAATGCTCTGTCCATACAGTTAATCAATTTTTCTAAGTGAATGAAACTGAATTAAGGCCGCTTTAATTCCAAATCAGAATGTTGACACAAGCAGTTAGTGAAGTTTGACTAATCCATTTAAAACAAACTTATATTTGTTTCAGTAGCCATATGTAGGTAACTCTGGGATAGGTTCAACACACCTACTTCAGGCTTAGTCCCTCTGAACAGCCCGACTTAATCCAGTCCTCACCCTATAAAGGTGGAAATCCCATACCATAAGATAAAGCTATAAAGCTGAATATCTTAGCTCAGTATCTACTTGGCTGTGATTTAATATATATTACATATGACAAATACTTAGGTACTTTTTATCAAGTGGATGATGAACAGGGCAAGATGAAACACTGGATGCAGAAAAAGAATATAAACAATCATTACTTAAATCAGTTTATGCATTTACTCTTCATGTGTCATCAGCATCTTACCTCAAGTGCGCATGGACAAACAAAACCAAGTTGCAAGAACAAAGCAGATTTGGTTAAGAAATAATGCTAATAAAAATACAGGAAACAACACACAGAAAAAACTTACTGCAAGTTTTTTCTGTCGCCGAGGTATATTGGCTATTCAGTCTTCACTCATGACCACTCTCAGAAATGCGTGCAGCTTGTCTCATTTTTAACTGCACAGCAGTGGAAGAATAATAGTGATACTCAGAGTGTTAATGGCCTTTGAACTACCATTATGCTTCAGAGTTAACAAGCCATCGCAAGGACTTCTGCCATGTCTCATTTCTCTGAAAGCTTATTTCACCGTAACATCTTTTAGATACAGCTTCGAGCATCTGCCCTTCAATTTATATGTTGAAGATTTACTTCAAATCCATAAGGCCTACAGATTTACTTTGCCTTCATGGTAGATGTTTTACTTTTTTTTTAGTAAAGAAGGTTTAGTATAGACCAATAGTAGTCATATCAAATAATTCACAGGAAACACTGGAAAAGTAAAAGCATTGGCACAGCTTGCCACACTGAAGAAATATCACACCAAGACCTGAGAAGACACCCTTGCCTCCTTAAAGCTGATGAGAATTTTGCCACTGACTTAGTGTAGACAGGTTTACACAGCGTCTTAAAAGTGAATGCTTAGCTGCTGAAGCACATGATGGCAGCCACCCCAGAAAAACACCAGCTGCTGAATCATGACATATGCTGACTAAATCCAAAACTTGTTCTTAGCTCATGGACTGAGATTTTGGCATGACTTTGTACCTGCTCTCATTTGATTTGCCACAGCCTTACACAAGGATGGCACGAAGCTAAGTGAAGGAAATCTTCTAACAAACACAAAATGGAGATGACAGGATCACAGAATAGCCAGGACACTGAACAATGGCAGGACGCGAGATGACTGGAAGCAACTGCTAAAGGAAATAAAGATTTATTTCCTGCCCTGAAATATGTGGAACAAAATCAATTTCTTAAATTTTATTTCATCCCCTGAGAAGATACATTTCTGAAATGCATCTCCTGTGTTCAAAATATTCTGAACACAGACTCAAATTATTCTTCTCCATTTAGTTCCTTTCTACAGAAGCAGTTGTGTCACTCCCCTCTGTGTTCTGGTACGCAGAAAAGTCTGGTTAGGGATAAATAGTTTTATTCTACTGACTGTTAAGGGCTCCTCAAAACACAATGAGGCTTGGCCACTATCCTATGTCTCACTAATGCCAAAGTTAACCCCAAAGTTACACAGTCATTCTGTTGGGTGCTATGGATTTGTGTAACAAAAGTTATCAGATTATTTTAAATACTAACCTGCCTCCAAGGAGTAATTAGTCACAAAAGAAGCAAGCACCTGAACACAACTGGGTATCTCTTATCTCCTTCTGTTCATTCCTATTGCCTGAAATAAACAGCAAAATAAAGGGGAGCAAAGTTCTGAATTAGTTCTAGGCACTCTGCTGGTCCAACTCATAATGAATCTTTTAACCTACTCAGAACAGACTTGGTGCACCACA
This sequence comes from Lathamus discolor, assembly GCF_037157495.1. Lineage (NCBI taxonomy): Eukaryota > Metazoa > Chordata > Aves > Psittaciformes > Psittacidae > Lathamus > Lathamus discolor. The sequence continues at coordinate 13,211,905 of NC_088890.1, read as the reverse complement.
GTGGAAACTTTTTCATACCTGCCTACCCAGGAATAGTTCAGTGCAAAAAGCCTGGAGTTCTGAAACCATCCTGAAGCCAAGCAAACAGACTTTTTGCAATCAAAGAAAGTACTGTCCTGTGTGAACTGAAACAACTCCAGCCCTGGACAAAGAGGAAAGGTTTTCCTGAGAGGTATCTATAGCAAATGAGATGTAGTACAGAAATCTAGTAAGTGCCCTTCACACTGTTTTCTCTAAAGCAGTCTCCAATGAATACATTTCAGGCAACCTTGTCAGTGCTCAATGTGAGATGGGCCAGAAGGTGAAAGACTGGTACTTCTTCTGTCCCCCGGGATTGCCAACCCCTTAACAAAGACTATTCAAATGATCTCATTAACTAGCAACCCTACTTCCAAAGATCCTTCCAGATGCCCACAGAAAGACAGTTTCTGTTAGGTTGGCATCATTTCCATATAATATTTTTTCCCTTAAAAAGAATTTTGCACAGTTGGCTGAAAGCTTTTCATGCTTACCTGGGGATAAGAATACTGAGTACTATAAATGTGGGGCTCAGCAATGTTCTTGCTACCTGCTGATGTTTGTTTTGACTATTGCTCACACAAGTAAAGATACCTAATTCCAGAAAATAACTGCAGTTTATTTGATACCGTGCATGAAATAAGCTTACATGTAGCCCATTACAGGCATGAGAGGGAGTCGGGTATTATGAAAGAACAGGATTTGCTGTAAGGTAATGCATTTCTTTTTTGGCTAAGTATTCCAGCTCCATTCCCTTCTCGTTGTTTTGGATGCTAAGAAGCTATCCATCTCTGCACCTCTATAACCTGAGTACATCCCTTTCCCAGGAAAGCCAATGTCATTGATTAAGAAGAGAACTGCCTAGTTAGCCACCTATCCATTCTTCAGCAGGGAGAGACTTGACCATGTGTTATATCCTAATCTCTAGCGTTACAAACAGGTCCTGGTTTTCCTAGAATTAATGGTTACAGACATATCGATCTAGGTGTGAGAAAGGTCACACTCCCAAAAGCCAGACACATAAATGAGAAAAATGGAAATGAAACAGCTTTACTCTTCCCACTGTGTGTTAACAGCTGCTGAGCTGCAAAGCATCTTTCCAAAACTGTTTGTCTGCATACAGGGCTGAGACAAGGAGTTAAAATTTGCCTTAGCTACAGCGTCCCAGTTTGCTATATCCCAGATTGCAACATTCCGACTTGTACAAGCCTCACCATCATTACAACAATACTGTGTTTTAATCACAGAGAATGTCACCTTCATATTAAAATGATCCACGCAGTTTTCAGCGTATGTGATTCAGCAGAGTCCTCTGAGGCTGAAGTATGCCCATGATATTATTCATTGTTTTATACTGAATGAAGAGAGAAACTAATTCAGCGTCCTTTTGTACTGGGAATAGTATAATGCATGTGATTTTCCACTTTGAAAAGATATTTAATAATCCTATTTAATGTTGAGTTAAACATTTCATTGTTTGCCATGACTAATCCACAGATTTGAAGGGAAAATTCCACTTTAAAGTGTAATGGAGCTTCTCTGTTCCTTCCCTTCTGAATTAATACTAACACAATTTTGAGAATAAGTACCAATTTGTGGAGCTATTTTGTAGCATGTGTCCTAACACACTTATCATGAGCACAGTGGAATAGAGGGTGCTTTGGATAACAAATGCAAATTCGGTCAGACTGGTAAAACCAGTGCAATCTTCACTTAGAGAAACCTTCTAATTAAATGAATAAACTTATTCTGAAAGATGTTCAATGGAGGATGCAGAATAGGATTATTCTACGCCATCAAGCACCCTTTTGATGTTTAATGAAACTACAACAGCAGGTAAATTATGGGTTTGTGTTCACTGCACACTTTTTAATGAGATTATAAAGAAAAATCCAATATATTACAAGTGGGTCAAATATATTTTTGTGTCTCTATCTTGAGAGAAAACCTCCAGAATGATCACTTAGAAGTATGCAGCTGACTACTGACAGAATGTTTAAATAAACGCAGTTATTAAAACACAAAACCAGTGAATGTTGCTATTTACTGACACTTTCAAGCATCAGAATGCTTTTGAGTCTGTCATGGCCAGTGAACACGCTCATAAAAGTATGTAAACATTTATGGGTACACAGTAATGCACTTTCATAACAAACTCCACTATAGTATTTTAAAGAAACACAACTGCCCCAGCCACTGTTGATAGTGCTGTCATTTAAGAAAGAATAACACTATATATGAGTGTGGAGGGGAAACAGACACTGAAGCATGTGCCACACTGCACGGGGTTACAGCCCTGTTAACATTTCCAAGTAAATGAGCCTTATTATTCAAATACCTCAATTACAGGAGCTCTTTGTCAATGTGAAGTAATTGTATATGTCATACCTATATGTATGAAGGTGATACTGGTACAAAAGTGCTTTCTGTTTAACTAACCCTGCTCCTGGTGACAGCAAGCATCAAGCTCCTTTTGACTTCCAGAGAAGCCCAATTAGGCTGAATGAAAAGTGGAGCTCTGAAAGCTCCCACCTGGAATAAACCATGGCACCAAGCCACTGATGCACTTTTGTGTCTCATTTGCTCACTTAAACCAGCTCCCAGTGCTGTCCAAAGCACTGAGCTGCTTCAGTCACGTTTGCAATGATCGCTTCCTTCCCCTGAGCAAAAGTTACACTGGCCTTTTGTCCAAAATGGGTCAGTGCCCACCTAAGGCCTGAAACAAACATAAAGATTTCATCACCTCTAACTCTGCTGTGAGGAGGAGCCTGCGGCGCTGGATCCTTGAGCCCAGTCGATGCGTGTGGGCTCGGGACCCATTCATCTGGCACTTCTGCAAGCCAGGCATTCTGTTTGCAAAACAAAGTCTTTCAATCCTGGCCAAATGGCTAAATCACTCTTCTTCCACTTGTCAATGCTTCTGGTTGTAAAAAGACAAGTTGTCTGGGGAAGGCTGGATGCATGTCTCAGCAGTCTGAATTGGACATGAACTAATTGGAAACTTCACTGGAGATGAACTAATATCACATGCGCTGTCTGCCAGGCAAGCAGCGGCTCTCAGTTGTTTTGCACCAGAAGTCAAAGGAGGGCCCGATTAAAAAGAATGATTTAACAGCACAGAATTCGTGTTGCATTTTCTCCTGAGATGACAGTGTTTGATGGCTCCAGTGCCACGTTTCGGGACCTGCTGGGAGTTGTGACTGGTGACGGACAAACTGACATTCACAGGCTCAGATTTGTGGAATTTGGGAAAACTTTCTGTTTCACTTGCCTCTAAATCCTCCAGAGCTAAAGTCAAGATTGGTGTGACAGCCATGTGATGTAATTCGAGTAGTACATGTATTCAGCATTTACAATTTTGATAGTAGGTTTCTTTTACTCAGAGACTTACAGTCATCAATAATACCAGTTCCAGTGGTAAAAGCATATATCATACCATGAAACTTGCATCTTAGGGAAAAAATAACACTCTTCTTCACTGAACCAACATGAAAAACATGATTACTGGGCTTGGTAATAATGGCTTAAAGCATGTTTTTTGTTTTTAGAAAAGAACAAGGTTATTCTTCCGATTCATTTACAGCCCACCCTACTGACTCTTTGCTGTCACTGCAGGACAGCCCTCACAGGACAGGTCTTTCCATTTGCCTAATGTGAATAGTATTACTGCACTAAGGAATGTGACATACTGCAGTAATGTGAGAAGCCACAAAATTTACAGTAATTGTTATAATGAAATGGAATGCCTTTAACTCCTCATTCAGATTTGATTAAAAGTTAGTCAGTGAGGTTTTACAGGCTTTGGCTTAGGTGTTAAGACCCATGAAGTCAATAGGATTGAGAAGGTGCTCAAATGTTTTGTTAACAGGCCTGGATTGAAGCACGTACTTTATAGGTCTGCTGGTGCCTTTGCCTCTCATTACCAGACTCTGTCAGGTTTAGCTGTGGCAGTTGTTCCTACCAGCTGTCTGCTTTGTGTTGATGCCTATCGCTCCTGTTGCAGCAGGGAGTATGCGTCTGTACATCAGTGTAGCTCACCCTTGTATTCCACACTCCCCTCATCAGTGCTTTAGGCTGAAATACCAGGCTGTGAACTGGGGCACTTGAAGTGCTGACACGTGTCCCATTCTGTCACCCTTCCAAAAGGATGCTGATGCTGGAAGGCAGTTATTAGGTGAACAGCTGGAGGTGGTCATGTCTTAAGCCACTGCAGCTAAATCTGCCAAATCTCATCTGTCAGAGCACGCAGTTTATACATTTAGCTTGATGTGTATGGAACCTTTGGATTACCAAATTACTACTTTACATACAATGCATTAGCCCGGATGAGATCAACTAAAGCAAAATGCAAGTAACAACTGGAACATCTGAATGCTTCAATAGAAAACACATTGTTAAGATAACTTAGAGAAAATACAGGATGCCTAAACTTTGGACATAATTTAATAATATTCTTTGGGAGAAAAACAAAAAGATGTTATCTGCTTGCTTAATAAATGCTTCAAACTTACAAAGGTCTGATCTTCATCTGTTTTAAGTCAGAGTGACGACACTTAAGTCAGAGGAGCCATGAAAGTCAACAGCAGATGAAGAGCTGGCCCTAGTTTGCTATTCACTAATCTTCAGGGAAATTGGAAGATTATGGACAGAATACTTTCTTTCTCCAAGATAAGGCAATATAATACTCCGACAGTGCCTCTTATCCACCCTCAAATTAAATCTGGAAAGTTTTTCCTATTTTCTGTGCTTTTTTGTAGTCTTTCTGTTCCATAAATGTAGCCTTTCCAAGTTTAGAGGCATTTTTAATGTGTTAAAGCTGTCATTCCATTTCTGGCCACAGCTCCCACTTTTCCTGATTCCTCTCAAAAAATTGAAGCCTGTTCTTTTCCTGCTCCTTTCACTCTTTAGAGAAGTTTCTTCCCCTCTTTTGTGAAAGGAAATACTCGCTCTAGTTACAATTCCCCTTGAGTCTCTCCATTGTGTCCCAGCTTTAGACCTTCTCAGTGCAATGTGCATGTGTCCATGTGTGGGACAGGGCAAACCAAACTGAGATCTCAGCATTGTTAGCTTCATGGTAATTCTCATCGCCATCACACCTAATATGTTTATAAAAGTAAACTAGGTTATAGATGAACTCAGAGGCAGGAACTGAATTGTATTCTCCCACTGTTTCTAGTGCTGTAGTGCCATCTAGTGAAATATTTACAGTAATCATTCTAGCATGTGAGTCAAGTCCATTTTTGCATTAATAGCACATTTAAATATAATGCTGAGTACATACACTGCTGTTCTTTATGAGTGTGCAAAATCCCATACAAACAGTGATCAGAAAAAAATCAACTTTTAACTCATGTAGTTTCTTAAAAGTACCCCAAAACGTTGCCTTTCCAAGGCACTCAGGTTGCATGTAATCTAACATTCCACTGCACGCATAAAACTTGATTCTGAAGTCTTTGATAAAGCCACTCCAAGTAGAGACAAAGGAGCTTTAGTTAACAGTACCCAGTTTGTAGACTAAACATCTAACTTGTGTAACTGGTCTCAAAAAGCTGTTGACACTATTTGCCACATTTGCAAAGGAATGTAAGGGCCGGTTATTTACCTACAGTATTTCCTTGAAATCTTCAATCCTGCACAGCAGCTTATTTGTATGAGATGCTCGAAACTGCCTGGAAAAGCAGCTCATGAGCCAGTGGCTTCACATGGGAAATCTCACATGTAACCCTTCCCCATTCCTGCAGGTAGGATCCAGGATTTCTTTCATTAGTGCTTAACCTCCTTTGGGAGAGCGGCACTGTGAGTCAGGGCTTGGCACAGCTCAGACAACTGACTCAGTGCCCAGGACTCTGTCCAGCACACCCCACTGGGGATTCCAAGATGTGCCTGTCTGCCAGCGATGGCCATCAGGGTAAAGAGCTCTTGGTGTTATGCTGCAGCCACCAAGCACCCCTTGCAACTGGCCTGCTTCATGTCCAGCTTCCTTCCAACCTGACCCCACCATGGTACCACGAGCACTGCAGTCAGTAGATGACAGAACTGGCACATGAGGTACCCCTGCCATGGGGGGACTGGAACAAGGTAGCTGGGGCAACTGCAGGGTCTGCGTGAGGGATGAGCACCTCAGCGAGGATGTTGTGTGAGACTCAGGAGCAATTTGTCAGCCTGGACAGATCTGTGTGTAGGTGACATTGCTATCCTTTAATCAGTGAAAGAGAGAAATGAAAAGTCATTGTCTACCCGGTCCTGTTTGATTATGGATATCATTAGTCTCAAGTACAAATAGTTGATAACATGTCAGTGAAATCATACAAACATTGTTTTTAAAACTCCATCATTATGTCATCTTAGTCTACCTTAAAACTCCTGTAGAAAACATCACATGATCAAAGGTGCTTTCTTTTATCTTATATGTTTCCATCTCACCTCTACTGTTACTGCTTTTTATGGTACTGTAAAAGTCACGCTGGGCTTACAAACCAGCTATACTGTGTGATGGGCTGTCACAGATGGAGACAGCCTCTGCCCAGAGGATTGCAAATCACGGATCGGATCCAGAATCAGTTAATGAATGTCTTTTCACTGATCTCAGTGAGGTCTGGAGCAGGCCTAATAGCAAAGATGTTGTCTATTAAGTTGAATTTTCTTTTGGATGACATTTTGGAACTGTTAGCATAGTTCACATTTCAGTTTCCATTGTCTGCAACCATATGAACTTAATATTTTACAACAGTTTTACATACAGATTGTAAATCTGATTTCAGTTACTCCTACTGCTGCTTTATTTCATTTAAGGAAATTGGTATTAAATTGTTGGATATATTTACGTGTCCACATTTGTTACTACTTTAGCCTGTCTGAAGTACCCTACAATGCTTCATTCTCAGCATTAATTAAAACCGTTGCAATGTTAACACACCCAGGAAGGATTGGTGAGCGAGCGTTGTGTAACACATGAACTCATATAAACTCTAAATGTGACTTAATTAGTTGATAATGGATCATTAATTACAAAGCTAGTGAAATGAAACATATTGTTGTGGGAACGCATAATGGAACTATTGAGAAAGAATAGATTTGTTTTTACTGAGTACTTGTCTGCTAAGAAAACCACCTGTGCAAATAACAGGCTCAAATCAGATGACAAGCAGATTTTTATTGCACAAGAAAGATTTTGGTTTCCATGACAATGCACTTAGGTCAAAACAGCAAATTCTACCTTTTTCTGCAATAAACATTTCATTTACTCCAACAGGTTTAACTCGCAGGTTTAAAATGTGTCTAAAATATATTTATTAGCTAGCAATTATTTAATACAGCAGCTTCTGCCCAGAAATTGCTGTCCAGCGACTAGGGATTCAGCTAGAAGTGTATGGGATCTATCCTAAGCCCTTTGGCATTTTCAACAAATGCTGTAATGCTGTTTGGCTCACAGTAACCTACTGTGAGCTCTGGGGAGAGCTAAGCAAACAGTTTAAATGTTACACAAAAGTTTTTATTTAATTGAATTCAAGCATTTATAAAATTATATGAAATTAGGTCATATTCATAGCCTGTCCAGTATTTAACATTTTCACCAGTAACTGCCTGTACATCTAATTTAAAATTTAATGACATTACTTAAGAAAAAGGTTTTCTTGATCTAAGGGCAAATATGCTTTATTTATAGGCCCTTTCTCAGACTGAGAATGGAAAGTACAAATGTGTTACTCATTAAGCCCCACGTTCTTACGTGGCTGGATGTCTAAATCACAGCTTCCCCAGGGTGCCTACACCAAAAAGTGCTGGAGTCAGCGAAAATAGAAAAAATAGGTGTTCTCATTTCCAGTGTTCCCAATCAAAGAAACAATTAGTAACTCTGAAATAATGAGGGGTTTATTCACTAGAGCTGCCTGGAAGCAGCTCTGAACTCCAGCTCTGACCGCTTGCCTGAGACCTGATGGAATTACATCTCAGCCGGCCAAACAACTGAATGGTGCTTCCATAGCAGGAGCTGATCCGAGCCCAAGATAGTCACCTTTGTGTTGACTTGGCAAGTCAGTGAGTGCAGCACTGCTGTTCTCCTGATTTCTGGGCTGGTTTCTTCTGATTTTGGCCAACTCTGTGCAAGTGGTGAGTGTGCAAGGGCTCGCAGCCATGGCTGGGTGCAAAAGCCAAGGACATGCCATATACTGAAACATGTATTTGCATTAGGTGTGACGTTTTGCCTTGTTAAGGACTAGTATCTAAAATACTCCCCTTCCCCTGGAAACACTGCTTCCTGCAGGGAGGAGGAGGAGCCTCCACGAAGCTCCTCCAGCTTGTCCAAATGTGCTCTCTCCAGTTTCCTCCCAGTACCTTTGGAAGTTCTTGGCTGGTTTCTGCCATCCCTGGCAGATGGTGGAAGCACAGAAGACAACCCAGCTGTGGTGAATGCTGGCAGGGGGCAGGAGCCCTGTGGCTGAGGAGCACATATGCGACTGGGCAAGCCCCCAGTGTGCTGGAATATTGCTTGGTGAATATGTCACAGGGACACAGGGAAGGCTGAGGCTTCTGTGAGAGAGGGAGAGAAAGGATTTAGGAAAATCCTTTAGGAAAAGGGGCTTTAAATTACAGAAATATGGTTTGATTGGCTTTTCTGGCAGCAGGACAACCTTTTTTCTTTAATGTCACCAGCCCAGGCTACATGGTAGATAGAACACACCCAGTTCTACCTCGTGGGCACATAGTGACATTATTGGCATCCATAATTACAGACCACTTTTTGAAAACAGTGTTTCTTTCACAAAGATTTTCTTCCTTTGTTTCAGTCTGAGCCATATTCAAGAAAGGGGTAAGACAGAGAGAGGTGCTGCAGTTCCAGCCTTGGTCTGGAGCTCTGTACACACGCCAGAGCCAGCTGATTTCTAGTGGCAGTTCTTTGTGTAGAAGGACACACTGGACCTTTTCTGTATTAAGCTGGATCTAGGGACGAGTTAGCACAAAGGAGAATTCATGAAGCAGCAGCGGGCAGGACAGCAGGGACTGGATTACAGCCACAGTTCTGGAGTGGAACAGTCTGAAGATACTTAACAGTGTTTTATGGTCACTTTGGAAAATGAAGTGCAATAATCACCTTCGAGTCTGTAATTCAAAGGTAGATTGTTGTGTAGGGAGTGAAAAGAGGCAGCTGTATCAAACACCTTTCAATGCATAGATTTTTTGGAGCAGAATCTCTGAAGACAGCCTGTGCAAACTCTGTTCCTTTTCCCTCAACTTTCAGCTAAAAGATGTTTAGAAAGACTTTTTTTTCCCCTTTCAGTAACAGTACATAAATACAAATCACACCCTACTGAGACTTCTTTAGGACAAAAACTGAGTTTAAGGTTCTTAATAAAAGGTGGAGTATGTTTTACATAATTCTGCTCCTGATATCCACTATTCCCAAGTGAAGAAAGAATAACAAATTGAAGCTTATAAGGTAAGACTGAGAAAGAGCTAGTGAGAGGCAAGAGCTGGTGGAAGTTAGGAAAACTCCAGCATGCTCAAGCTTCAGAGATGTTGCTTCCCATCCTCAGAGCACATCTTTTAATCTGAACATCCCCTGCACACAATGAATGGCAGTTAAGTGTGGAAAATGTTCCTAGGATTAGCTATGACCTACCCCTACCTCCGGTCCCACCTATTTAAACATTGCACAAGCCAATGCAGACAGCTAATTCTGTTTCATCACCTTCTTTGATTAATATCTATAGCCAATGTGTTAATTACTATTCAAAATACGAGTCAAATTCTGGGAGCAGTGACATGCAAATAATCAGAAGAACCAGAACACATCAATACAGGTTTCCAGAACTGGGCACTAACTCTTGTGATAGTTGGCTGGACACCTTAGGTGTCCTTTTGTTTAGTTTTGGGGTTGTTTAGTTTTCAGCCCGGTCTGAACTGAAGAGGTGACACCAGCTCTCCCCATGCACAGAGCAGGCTGGCACTAGATGGCTCCCGAGTGACAGGCTTGGTTGGGTTTTTTTTAATAGAGCTTTCTATTAATATCTTCACTTCCTGGCTTAGAACTTTGCTCAAAACTTCTGTTCCCTCCTGTTCATACAGTGTTTTTTACAGTTCAGCTTTACATTCATAAGAACCATGCAGTTTGCTGCTTCTTGAAGCAGACGGGAGAAAATAGGACTCTGTCATGCCCTTGGCATGGGGCTTAAGAGGGATTGGCTGGAACTGCCAGAGTTGCCGTCACAAGACATAGCTGTGGAAGCAGGAAGCATGTCCTGACTCCCACCAAAGCTTTCATGAAGACTTGCAGAACTAAGTTAGCTTAGCTAATTGGCTCCCCTTGGCTGGTCATGTCTCTTCGGAAGTGATTTTCATGTTCTTTTTCACACAGAAGCACGTATACCTGGGTCCTTCTGAGACAGTGACAGCAACCTCCCCATTTCAGGAGGCAATCAGCTACCATCTAGCTTCAAAAGAAATGGACTTTGTAAGCAACTGAATGCTCTTGAATTCTTCTCCCCAATGTGCTGTGTTGATCACACAGAAGTTCAAGTTTTGACAGCAGCACAGCTCTGAGCTCCCCAGAAAGTCTACAAACTGAGAGATTTACTAGCTTATCTCCAGTAAACAGAAATAAACAGAAAGCTACTTTCCTCTCTGTGAAAACAGATAGAGGAGCATACTTTCTAAACACAGCACGCACTTACAGTCCTAAGGTAAAGCTTTCCATCTGGGGAATGTGTCACGGAAAAGTAGGTCAGTTTGCCTATCACTGGATATGTATTCAGTGGCTTGGACACATGCACTAGTGATGCAGAAATGTTGGCGCAATACACTCTAGAGCTCAAGCTCTCTAATGACAGGTTTCAGATATAAGTAAAGTTTTATGAAGATTACAAGCACTGAGACCACTGCAGCTTCTAACCCATTTAATGATGGCTGTATGGCACAGTGGTTGGCCTTGGGAGCTGTTCTGCTCTTGGAGTATGGCTGCTCCCACTGCTGAACCTCAGACAGCATCAGCAGTACCCAGGTGCCTATTTCTCTACTCCTACTCCCCTGCTTTCTCCTGGAAGGAAACGTGCTCATGTGGGCAGAAGGGGCCCAGGGGTGGTCTGGCAGCAGGAAGGCAGTGTACCAGCATGACCTATTCTTTTAATCTCTGATATCAGGAATTGCTCTTTTGCAGTTTCACAGTCTCTGGGTAAGGAGAAGCGTGTCACTGCCACCTCCTACAAGTACAATCATCCTCCAAATTTCCTGCATGTGTGGAAAGGGTCTACTTTACAGGTCAGGCAGGTTGCCTTAATAGTCTTGCAATCCTGTGCTGAGATGCAACCTACTGAACAGTCCAGTGCCCACAGCTGCGCTGTTCAAAAAAGAACAAAGCACCAAACTGAGAGCATTACCTGCAAACTTTTGTGGCATTACCATTATCTTGAACATCATGTGGAGGCCCAATATACAAAATACCAATTTCTATCAAGTTCCTCACTTTCCCATTCCATATTAATGAACCACTTTATTGATGCTGGAACAGAGAACAGTGGCATTTCCTTGTGCATATTGGATAGATTTTCTCAAGTCCACCCTCTCCATTAGATTAGGCAATACCAGCATTTAAAGCTTTTAACCATTTGCATTTTGGGGGATGAGGCTGAGTAAAATGTTCTTTTGGTGCACATTAAACTTACCAAAGCACTGCTCAGTAAACCTATTGTGAGCTAGCACCAGACAGGAAACACCTGGCCTTCTGTGGTAAAACATCACTGGGACTGCACTGTACATTTTGGAACAGATCATTTTGGATTGTTAATAAATATTCATCTTATTGCATTAAAACACTGTGTGTCCAGTGTATAAACACTGGTGGAGCTAAATTAAATATGTGCGATGTTCGTCATCTTGACTTCTTCCCCCTAAAATGAATACTTGACTTCCCTTCCAAGAACATCTGAAGTTTTAAAACCTTAAAACCCCAGAAGATAGTTCTATCGGATATACAATTTAAATATCTCTGTTTCTGTTATTCTTTGTTGACACATTTCTCCCATCTTTTCTAAATGGCTCATTATAAAGCTAACTAAAATGAAGCCTTTGTTTCCTTTCCTGGGAAAAGCCTTGCACCTTGGCAAACACAGCCCTGTAGGAATTCGCTGCTGCTCCCCTAATGGTCTCAATTTGAAAAACAAATCTAGAGATGTCCCTAATTATGTGAAAGCCAAAGGGCAAAATGCAAATGGTACAGCAAATCCTCAGGCCTTTCCTCAAGAAAGACACAAAATGTGCGTATTTATTTCTGCTGCATTGGCATCACTTCTGCTTGTGATAAAGGCTTCCAGGATCATGCCCCAAATTGAGAAGGATTTCCCAGTTTTAGGAAAGATGATTTAATTGTTGCAAATCAGCTCTGAACTGAATGAAGACCTGAACCTTCTGCTACAGTGTGTCACCTCCTGAAAATGGGGGTGATGCGGCTGCAGGGGACACAGCTGACTTAAGATCCAATTTGGACTCGGCTCCAAATCATAACATAGATTCATTAAAGGTCACTACAAACAAGTCTTGCATGCATCCAGCTGCAGATGCTTATACATAACGCTAATCTTTGATAGATAATTTGCTCAGGTTTGGGGGCTGGTTCCATGTTTCTCTTGCCTAACTATCATTTTTAAAGCATACTTACTAATACTGTGTTTCCACGTCCTAACAGCTCACATTGTTTAGGTTTAACATAAGCATTCACCAATTTTCATCTAAAGTATATCGCCCATGGAAAATTAATATCTTTTTCTGTCTTTTCTCAAAGCATTTTAGTACTCAGGAAAACAAGATATCATAAATCTAAGGAAAGAAAAGCTGCTTTCAATTGACCAGGAAGAAAAAAGAAAAGGCAAAGTCTGTTGTGCATGTGTGTCAACAGCTTTCAAAGCTGCCATCTGAGCACAAAAAAGCAATCAGAAAAGTCATAGTGCTCATGCAAAAAAATTTCCCTTGGTGAGAACTCCACAAGCACTGAAGCAGCCTTAAAACTTGGCTTATTGTGCCTGTCTGTAGCTCTGTGAAGATGACTGCTTGTTTCTATTTTCTGAATGTGTTGAAAACTAGAACATGGCAGCTGTAATTCTGCTGTACAGCTCCCCCAAACAAACACCCAAACAACCCTGACCACCTGTTTTGAGCAGACTTCAGCTGTGGAAAATGCCTCTCCAAAGGGAAAGTGTTGGAGAATATTTGTCAGACCCTCAAAGCAAGTGAGTTCTAGCTGAGATTTATCTATATGCATAGCACCGTATGATTTATTAAATACCTATTGCTTTGTCCCTCCTGCCCCAGGGAGGTTATTTATTTGTGCTGTTGTCAGTGTTGTAAAGAGGAGTATTTCTTTACAGTGAGATGCATGATGTAGGTAGGACAGAAATTTCAGCCTCAGTCATTCCTGCTGAGCCCAGCACCCATCTGTCTGGATGAGAAGCTCAGTGCAGACTCTGCTGCTGGGTGGGCAGAGCGTGCTGTGTTAGAGAGGACGGGAGCCCATTTAACAGTCAGCTCCTCCTGGAGCTGGCCCTTTGGCTGGGCACTTCATGTTTCTTTGCCTGGCCCAGGTAACCAGTGTAGCTTCCTTCATTCGTATTTGCCTCTAGAGGGGATGAAGGTCATCTGCAATAGACAGCCCTTTGGGGAGACCTAGGCACTGCTCACAAACTCCTCCTTTTAAATGCTAGTCACTCATCCCATGAAGCATACCCTGAATGCTATGGCAGTCACAAAATCAAGTACCATGATAAATGAATGGAACCGTACTTAGTACAACATCTGCTCTGCAAATTGTCTCTGAACCACCTTCCTTTTTCGTGACATACACAGCAGTGATGTTTTTTAACTAGACCTTTACAGTGCTATGGTTAAAGAATGCCATAGCTCCCCTGCCCGGCTCCATCAGCTGGGGCTGCCTGAGGAAAGCCATGGAGCTGCTCTGCACACTGCTCCCGGCACCCTCCCAGCCATTGCCACAGACAACTTCCTGTTTTCTGTTGACACAAATAATCTTGCAAAATCGCCGACATTTGGGAAGGCCATTGTGTTCAACAGGTATTAGTATTTCCCTAAGGAATCGGGCAGGCTGGTGTTTAAATGACAGAATACAAACACTGTGTGAGACACCCAAAGCATTCAAATGGATTCTTATTAAAATGAGTGGTACAAGAGGTAGAAAAGGTACATGCAAAGCATCCTGTGGAAGTTTGCAAACTTCTGTTTAGCAGCATTGCCTATAAAACAGTAGGGTAGAGTAACAAAACCAGATACCAAATACTCAGCTTGAAGATTAATAGACAGGGTGGAAGGGCTTCTTAAGTGGATGAAATGCTATTCCCCAAGCCATCTAACCTGAAGCAATTTGCATGCAATAAATAGATCACAGATCCTCTCACATGAGGATTGTTCTTGCTAAGTGGTAGCTAAGCAAAACATTCAGTAGCCTGCTTTTCTTTTTTTGTTTTGGCTGATCATGGCCAGTGTGATGGCAATGAAATGGATGTAATTAAAGATTAGCTCATCCGCCTTGAACAGATTTAATAATCCTCATCTTTTTTATGCCAACTCCCTCCTCTAGTACAGAAAGAGAAGCTTCCATTACTAACAGACCATCTGACTCCCCAGCCCAGCAGTGCTGCCTATCCCCACTGCCGGGTATCCTCATGCTTTCCATCTACTGTCTAGAGGCTGCCAGGGCACTGAGGTGACTTCACCACACCACAGACATTCATGCGGAGACTGATCTTTTTCCCTGCCATGTTCAAAACACTAATGGTCTTACTTGGTATCTGGAGACCTTTCATTTTAGAATTTACTCCAGCTGGACTGCAGAGCTGGATTGAGATTTCCTTGATGGCCTTGCCCCACACTGCAACGCTGAGAAAAAGCTCAGACTGTTCACAACCTCTCCTGCTCTTATGAATGGCTTGTTTGTATGGGTGGTTTTGCCACCAGGCTTGGTACTATGAACACTCTCACTGTTACTGTTTAACTACAGTAAATCAGTTAAAGACTAACTGTGGTGTTCCGGAGAAATATTTTATTTCATGCAATGAGACTGGCCTACAGTCATGTATCTGACTTCCAGACTGGAAGGACTATAAAGAACAATGATTTTGAACTTCGTTGCATTTTTTCAGTGACTTATATACACACAGAGTAAGGAAGAGAAGGACTTTGTGCTTTAGCAAGCTCAGATGTGAATACATCTTCCTTTTCCAATACTGTACTGGCAGAGAAAATATTGTACTGGGTCTAAAAAAATTAGCAAATAGGTGTAACTGTGAATGTATTTTCAATGAAAGATTTCACTGTGCCTCTCTCTAGCTAACTAAATACACACCAAAGAGCTAAAAGCAGATGTTATTATGATAACTCCGAAGTGACCAGTTCAAACACACCCTGCCTGGCGGATGTTAGGGTAAATGCTTTTCCAATAAACTCTCCAGATTCTAAACTACAGCATTTCATTTTTCCAGAAGCCTCTCAAGTATGACCATGTGGATTTGCAATGGCAGAAACATCCTGCTCACAGCTGATGTTTTGTCAAGCTGTTTGCTTCCCAAGGCCAAGTCAGGAGAAAAGACATAAATATTCTTACAAGCAGGTCACTTATTTTCCAGCTGACATACATTTTGCATGCTGCTATTTTCACTGTATTTTCCCTACACACACAGAGTCCATATTGTTATAGGGAAAGCAGTTTATAGGAGAAAATTGACCGGCACAGTTTAAATTCTTCTGGCAAAACTGGAGTAAAAACCTGTGTGGACACTCTTTGCACTGGAGATTGGATATTTTTAGTTAATGGAAAGCTATTAGGAAAGGATTCAGCTGAACTAAATGAGAAAGCTGAATTTGAAAGTTGGAGTTTGGCACCACTTAACTGTGTTTAAAAACAAACAAACAGATTCAAATTGTACCATGGTGACTTTTCTATGCAGAAAACCCCTTAAATTCTCTATCATTTTGAGATCCTATGCTTTCTGCAACCAACCTGACCGGCTTTAGGACACAGAGAGGATGGTAAGTCTGTTTTGCATTACTCACCATCTGAATAGGGACTAATCCCACTAAAACATGTAGACATAAACCAGTGAGAGATGAAAATCAATGCAAACTGATAGGCAGCATGTAAGGAAAATCCGACATGCAAAATATTAGAGAAAATGAGTTTTAAATCCCTGCATGAACAGAATTAACTTGTGACATCTGAAACACGATTTAATACTACAGCAGATGCTTGTGTTTTTAGAAAAGCATATGACAATTCTGTATAGAATTTTTGCTTTAATTATTAGTGTGTGAAAACAGCATGAAGGAGGTGATCACAGTAAGTCTGAAGCTTTGCTCTGATGAACAAATTAGCCAGTTCTAAACAGATCAACAGTTCTAAACAGTCAGAAAAGCTGATGACCCTTGAAAGCAGGCTTAAGCTTTCATTGGGCCACTTAATACAGACCACTTGCTTTGGATGCAAACAATATCAGGTGTGCCCCCTTGGACCAGAAAATCTCTTTATTAAAAAATGAAAGAGCACTCAGTTTTCACTAGCTGCTTTGAAGTAATGGCAGTTATTCCTAGTAAGAGGGATTTTCAGGACCCAAAGCTTCTGTATTTAAAAAGAGATTGCTTACACTGGCATGCTCCAATTTAATTAACTCAGATTTGTAAATGGAAGATCTATGTTAGTTGTGTTTGTAATAGGAAGTACAAAAGTAAAAAGAGTTTGTAATCAAATGAAACGTATAGAAAGGGGGTAGTATTTTAGAAGTTAACACATCAGAAAATATGATATTGAAATGAATTCCTCTTCTGACACTGTACTGTCATACACTGTAACTTTAAGTCAATCACAGAATGGCTTGGGTTGGAAGGGACCATGAAGATATTTAGTTCCAACCCCCTACTATGGGCAGGAACACCTTCGCTAGACCAGGTTGCTCAGTCTTCATAACCGAGTTTGAAAATACTCTTGTATTTTTCTTTGTCGTGAAAGCAGTTTCAGTATTAACCCGCAGCTCATCTTTGATACTTTGAGCAAATGTAGGTCCTGACCTTGCAGGTACTTTTGCATGAGTAACTTTATCTATATAAACAAATACATTGCACATACAGTGCTAGGAATCCAGAATGCCTTTCTCCAAGAAGAGAAGGGTGGCTTGTCAGTACATCTCTTAACTAGAGAAAGGTGACATCTGACAGAGCTACCACAGCTGAAAACACATCCAGAGTTCATTTCTATAGCCCACCCATCGCAGAATGCACCCTATGACAGGCTACCAACTGAATGGATCGGTGAGTTTATTCAGAGATAACGCTTAGACACAAGGGTCCAGAACATGTATTCTCAGTGTCCAGGTTTCAAGCTGCTACAGAGTTTTAGTTCCAAAGTATGACCTAGTCTAGCTTGGGAATTCTCACAAGAAGGCTGTTAGTGCATCTGGTTTGATTTGTTTCTAATCAACCAATGTGGATTTTTAAAATGCATTCCCTTGGGAAGTTGAGCTGGTATTTTCAAGGAAAACAATAAAGAATATTCAGCTTTGACATGCTCATTTTTTCTGCTTATACAACAAAAACTTTTGCTTTCAAGTCTGTGGTGCTCCAGAGACGCTGGGGAGCAGAACTATTTTCTTCATGCCAAAGTATGCATTTCTTTTGTTAAGTAGATTATTTAAAGAAACCTGTCCTGTTAAATGGGACTTCGCAGTGCATCAGTGCTTAAATGAAAATTGTATCAAAATCTGTATTAAACAACAACAGTAATATTGCAGATCCATGTATTTTTATCACCTACTGAAATCACCTGTGGGAACGTGAGTTTTCTGTGAGTCAGATCTCTGCCCTGGTAGGGTGGAAGACCTAAGGAGGCACCCAGGGAGCAGATTCCAAACCTGGCTAGAGTGGACACTGCTTACCCTTATCCTACATCTGTGGCTCCTGTGGTGAGGCCTGATTCTCTCCTGCTTGCGTTTTCACTTGGCTTCAGCATCAGAGTCTTCTGGTTTCCTGTTCTGTGTCATGTCCCAGTTCCCATTTTTGCCTAGATATTTATCATTCTACTGGTTGCCCTCCAGTATCAGTTGACCACTGTAATTAATAGGTTTGATAGCTGTCTTGCTCCATCCCTACCACTTTCTGGACCACTAAAATACAGCCATTCAAAGCATTTACCAATGTCCCTATGCTTTGGTTGATGCCCGGCTGCAGAAAATACAGTGCTAAGTAGCACTTCCATCCTTCCTACCTTTAATATAGAAAAGTGAGCGAGGTTTCCAAACCAATAGTATTTCACAGAACCTAGTAAGATCAATCAGCCATTAGCATAATCTCCCCAGGGAAGCTGTGGATTCCCCAACACTGGACACTTAAGATGTGGCTGGAGAGGGTGCTGCAACATCTAGCCTAGGTCCTGCTTGTCTAGAAGGGTTGGACCAGATGATCCTTGAGGTCCCTTCCAGCCCGTCTAAGATTTATGCTCTTGTACATTATATATTTTAGTTGAGATTGGTAAAAATACCTGTAATTAGTCATCCCTAGCAGCTCTTCAGCCCATCTTTTCAGTTACTTACACTTCACCAGTTTTATGCAGGAGGCTGAAATGATCCATGCTGGGTATCTGCTTCACATAGAGTTTTGTGGAAAAAATTTCAAGAAAAAAAAAAAAAAAAAAAGCTCATCTGTTTCTGAGAATGAATATAGGGGGAAATGAGCTGTTCTGCACACAGTAAACATCAGGACATCAAACCTCTCACTTCCCAGGCGGGCTGTGGTGGCACACTGCTTTAGCAGTTAAAGTGCTGCTGGTCCAGGACCAGGGGAAAGGAACTGGAAGGACATGTGCTGCATAAGAAACCAGAAAGACCAGGGATGATGATGGGAGAGGTTTTCTGGGAAGTGGCCCTGTGCTGGTGTGCTGCAGATCACTCAAAATGAGATTTCTGAAGGTGGCCACAAGCTGAATGTTCCCCAGAGTGTCAATGCCCAGCAGGACGCCCCTCATCTGGCTGCTCTGCTGGAGTGCTGTTACCCCACAATCTCCCACTACAGTACTGTCTCTGTGCTAAGCATTCAAAGTCATGCTGCAACTCTAAATACTCTTGAGAGATCAGGTCTAAGGTTTACAACCTGTCAAATCTGACCTGTCACCCACCACAGGATGACTTTTTTCCCTGTACTTCAGGTTCCTACCTCTTAATATCATCTCACTTCGCAGTTGGGAACATTAATTAATGTTTGTGAAAAAGACATAAAAAGGGACAACCGTGGCAAAATCAGGAAGTCTGTTCCTGAAGCAAAGTTCAGGCTGTGTCAGTAAGTCACCCATGTGAAACACCCCCTGAACAATGCAGGTAACAAAAGTGCTGAAAAGCCGCTCATCCCACCCAGCACCACTAGCTGGGTGCACTGAGGGGAGGTTTGGGGGACATGATGTGATCATAAGAATAAAAGAAAGAATATACAGCTGCCCTGGCTGTTGAGTCTTTCAATGTACAATTTCACAATCTTTTAATGCAGTCTGAATGTGTAACATGCGACACATGAATTCAAATGTGGAAGCTCTTTGTATACAGCACATTATGTAGCTCCTCGCTGTTTGCTTTAGAAATTCCTAACTGCCCAACTGATGCAGACCCGCTCACACAATAACCCTCAACAAATTGCTCTCGCTGATTATCAAGGTGGTAAGGGCCAAGGTCAGAGTTCAGCTCTTTCTGATGTCAAGGGCCTGCCGCTAAAGCCCAAAGCAGCATGTGATGCAGGAGTGCTTTTTAATGCCTGCTGCCATTAAAGACTGCGCTCCTTCACGCTTCGCTGCAAGCTGGCTGGGACACTTGCTTACATGAGTGGGTAGTTTAAAGCTCCTGTTGGTTAATCCCTCAGACAGCCCAGTGACTGCTTTCATGAAGTATACTGGGAAGATTAAAACTGCCTGGGTTTTTTCCCCTCCTGAAGTTCACAAGAAACTGCCAGTTTAATTTGAAAAGCCTAAGAGAGCACCTGAAAATGCATTTGAAACAGAAACAGATAGATGAAGGGTATGGACATTAGAGTTTCATGGTTTCCAGACAAGCTTCAAGTGATTATTTAACACGTATTATACAAAGCATTAGAACAATATAGACTATATCTCTATTATAGTTGGGGTAATGCTATGAACCTAGAGGGGGAAAGGCTAGTCTGATATTGAAAGCTTTTCTTCTCCTCAGTCAAGCTTTTATGTTCTCTAAGGAAAGCTGGCATGCCTAAACAGATTATAGGGGAATATCTGACACTTTTATTATTGCCTTTTCAGGAAGAAGCTAATATTCAAGATGAAACAATACTTTTACCTTAAAATTTAGAAACCTGAATGTTAACTGTGAAGTTTATAATTCTAACCTCAGCAGCCAAAGTCACGCTCACATTTATTACAAGGTGAAATCACAAGGAGCTGGAAGGCAGTGTGTCAGTGTTCAGCCCTATTGAATGTTTAGGTGCTTATCTCTTCTTACTGTATTCAAAAGGTAGTTGGGTGCCTAATGTGGGGACCTGGATTTCGTTAGGCAGCAAGGATCTTCAATAGGGGCTATAGAACTCAGTTTTGCACCGATTTACATCTGGTTTTGGACCTAAAATGGAATTTAGTCATGGCCATGATGATATTCCTTCTTGCCCAAAGGTATTCTGTACTATGTATGTACTGTGTCTCCTCCTCTTTGGCCACATTCCACAGGAACTGGAGTTTTTCTTCTTTAAACATATGTAATTTTGGATAATCTTTTTTTCTGTGCAGATAAGCATGTTTTTTCATGTCATTGTTTCTTATGATGCCCAAGAACCAACATCCCTTATTCTCACATTTAAATTCTCTAGATAATCCAAACACTTTCTGTTACTAAACCTGAAGTTAGAGGTAACTACAGGAAAAACAGGTTGTTGAACTTTCCATTTTTTGAAATCCTCTCTGCTTCGTTATGACTCCAGTCAGTGGCGCAGCATGCAGAGTAAGTTTAGTACAAATCAAGATGTGTGACAATCTGCTTAATGAACTTCAAACTAATGGTCTCTACACTTTCCATCTGTGATTTCTTAGTCCTTGCACAGTCTGTCTTCTACTATGGGGGTCTTCAGTCAGATCTGATGCAGAACATTGGAAAAACGTGTAATTGGAAGTGATACAACCAACTTGCAATTACCCTCCTCAGGACTGCTTGCTATGGTTTTTTTCTGGTAGTTCATGCTTTCATCTTACTGCCCGGGAACAGCATTTGAAGATTCAGCAGTAAAGCACTACTACTGATCTGAACTGTAACTAACTGCCCAGGCTTGCTCTTCAGGGTTACAGTACTTCCTGTTATTTTGGGAATACACTTTCTTATGTACACACTGATGTTTTAATCCCAACACCCTTTATAAGATGTGAAAGTGCAGCCTCTGAGTGCCGCTGTTGCAATGAATGGCTGGCTCCTTGACATGGGGCAATGGAAACTCCCTTGGAATCTGCGCCCTGTGCTGTTACTGGGTGTTCTGATGTGAGCTTGGAAATTTTACAACTTGCTTATTCATATTTGTAAATGGTCCAGAGAAATGAGCCAACTTCCTACCAACACATTGGCCATTCTTCTGGAAGTGTGAAAAGATGACAGCATTTTCTTCCATCTCAGTAGAAAATGTCTTTCCCAATGTAAATATTGGCTAATGAAATGCACTCCTCATTTCTACACCAGCATCTTTTTTCTTCTTCAGACTGCAACCTGAAGTATTTATAACTTATGCTGATTACAAATAGCAATTTTTTTTAGTTCCAAGGGAATTTTTTCACTCCCAGTCAACTGCTTTTATCACTTCGTACTCCATTAATACATTTACTTTGTACTCCACTAGCTAGTAATGAAGAAGTCTGAAGGAATGCAGAACACATTAATGCAATAAGAAGGTAAAATAATGCTACTTTTTGTACTAAAATCTGTAACTAGTTACTCTAACAAAATCATATGGGAAGGCAATCTGATCCACATCTTGCCTGTTCAGAATTGTTTATGGTATGTGATTAGCCTTCAATAAGTCAAAGATGTGAATTTGTATTTTCTTTTGCACCCAGGCAAGGCAACAAGTAAATATTATATGACTTCAGAGGAATTTAGTACATGATAATAAAGCGGACCAAAAATCGAGCCAATTGCCTAGGCAAATAAACAGTTCCCATAACTCCACAGATCTTTAATTGGAGTTAGAAAGTAAATAGTTGTGGTGGGTTGACCCTGGCTGGTTGCCATGTGCCCACTAAAGCTGCTCTGGCACTCCTCAGCTGGACAGGGGAGAGAAAATACAACACAGGGCTTGTGGGTTGAGATAAGAACAGGGTGAGATCACCCACCACTTACTATTATGGCCAAAATAGACTTGACTTTGAGTAAATTAGTTTAATTTATTACTGAGCAAATCAGGGTAGAATAATAAGAAATGAAAACTAAATCTTAAACTCCCTTCTCCTCACTTGTCCCTTCTTTCCAGGATTAACTTTATTCCTGATTTTCTCTACCTTCTCCCTGCCAGCGGTGCTGGGGGACAGGGAATGGGGATTGTGGTCAGTTCATCCCACAATGTCTCTACAGCTCCTTCCTCCTCAGGGGAGGGCTCCTCACACTCCTTGTGCTCCACCATGGACCTCCATGGGCTGCAGGGGCATAGCCTACCTGACCACAGTCTGCTTCATGGGCCACAGGGGGATCTGTTCCAGTGAACAACCACTGTCACGATGGGCTTGGCCTTTGCCAGCAGCAGGTCAGCCTTGGAGCTGGCTGGCATTGGCGCTGCTGGACATGAGAGATACTTCCAGCAGCCTCTGACAGAAGCCACTCCTGTAGCACCCCCCGCTACCAAAACAGCCACACAAATCCAACACAATAGTCAAGCAGCTTTCAAACAAATTCAACTGAGTAATGTGAAACATGAGAAATCTCTTTTAATTTAGTTAGAACAAAAGGGAAATGATGAAATGAAAACAAAAGAATAGGACTGATCTTTTGCTGTCAGTGTTCTTTTTTGGTTGAACACAAAAAGCAATGATTTACATGAACTAAAAACCTAACCCATCATTTTTTTAACTGACCATATTATTTTCCAGCAAACTGATGAGATGATGACAGCTTCTCCAGGCTTTCCCATAAATTGCATTCCTCAGAATTTTACTAACACAGCACTGAACTGCTACAGTATTTCATGTGTATGAATTAATCTCTGTGAATTAACATTATGGCTGTGCTTTACTCATTTACTATTACTTACATGCACATATATTCCGTGATTAGTTATGAAGGAATAAAGTTCACATTTTCTACATAAATACATACTCTTTATATCTCTCATGACTTACTCTCATTAGCTATATACTAAATGATGTTAGACATGAGACTGAGTTAGTATGTTGACTCTGGAATGCAGCAGTTACACGTGGTTGACTGGCCTCATTGCTAGGGTTTATAGTGTAGTTTCATAGTTCATAATACAGCCCATTTTTACAATATAACACCCCTGCTAATAAATTTGTTACATAAGGCCACTACTAAATAATGAAACCACTATTATGTTTAATTTACCTATTAAATTCTGTGTAGCAGTAAATGCTGTTACAGAGTTTGTTATTAATGTGAGTAACCTCAAGATTGCTGCCAACACTTCAAACATAACATTGCTGTAAAGATGCTGCAATCAAATGATACAGTACTTTACAACTTACTCCTTATTAAAAATCAGGGTGGGATTCCCTATAATTATATGAGATCCCCAGTAATGTTACGGACTCAATGGAATGGACCAAAGGGCATAAAGTTGAGCCCAACTGCTAGATCCTTTCAGGTGTCTCTTCATAGGACTGCAGCATGCAGAGGAATATGTTACACTGCCATTTGTTTCTGGATTAACTCAGTTAAGTAATTTATGTTTCACTTTCAAGTACGCATGAAATGCAAGGAAGTATCACAACTGTGAAGATTTACTTTCAAACTTCCACTTATTTCCATTAAGGACAGTAGAGGAGCTCTAGAGAAGATGTCAAGAGGGGCTGTAAGTCCTCCTGAACACAAAGATACAGTGACACGCTGGGGACAGCCCATTCACAGAACATAACCCTCTCTAGCCCCAGACTGAACAGATGATGGATGACAAACAGCTTTTTGTTATAACTAAAAAATACCTAATTGTAAAAACATAAATATTACTTCCCATCATCATTAAGGAACTCTGAAACGAAAGCTTTTTGGAGTAATAAACTCCATAAATAACAGCTTTTGTTTTTCTAAAAGAAGTCAACTTTAACAAAGATCTGCCTTAACAAATCTGCACTGTGACCTCAGGATTCAGTTTTAACAAGTTGGTTTTAATCCTGTTAGTTTAAGATCAAAGAAAAAGATTCATGGGCAGGGTTAAATGGAGAAACATTGAAGGATTTATAAAAATATGGCCAATGCCCACACCAGTCCTTCTGTCCTAATTAAGTTTATGTTTTTCTAAGTATTGCTGGCAGGAACTGATACTCAGAGACCTATGCCAAAGTAGCTCACTTTAACCCCAGGGCATTTTTTCACTTACTTTGACTGTATTTTAGGTTTTCCAGATTGAAGTATTTAGCTTAGTTTCCTAATAGCTGTCTCTTGTATTTTCAAGATACATTTCAGGGCAAGTTAAGCACTTGTTACTTCTCCATCTTATTTCTACTTTTGGCTGAGTAAAATCTTCCATTAACTTTCCCTGATCTCATTCTATACAGTGGTCTGAACAAATGCTATAGGACTTGCACTTCTGAATGCCTCTTGGATCACCTGAAGATGAATGATAGTTTCTGTTCTTAAATGACTTTCCTTGTCTTTTACACATTGTAGTACATGATATGAGATTGCCCTGAGACAGAATGGAGAGGGCAAAATCTGCTTATCAAAGTACTGGTGGTAAATTATGCAGTGTTGTAATGTCTTTGTGGCCTTTCTGGAAACCAGGCAACAAACAGTTAACTTGGGCCATCCATTTCTGCATCTGTATGTACACATGCAATGTACAGACTTAATTAAAAGCAATCTAACTGCTAAAGTGTAACATTACTGAGCATGACATGTATTCTGTCATGACTTCAAAATGCAAATGTGCTTTTTGACTTGTTATGGAAGTCCTGCTTGCCACACATTTCTAAATAAAGCCCAAGAGACTGGATCTACATCCTCCCCCCTCTTAACCCTTCTCTTAATCACTTCCCTCTAATTCCACTTTTTTCAATGTGTGTGGCTTTGAGCAAAGCCTCTTCTCTGTAATTGTCTTCTAAACTGGCAAAAGGACAGTGCAGGGTGTGACCCTCCTCCGGTTTTCTGTGCACAATTATACTCTCCTGGGCCCCATTCTCCTAGGAGCTCTCCCACGTCCTTGCTAAGTAGCCAAGATTTCACAAAGCAGTCAGATCCCTGTTTCACATCTGTGTCTTCCTGCAGCAACTGGAGCCATAAAATGAGTTGTCATCACAGTATTTGATAATATTCTGAGCCAGAGGTATGTTCACATCTGCGAGTGAGCAGGCTCCCTCCTTTTAGGTGCAAAGGATGGTATATCCCACTGCACTACACTTAGTGTTAAGTGGTACTCTTAGTGGTGAAAGATGCTGCAGAGAATTTCAGAGGAGCAGAGAAAGGTCCACACAGAAGACGAGAGCACTGTCACCAGAGAAATACTGGAGTAAAGGGTTCCTCAAAATGCTTCTCTGTCAAGGATTCATTTTGAGCTATTACGTTTACTGTGTATTTTGCAGCCACTCGTAAGATTTCACTGAGTATAGGTGTCTCTCAGTTTATGTAAGCAGTGACAATGCTTTGTAGCACAGCAGTGCACACTAGGGCATGTATGGGTACACACCTTATGTTGTACACTACCCTTGTTCACAAGTTAAAGTGTTACACAGTGTTACGTATAAGGATGCTACTCCTAGGCAGTCCTAGCTGGTACCCTCAGAAAAGACTGGAGAGAATGTGTGCTTAAACAACAGTCAATATTGTATTCCTGAAGACCTGAAGACCAATTTTATAGAAAAAACATACCTTGTATGTTAGTCTAACATTACTGGTGTTGCCTTAATTCTTTTCTGTTTGTTAAACACACATGGTTTTGCCACCTGTTATTCAACAGTGAGCTCGTCTGACAGCTCTTGGCATACAGTGATTTTTAATAACTACCATCCATTGGCACACACTTACTTCTTTAATAAGTACCATCCACTAAGCACACATACCAGAGATATAAAATAGTTTTATTAAACTAAGCAGAGGCACAAACCATTAGAATTATTTTCT
Source organism: Lathamus discolor (assembly GCF_037157495.1). Classification (NCBI taxonomy): domain Eukaryota; kingdom Metazoa; phylum Chordata; class Aves; order Psittaciformes; family Psittacidae; genus Lathamus; species Lathamus discolor. The sequence goes on along the minus strand of NC_088890.1, from coordinate 13,185,572 downwards.
TACTAATAAAAGTCAAATGTTTACATTTATTAGCACTATATTGAGTTCAAACTGTATAAATGAGAGGCTATTTTGCAATACCTCCCACACCAGTTTTTATGGGGTTTTAGAATAAATCTTGAAAAAGACAGCATTTTCTTACAAAACATAGCAGCTTCCAACATTTTCATTGTTCCTAGCTGCATTGTCCTAATGAGGGAGCAGCAACAGCAGCTGCCCATTCTACACCCCCTGCTCCAGCATCACTCTTGCTCTGGGACCAGATGTCAATGTGTCACCTCCATCCCTCACCAGTCCTCTGCTGCGGAGAAGGGGCTGGGCTCACCATGGTGCAAACTCAGCAGCACTGCGTGCTCAAGCTGCTCTGTCACCTGGACTACTCCTGATTCCATCTCCTGATAATCCAATTTATCACCTCAGTGACTGAAATTAACTGTCAACAGAAGCAAGCCAGCGTGAGCCATGCCCTGCAGCCAATCCTAGCCATGTGGGACTGGTTCTCTGAGCCACCAAAGAAGCAAAACCTGTTACTTTTCCCCAGACTGATTCAGTTTCTGTGGACAGTCTTTTGTTTCTCTTTTGTGACCATCAGCAGAGAGGCCAGTTTGGTTTAACTGCTTTTAACTGCATTTTAGTAGAGTAGTTTAGACCAACACAACCACATACTGAGAGCTACCCTCATTGTCTGAGCTGTGCAAATCACTGCAGGTGACCTAAAAGTGAATTTAAATGATAATGAAAAATCTATCTAGGCCCCTGGCTATTTAATTTGCTTTATGACACCACAACTGCAACATGAAAAGCTTCAGGTCTTCAAGACACATAATGAAACTTAGTTTTATTTCTGTCCTTTAATAGAAGCTTATAGAAAAATGGAAAAACATTCACTATTCACTGCCCACTGAAATAACAACTGTATCTGCTTTACATGGAAATTAGTATCATCAGCTATTGCACACTTTCCAGAAGAATCTCCCCAAAAGAATGAGCCAGGAAAGCATTCTTACTATGTAAACAGTCAATATATTATGCTAAGCTACAGTAACAAGCTATGTGTAATGTCCCATGTAATACTTTACACATAGCTTGTTAAAAGACATCACTCCCAAATACTTCTGATTCTGACTGGTGTAGTTTGGTATTTAAGAGTCGGCATAATGAGCAGGGACTGTCAGAGCTATGCTGACTTGCACCCTGCTAGTAGGGCACTTTTGAACAGTCTCAAGCAAAAGAAATCTCAGAATCTGCCAATGTCATTATTTTGGAATTGATCTCTGACCAATTATCCTAACCCCTCATATCCAACTCCTCCCTTCTTCCTCACCCTTCTGCACCTCTTTGTGAGATTTCTGAAGTACCAGGCAGAAACAAGGGAAGGACATGAGCCAGCAGATCTCCCAGCATCACTGACAAAAACATTTTCAAACTCAAGTATCGCTGTAATAAGAATGTTGTAAAATATACCATGAGCTCTCACTGGCACATCCCAGTTCCTGCCTGCTGTGAAACAGCACTGTGCTCTGAACCACAATATATATGGTCATACAAAACACATCAAATATGTAGCACTTAAGTCATGCTGTGGATGCTGCTGCAATGTGGATGATGGCACACAGAAGCATGAAGCACTTTGGCATCTCCTACTGCATTTTTCTTCTGGTGTTCTGTTTGTTTGTTTTGGGTAACATGGAATCAGGTCAGCAGCTCTGTCATACTATGTATCTCTATCGTACTGTATACTTATTAAGTCATCAAAACGTAAGATTTACTTGTAGGTGCTTGTACAACTGCAGCATCGTATCAAAGTTTTACACAGAGTATCTGGAACTCCTTCTTATTTCTCAGATGTCTTTTATTTTCTGCAGTAATGTAGCTAAGATTCAATGCAAAACCTGGCAAACAAACCTCTGGCACTGCAGTAACTATCCGTCGTTATTATATGGATAATAATCCATATTTCCAGAGAGAGATTGTTTTTTTCTTTATTATTAATTATAATTTTCTTTAATATTTATTATAATAGAGATATTTTCTTTATTATTATATATAGTTATTATGCTAGAAGAACTTACAAAATGTGGGTTTATTTTCTCCCCAAGCTCTTACATGAGACGTACTAAGTTTCAGACTTACACCCCTGTTTTGTGCAAGATGTTTCTGCACTAGAGAGTCCTATGGCAAGAGTCACCTGGTTCTCTCAAAGGATGCAGCAGTCTCATGACTGCACACACATGCCTCACATGCCTCCAGGGATGTACAAGCAGAGCTCCCAGGCTGTAGTTCCTGGGGAGAAACAGTCTTGAACGTCCTGCCTTATGCCTCTGCAAAGATACCGCAGCGCAGGCTTGTTCTCAGATGGTATCTCTTGCAGCTGATTTCCTTTTGCCAAAGAGGGAATGGGAAAAGAAGAAATGGGTTATTGTCTTCATGCAGCTAGTGTGAACTCAGGGAAATGCTGGGGTGAATTCCCAGCTGGTGTCAGTCCCACAGCCCTTGATGTCAGCAGATCTGCGCTGAAGAATTGCAAACTTGAGCATATTTGGATCACATGCTGTTTCTTTATGGTTCTATAGATGTGACAGATTTTCTGCCGAGTCCCAGCTGCTCTTACTTTCCTGTTTCATGCACCAGATCCTCAACTAGGGTAAAATCACGGATGACTGGGTCAAACCGTGACTATGCCAGGTTACACAGCCTAACAGCTAAACTCCCTGGAAGTTGTTGTGCGGGTGTAAACAGCGCAGTGCCGCTGTGTACAAAACAGGCAGCAGATATTCTGGTCTTGGAAATGTCTGGAACGAGTCACACTGTGTAGATGGCTGGCTGGAGGAGGCTGCGGAGCCTGCAGAGTGCTTGGGCTGACTGTGATTTATGTTTGCTTCCAGGTGCATGTAAATTTTCCATCCCCCATATAGACTCCAGCACTGCGCTCCACAGTCACAGGAGATTAAAATTCCTGCACATTTTCTAGAAGTATCAGCCATGCTGAGAAAGCAGCATTGGGCAGCGCCGTTTGTTTTATGCTCACAAGAATCCTCTACAGATACACGTATTTTCTTAGCGTTTCGTATTAGCATGAATTAAAATGTTCCATTTGGGCAAAATGTTGTTTTAGTTAATTTCCTACAGACTTGTTTTCAGCCTGTTTCCAAGTGAATGGTGAATAGGTCTTCAGTTGAACACAGTGCTTTCAGAGCCTGCTGCTTAGAATAGCTCCCCGCTTCTCAAGTATTAATTGTATCTGGTTATGTTTAAATGTCATTAAAATATGCAGCAAGTGATCTATGGGGATTCATACTTCTACCAAAAATCGAGCCTGCACCTTAACTTCCCACTGCAGGAATCTGGGATGGGTTTTTCCCACTGTGCCTGTTGCAAACATCTGCCGCTCCTGAACACTGACAAGAGAACTTGCAGTCCAAATTTTCACATTGTAGCTGCATGCTTTTAAGAGAGAATATTCCGATTTTATCCATAAACTGTTTCAAGAAAGGAAAGGGGGGAGAGGAGGTGAGGAAGTAAGCCAAAGCGCTCTGACTTGCTTTCTGTTTTCAAGTGTCTCAGTGAGCGCAGTGCCAAGAAAAACAAAGTCCAGAGCAGTGAGCAGCGGGGAGATCCTGTTACAGCAGCCGAGCACCTCAGGAGACGGGGCTGCCTCCAGCGAGGGGAAGGCAAAGAAGGGGAGAAATGGGGACCTGGCTGCCCATGAGCCCCAGCAGCTGCCTCCTTGGGTGGGATAAGGACAGGGACCGCATCCTGCAGCCTGCCCTCGCGGGATGGGGATCTGTGGGTCGTTTGTGTGAGCAGGATAAGCAGAATCTGGCCCTGGTTGGAGGAGAGCTTTTTAGAAACGGGTAATGGGAGACGGCTTATTATTATCAGAATAATAGTAAAAACAGGAGAAGTGTAAGTGAACATACATGCGGGACTACTAACTGCTACTCAGCCAGTGTGGCCAGCTCTGGCTTTTACAGTTTCACCCATGACCTTTCAGTAAGAGAAGAAAACACAAAACCACCCCCTCCCCAGCATATATATGTATTTTCTGGTTGTATTTGGTAAGTCTTATTTGAGGCAGCAAGTAATTTTGTCTAGTTAGGGTATCGATGGTAGTGAACTGCTCTAGTAGAGTACTCTTGTCCTCTAGTGAAGGGTAAGGCAGCAACTCACTTGTCCTATACATTAGTACAGGGAACTGGGACAAGCCTACAAAGCTCCTCTTTATCACCCTTTTAAGAAGAAAGCAGGGCTGGTATTCCTTCCAGACAGGAGAAGAGGGAATGGGAAAAATGCACAGAGCACATAACATATCAGCACACAGATGGAGCCTTTTACTGCCATGGGTAAGTGCCAGACTATCCCCCACCTTACCCAAGCTACACACGAAGCCCCCGTCTTTCAGAGGGAAGATAAAACAGCAGAAGGAGTCAACTGGGAAAGCAGAACTTGTGAAACTGTTACAGGCAGTTACACTGGACCTGCTGTCACCACATACTGTCACTGAAATGGGGCAGAGCTGCTGCCGCTGAGCACCAGGAGCTGAGCTAAACCTCAGTAGCATTATTTTATGAGGGGCAACCTGTCAGGGCTGTAGCAGGTGGTGTGTGAACTTTCACGGTGGTGCAGTGACCTGCAACAACCCTATCTGATATTCTGTCCTTCGCTTCTCCAAGGGGAAGCTGCCAGTCTCCTGGTGACACAGACTGCTGGGTTGTGAATGCCAGCAATGGCGCAGGCCACTTGCAGAAAGACTGGCACCTTCAAGGAGTGTGCAAAAAGAGGGACATCAAGGGCAGGAAAGCAGTGCTGCTACTTGACAGAAAGAAAGAGATGGGGCACTGTAAGGGTTTAACTGCAACAAATAACTCCAGATTTAGACTGTGATACACTTGAAAGCAGAATAAGGCCCCAGGGCCCTAAAGTCATCCTATCTGATCAACTAAAGGAGACCTTTGTCATACCCTGGGAGACACAGGGACTGCCTGTGGCACCCAGAGGCCTTGATTGCCCTGAGCAGCCTCACCTGGGGTCACCTCACCCACGGGCCCAGGGGTCCATTTAAGCTCAGCTGTGGTGCTTTTCTCCTCTTCCTGTGCTGTGCTGAGGTGATGCCATTTGTGCCCCCGTTCCTGAGGTGTTTGGACTTCTTGGCTTGACTATGGACCTGCCTCGCTGCCTTGGCTCTGCCTGGTGATCACTGATCTATAAACGGGGCATGTTATTATTATTACCCTGCTTTTTCAATAACGTTTTTATTTTTAATGCAGTGTTTTACATTGCTATCAATATTGCATTTAAGTTGTATTAGTTGAAGGATTGCGGCCTGTTACTGGTTTGATTTTTCTGGGTTTTGGCACTTTGCCTGCTATGTTGGTTGCATCCTAGTGAACTCCTTTGCTAAGGCAAGCAGCAGGCATAAAAATGAACTGGGAAAAGTTGTGTTTCACTGTGGATGAAAAGGCTTATTTCTTTGATCCAGTTCAAGACCTATAGTTTAGGCCTTAGAAAACCCTTTCTGTTAGGTGTTGCTTTTTACGATGGAGATCCTCCTGGAGGAGGAGGCTAAACCGGCCCTTTCACATGCTTTGGTTGCAAAGGCTGAGCTTCTGACAAAAACTTGGAGCAGCTCAGGTTTGCTCTAATTTGTGCCTTGCTGCCCAAGGTCCCAAGGGGCTGTTCAAGTTGCCAGAGATTACTGCGGAAGAATGAGTGATAATTTGCTTAAGGCATTTCCATGAGGTTTCAGTCTGCCAGCTGCCCCTTTGAAACTGCTCAAATCATCCTCTTCCTCTCTCCTGCTTGAACAAGGGGAACCATTATGTGTCCCTTGCCACCGGTTTACAGATGGACCACTATGTGGATGATAAAATTACTGTCAGTGTTGCCAAATACTCCCTGGATCATCTAACTGGCGTAACCCAGTCTGAATGCATAAGGATCTTTACAGTGGTTTCCTTGCCATTACATTGTTAGATGTTGATACTTATTTGTGAACACACCAAAAACAGTCACTGCAACTTGAATTCATTTTGTGAAACTGACTTTGTTTACAACTAACCCTTTACATCTATATGGAGACAGAAGAAGCCAGTGTTTGGAGTGTAGAAATAAGATCAAATAAACTGGTTCTCTAATGCTGCCTTCTGTCCCTTCCATCATCCTCCCCACCAATAGATTTCCATCTGTAAAAACATGGCCACCTTTATAAATGGCTGAGACGTTCTGATGAAAAGGGGTTTTAACATATGAAAGACATTAATGCAATTGCATAGAGAGTAAAAGACAACAGCCAAATATCCAGCCTATGCCATGATCCAGGCAGCAATACAGTAAACTATAATTGCTCACTGCTGGCCTTCTCACATAGTACTTTCCAAGACAAGGTACGAAACACTGCAAGAAAACCAGACCAGAAACCTAAACCTGAACTCTGATTATCAAGGGAGAACCAATTATTCTGAATTACGGAAGTTGACACACTTCAGGATCAGGTAAGTTAAAGATTGTTCTGACAGAAATCTGTAATCCAAAAGAGAAGTTCCTTTTTTAAAAAGGAGCTTTTCGCATTCTAAAAACCGTGTATACAGTAGTATGAGGAAAGCTTATTGTATGTGCATGTGTGTGTATATATACTATCCAAATTCTGCTGTCAATTACACTGATATGAATCTGGAACAACTCCCGTGCTATTTACATGCGTCTAAATTAGAACAGACTGTGGTTTGTTAATGAGGTATATACATTCCATTGCTGTACACTGCTCTATGATAGCAGAGATTTGTTGAGATCAGCTTTTCATTTTCACTAGTGTTAGAAGTACTTGAAGGATATCTTCTACTCTATAGTAACGGGTACAGTTGTAGTAAATCTCTACTTTCTGATATTTAAAATGATCTCCTATGAAAACTCTTTGGTAGTTTCAATATAATATGATGACAAGATTTTGCATGTATAAACCTAACTTGGTGGTCATAGTATTTTTATGAATTTTGTACTGATGCTCCTGTGTTAAGATTATTCATCCTATTTCTTAGCCAACAAAGCAAGGTGTTGATTGTTTTGCAGAGCAAAACATTGCCTCACACTGGGTTTGCCTTTAAATCAGTGTAGTAGATTTTGGCCTACATATTGTTCAGTAAGGCAATTTTGACATTTAAAGAATCATAGAATAGTTAGGGTTAGAAAGGACCTTACGATCATCAAGTTCCAACCCCTCTGCCATGGGCAGGGACACCTCACACTAAACCATCCCACACAAGGCTCTGTCCAACCTGGCCTGGAACACTGCTAGGATGGAGCATTCACAACCTCCCTGGGCAACATCTACCACTGGAAAAGAAATCACCTTCTAAATACTTGAAAATTAATTTATCATTAAAGTCCCAGTGCTGCTTCTATTTTCATTCCTTACATTCAGCCAGTGCCAGCTGTGCTTTATGACATTCAGATGCTGCTCTTCATACCACTAAAAAAATATAGTTGGTGACCATGTAATGAGTTAGTGTAGTAACAGTAAGGCTATACAGCCATTTAGGTCAGGAAATGTAAAATAACATCTTATAAATAACTCACTACAACAGTTCTTAGAGGTGGGGAGAAAGGAATTAATAAGGGCTTTAAGAATTACTGATTTATTTTATTTCTGCTAAAAAATAGCACTGTTAACTCTTTTACTGGAAAGATAGAAAGACATTGTAGGTTAAGCTCTTTCACTGGTATGAAAAAGGAGCACCATTTCAGTCATGCAATGGTGAAACCAATTTAAAACTCTAGTTTTGTGCTACCTTGATTCAGTGTGTACTCTTCAGCACTGTGCATTTTCCTGTTTAATACCGTTCTAACAAATGATCTTGTGAAAGTCAGATGGTTTCTAATGAACTTCAGTTTGTTCACTCAAACCCAGAGTTGAAAATTTTTGGGTTCGTTCACGCTTCTCATGACCTTTGTGTGAAGGTAGTCAATGGACTTTCATATAGACCAGGACAAATGTTTACAACAACAGTTATGCGAGCCAACAGCTCATAAATCACAGGAGTGCACAAAATATAAATCAAACCCCTATTTTTAGAACAAGCTACCCTGCAAATACTCTATGTTCATAAGCTTGCCATGCTGGCATAGGACTTGAGAGATCTGGGCTTACATTACATGTCTACCACAGATTGCTTGGATAACCCTGAACAAGTCTGTGTATCTTGGTTTAAAATCGTTTGAAAGAGGGATAGAGTAACTAACTCCCATTCTCCTATCATGGACCAATACGAACACAGGAGGAGGTTTGGCTACAGTACATGTATGGTGTCTAGCATAAGGGAAATGCAAGGAACTAGTGCATACGTACAAATCTGACTGACATAGTGCAGAAAAATTGCCAACTAGACTATTTGCCTTCAGTCAAATAAGATACAGATTTTGAGTATGAACAATATCTTGCATCAGAAAATGTCTTCCAGTGCCAGTAGTGGAAAAGCCAAGAGTTGAATGGCAAGCTGCATCGAGTTCTACTCATGCAGAGCAGCAGGGTTGTTCAAAGTTTCCCTGCTACTAGTGAGTCTGAGGATAAACTGGATGGCATTTCTAGGGCTGTGAAGCTGGCCCTGTAAGTAAAAAAACTGAAAGACAAACTGATGCAGGAGATAGGGGACACAATACCAGTGGAAAATGTGCACTTTCACAGCATGCATTTATGCAATCTGTACCCCAGAAATGAGAAGAGGACGTTGACAAAGCATGTTATGCTTAATAATCACACTTTGCTAACAGGCCTATCTTGTAGGGTTTAGATACTGAAAGAAAAATAATTAACATGTCAAGCAAGTGTTAATGGGCTTTGTCAGAACATACACAACCACAAATGCACTATTCAGGACATCACACTACCATTTAATGGAGCTTTAAAAGTGTAATTTCAGAATATTTCATTTTAAGCTTTAAGCTGCAATGGTTTTTAAATAACAAGTTCACTACAGATAAATGACAGTTGTTTCAAAACTAACAATGCAAATTCATTCTTCAGTATGCTCAGTTTTCTGGCCTGTTTCTGAAAGGAAACATTATGCTCATTTAAAGACAGCAGCTGGTTTGCATTTAGAAAATTTGCATTATCTTTTCTTGGAACGGGATCATCAGCCTTGGGTTAGAAAAATCTGGAAATATTTCACGGAATATTTCTGAGCTGATTTCCGTCAGCACGTTTCCTCACTCCGACTTCAGGAGAAAGACTGACCATGTGGTCACAATTTATCCTTGATTTCCATTAGCAGAGGTGAATACTGAAACCAGGACTTCATGTGAAAAGTTTCAGGGTTTAGTTCTTAAATATTAAATGTGGTAGGAGTGTTCAAATTGCCTTAAATGCCTTGTATCCCTACTAGAAAACACTGTATTGCTGAAGGCCAAAAGGATCAGTGTTTTTTTTATTCACTTGTGGTTTTGCTGTAGGTTTTTGTCTTGTTTACAATTTTAACTTTACAGATTTCTGTGAGTAAGGTCCCTTTCCCCTCTTAATCCCTATTATGAAGTCATGAATCAAATTATAATTGCCCCATTCATTCTTCCACTGATACAGGTTGCTCATTAGAAATACCAGTTATTACAAAAATACCCTGATCTCATCAGGCTGGAGCTGCAGGCCACCTCTCCACGTAGTGTAAATCAGCCATGGGCGTACACTGAAATCAAAGCAGGTCTGTTTAATCAGAAGATAACTAGTCCCAGGAGATATATAACCATCAGGCTTGGCAGAAAGACTTAACAGTCGCAGTGGGTAAAGGTGCTTTTTCTGTAAATTTTTTTTTTTTTGTAGTTTGCCATTAGACCAAAAATGAAACAAAAAGAAACATTAAAACCCTTTGGAAAATGAAATAACCAAAAAATTAGGAGATTACTAGTTAAGTCTGAGAATGTACACTTGTGTATCACTACTGTATCAATGTAAGCGTGGTCTGCTCTGAGCCATGGACTGAGAGGGCTTTTGTATAAGAACAGAACTCCATTCTTGACTCTGACCTTGTGCAAGTCACAGGGGTTAGTCTTCTACAGGCTTCTGAATGTTGGAAGCAAAAACATTTACAGGGAGACATCAGAAACACAAATCAAGGTCTGTGCTCTTCAGATCAGTTTTGTGCGAACACCTAGCGTGCTAGTCAACATCAGCTCTTAATAGTGACTTCATCAAGGCCAAAATATGGTTTAGGACAGTCAAAGGTTACGCTGATGGCCATGCTCAGCTTTGTTAATGGTCCCCTTAAAATCAGGGGCTACATAAACCAAGCAGCAGAAGTGGGATTTTAACAGGCTATCATGATCAATAAATATTGAAAGTAAATACCCTCTCACATGTCAGTACTGGTGTATTTACCTGTGAGATTTAGCAAACCACTCCTCAGGCTTCAGCTTTGAAGGCTGTTCTGATAGAGCAAATATGCTGTGATGAAATCCTAAGGTGTATACACTGCAAAAGCCAGACCCCTGCTCCTAAATGACTCTCTATTGGCACAATTAACTAAGTAGACTTACAAAAAGTATCTCAGATCTTTGCTCAAAGTCCCAAGAGAGACAGTTGCAGTGATTATCCTCAATCTTGAGAAACTTCGTAGCTGTTTTCTCAGGTTTAGGCCATATATTTGCTATGCACATGAAAAACTTAAAATGAGAGGAAGTCCTGATTTGCATTACATGACTTAAGAGTCTGAGATATTAGAAATGTTAAAGCAATCAGGATTTCTCCAAATGTCACTCTTGAAAACCTAAAATTGTTTGGATGAAATAATAAACTGTTCATACATGTTTCAAAATAATAAATAATGACACAGGGGAGTATGTTTAGCCATCAGGAGGATGGAATACTATTTATGTGGTAAGAGCTAGGTTGAAAGCACAGTATGTTGGGCAGTTAATGAGAGGCAAGACTGAAATCTGGCACTCCTTGTTGATCTTGGGTATCTAACTGCAGAGTAAAACAATTTAATATTATATTTAGCCATATACCATTTGTAAATTGCTATTACAATTGGTAACTCTTTTTCTTTAATGCTAACAAGCAATTGTTGCATAGACCAGGTAGTGTAAAGCAGAGCCCAACTTGAACAGATGATAGCCTGGCCGTTTTCTTTCACAGAACTTGGATAAAAGCCATAAATTTTATTTCTGAAAGCATGCTGGCCGTGTCTTGGTTGAGTCAAATGGAATGTTCTTACAGCAACAAACTCCCTTAAATATTTCAGCACAATTGGATTACAATTATTTCAGTGCGCTTAGCCCTGGAGACACTGATGTATCCATAACAAAGTCGAGTGCAATAAGATCCCAGAATAGGAAGGACCTTCTCAAAAATGTGGCATGATTATACATATCTTTTAAAACTCCTAAGGGTAAGATACTTCAAGTCTGCAGATGTACGCAGCTATTTTGGGAAAGTACTAAATCATAAAAACATTGTTCTGAAACTTGTGTTCAATATGTATATACACACATGTACGTATTGTGTGTGTATATATTCAAAAGCTAATGCAATACATCTGGTGGTCAATAGCTGGCTTATCTAGGGACAGTCGTTCAAGTATTTGAGGCACTGGAGCTTGACAGTAAGCAGACTAATCTTTAATAATACAGACCTAAACTTGCCTCATGTTATGGTTTTTCATGAGAAGCCAAGAGCGTAAACATTAGAAAGCTCATTGCTGTGCAGGTGGTATTTCCACAGAGCATTCTGGGCGCACAGGATTTTTGTCTTGGGGGTGTTTCTCCAACTGACCACTTCTAAAGGGTGAAACATCAAATGGCTTTGCTTAAAGGGAGTATTAACAGTTGTTAGCAAGGAAGCGTTTGAATAATTTTGTCATACAACTGTCTGGATTAATTTTGTTTTCTGATGCATTTATTGGCTTAATCATTCAGTATTTTATACTTGTAAAATAGTACCATAATCTGCAGCATGTAACAATAAGATAAACTTGGTGATTTTGTTGTGGTATTCATTCTGCCCCAGACACCTGATTGTCAGGTGCCTTTATCAGAGGTGCAGCTGTAAAAAGTAGGTGGGTTTTGGTCAGTACAGTTCTAAAATCCTCTACACCTGAGGATCAACAAAACCCATGTTGGACCATTTCATTTAAAGCATCACTTTGCTGACACGCTCTGTAATCCTTCTGTATGTGAAGTCCGAGAGCTCAGTATCACCTGACTGGTGAATCTCAATGTAGGTGCCTCAGTCAAAAGCACACGTCAGCTGCAAGTGGCATTTTCATGAATCAGAACACTGTTGTGAACCAAACTCTTGGATGGTGTTGCTGAGAGCCAAGCAGTTGCTTGCAAAAGACTCCTGTTGCTCACAATCTTTTGTAATACTATATTGCTTTTTGCGTGTCAGCTTTGTTTCTAACACTTTCTGGTAACTTCCGCTTATTTTAATAATAAAAAGGAGACTAATAATTAGAACAGACAATGTTCTGGGTTTTTAATGAAAGTATTCATGGCATTAGTCTAGCATGACAGAAAATATCGTAGTGTTATTCATCCACTATAATACAGTCAGCAAATGGATAAAGATAGTGACTGCAGATTGACTTGAATATCAGATGGTGCAGGCACACACAGTTTCACTGACTTCAGCTGAAAATGATTTTGGTCCCTGTGTGTTGAGTGTTTGCATTTTCCAGTTCAGTGAATTTACTGTAAACAAAAAATACTGTTCACACAGGACTCAAGAATTCCCTACTCTTGAGGGCAGGACTTGCTACATGGATTTTCCCATAGATCTTTCCATCCCTTCCCTTTATTCCCCTGTAACACAGTATATATATTTTTCTTGGGTTATGGGAACACAAAGTTGTGCATGTATTTTAATCAAGCTTGAATGTCTCAGTGGAAAGGTGTACAGCCTCATTTCTTGCTCCCACACTTTCTTTTTGGTGCCTATATGAAAATCCTTCATTACACTTCATTACAGCCTGTACCCTTTGGTAGATGGCAACCCAAGAGAATGAACACAACACATGCCTGCTGTGCACTGACAGTGGCAGCCTGCCCTGTAATGTTACTTTATCTGTATTAGGGAGGGACATGGGGAGTACTGCACTTTGCTCACACATTTCTGACCTGTGTGATGACTGGGTGACACTGTCAGACAATGGCACAGTTCATCTATTAGAACTATAGAGAGCTGCTGTAACATTCGTGGAGGAGAATCAAGGAATAACCAATTATCATCTCTGCCAGAGAAAGTGATGTGGTTTTATGCTTTGGTTCATTACTTTGCTGGATGATGCAGTCAGTTATTGTTCCATTATTTTGAGGAAAAAATCAATTCCTGAGTCTACTAAGAACCTTTCTATACTTGCCGAGTGATTAGGACTTTTCACTGGCTAGCCCTGTTAACAAACCCTCTATCACTGACTTCAGTAGATACATCTATTTCCAGCCTAATAAAAGTCAGTGGGGATAATCAGAGTCAGAAATTGCTTGACATCAGTAAGAGCAGCAGGAAATGTGCCCTAGGTACTCATGGACTGTGCTGTCTTTTTACTGAGTCATGCCTTACATGTGAATTTAAAAACAAGATCTATTTTCTATATTCATTGGAATACTTTTTGTTCTCTAAGGACACACTATGTACACATACTTAAGTACAGACATGCATCTTTTGTGCCAGGATGGTTTCTATTCTACCTCAGAGTTCTCCAAGATATTTCTTTCCATAAAGCACAAATAGAATAATTAATTATAGAGGCTCCAACCAGACATATGCTAATAACAAACAAAACATAATTCTTCTCCTTTTGCATTGGTTTTATATTGCCATAGATGTCTTGAAGCTTGTTGTTATACTAGAATAAACTTGTGGAATTAATAGAAAATCATCATCAAGTACTTGCATTTGAATAATAATATCTAGTGTTGTGAACTATTACGCCAATCAGAGTCATGTTCTGTAAAACTTCATGCAGTGATTTACACTAATGTTGCCTAGAAAGGGCTGTGCAGATGCCTCTATGGCTTTTGAGGATAGCAAAGAACAATAAATCAGGCTACTTTGGATTTGATATTACAACTGGAAAAGATTATGCTGATCTTTACAAAAAGGAGAGGCTAGCATTCTGATGCACAGCATTTGATGGTTACCACTCATTTTTGTCATGAAGAAAGGAGCAACTTGTGCATATGCTTTTAAATAGTACTGTCAACATACTGTATTTCTAAATCAGCTTAATCCATTTTGCTATAAATGGAAACCATGCTTTCAGAATTTCTGGTGGGAATTAGTTAACTAAGTGCTACAACTTGCCAAACTGCATTTTATATAAAAAAAGGAGCTTCATGAATCAAAAGCAGTGTTCAGCTGTATATAAATAGGCTTCCAGAAAAACGTATGCCTTGTAATCACATCTTGATAGTCTAATACCTTGTATAAAATCCAGAAACTATTTTCTGCATCTGACAGTGTTTACAACATGGAGCCTGAAGTCTGGCCTCCTATAGTTCCATTTGATAGAACTTTATGGCAAAACACTGAACTGTCTTCCTATTTACAGCTTGGAGGATATTTATCTGTCAGGTGAGCACCAAGTACTTAATTCCAGTCACACTTTCTGTGTGAAACAGGATGTGAGAAAAAATGTGAGCCAAAGTAGAATGTAAATTGTCAAATACTTATGAACTTGCATCAGGCTTAGCAGGCAGTCCCACAGAGTTTAGACCTTCTGTGCAAGGACAAAGCTCTGTTTATTCCAGTGTTGCTTTCTTTTATGGCTGTGGAGGCAGAGACTGCCTGAAACCACATCAGCAATCTCAGCTGCACATGCAGCAGACACTGTGTGTTTTACTGCATTACCTGAAGTGAGAAGGCAAAGTATAAATGCCAGGGAGGGTGATGGAATCAAGTTTTAAGAGACTGGATAAAGTGTTCCCATTTGAGGAGAACTTGAGACATAAGAAGGGATGGTCATGTGATCTGGATTTGGCTGAACAGAGCATCCTGGTGTTCCAACCTTTAGATTCCCTCTGGTTATTTTGGCCTGATATGCTGCAGGTATATTTATATCCTTCAGGGTTTGCAGTGGATCATCAGGTGCTTGTTTTGCTTTTAGCTAGAGGCCCTTTTGGGGGAAGACACCTTTTACTATCTGCTTGACAGCAGTAGATTTGATGGATGTGATTTACAAAGAGGGGGAAAAAATGGAGTAAGTACTTGGAGATGATTGACAGGCGCAATAAATCTAACCCAGTCTTTGAAGATAAGTAATGAATGGTGGTGCAGATGCAGCATTATCCTTTCCCTCTCTGTAAAGGCATTTCAGCTTGTGAATAGTGCCCTTACTTTTTCATGTGTTGTTGAAAACTGAACATATGGTTATGCTCAATGAAAACAAGTCAGAATCACTGTCAGATGAACACAGATTAAAACCATAAGAGAAATCTGACCCCCTCAGATGCTGTGGCATTAGTGTCCTCCCACTCAGCTGTAAGCATCACCATCACTAAATGCCTAGTTCCTTCTTGCAGGCTCTGCTGGAAGCACCCTCACAGCAGGATAACAGGAGAAAGGCATGTTGTTGATGATGCACGATTATCAAACACTTTCCAAAAGAAAGACTTTGGTATCTGTGATTATTTGCTGTGAAAAACATGCTATCACTGCATGTAGATACCTAACCTTTGTAAGGAAGACATGGGCCTGGCACAGACTCAATACGTCTTCAGAAATCAGTAGCTTAAGTTCTGCAGCACTCCTGATAAAGCAGTAAACCTTATGTAATGCAGTTTGAGTCCCCTCTTTCACTGCTTGCTTTCCTAAGACTGACCTTCCCCTCTGAGTTCTCAGCCAGCCTTCCCTGTAGTTCAGAGCTCCTGCCAAATGCATGAGGTGGGAAAGCTGACTCTTCTTATTCATATTCCAATTCCTCTGCCAGAAATGGAAGTCAGGTGTGTTTTACAGGACAAGGTCAAGACTGGCAGCGAACAGCAAGCCTCTGGAAACCTGCAAAATTCTTCTTCGGCAAGGATTATTTTAAACAGTGGAATACAGGGATCCTGTGTCTGATATTAGGGGTTGGCCATCCAGTGACTGCAGCTTTTGTCTAGGTGCTAAGCTTTCTAGACACATCTTGAATTTGCTGGGACAGCCACAGCTCCTAAATCCCACAGGAAGGCTGTTTCAGGTTTTCAGCGTAGGCTGAGACCAGCCTCTGACAGGCTGCTGCCCCTGCTTTCCCATGGGACCAACTCTTTCCCAAAATGAACCTTATCTGTAATAATAAACATATATGGAGATGACTGTATCACAAGCAGAAAGACTCATGGTTGCAGTGCTTTTGAATTATTACTGTAAAATATTTAGAAAAAAGCTTGCTTTGTACATGTGCAGTAGATTATGGGTTGTAAAATACTTGATAATTCTGCATTCTGCTATGGGATGCTAATACGGCAGATAGCATGTAGTGGCCAAGATTATTAGTATACCAGTTCAGTGCCTGTATATGGGTTGATATCACCATCTGATGTCTTTCCTGTCTCTGATTTTAATGAGTCTGTGATATGTGATATGCATCATGCTTTACTGTGTTAGATCACATGTTAGAGGTCTGTTGCAACATTTGTCAGCATCTTTGTAGAGGAAAAAGAAACCCTAGGAAATGTACTGATTCATTACTAATGTTTAGCCAAACATGTAAAACTGATACATTTAGCAACCACTGTTCCAAAACCCAGAGGAAAGCAGTGTAGTTGGTAGCAAATCTGCTTCAATAGCTTGCTTTTACAGAGAAATATGAATTCCCATTTACAAGAACCAAATCTTTTCTTCTGTTTGTCCAGAGGTTTATTTGTTGGAAGTGGAGTGATAGTATCTAAACAACCCCAAAACTATTAACAATTTAACAGAGCAAAGAAGGACCATCACTGTTTAAAGTGGAGACTCCCAGGAAGAGCCAAAAAGCATGACTTTTTCTACACAACTTCACTTAAAAGGAGTTACTGAGTGAAGCAGTTGAAATCCTTTGAGTAAAAGTATATAGTGCTGTTCTGCGCAACACTCTTAAAGGTTAAGTTGTTAGCTGTCAGTGTTCGGTTCCACACCGTACTGCTGCTGGGGGAAGGGAGCACTAACTATTTTTCCAGCTCTGCAGCCAGACTCTCTCTAAACAATTTCCTGCACTGGGTTCATGTAAGAGACTATACTGTTTCTAATACAAGGAATGTAGTTAACCACAACTGATAGACAAATACCTTTTCTTATCACTAATGGATTACAACACTTGACTGCAAGAGTAATTTAAACCTTACAAATGGCATATTGAAACCTGTAACAGCAGTTATGCAGGGAGAATTGCTGTTACAGCAGCTTTTCATTGTATCGTTGAATGTTTGTACTGAGAAGTGATTATTTTTTTTAAATCAGCAATATAGCTTTGCTTTTATCCACTGTGTCTCTGAAAATGATAGCTGCATTACAATATTCTGTTGGTCTTCAAGCTGTGGACAATATTTCATGCTTAGCAGTCCATAGTGACAAAGAAGTGATGGCTCAACAGTTTATATGTTTAGAGTAGGGGAAAAAAGTTCATTGTGTTTATTAAAACATGAGAGACCTCAGGAAGATTAGGGGCCCAACTTCATAAATCTTATGGGTAAGAAACTGCAAATGTGGACATATGTAGCTGTAATCCCCAAACACATGCAAGTTGCACAAACAAACTGTGATTTGCCTGACGTTACTTAGCTCAGGGAACTGGGGCATAGAAACATGAGCAGCAGATTCAGACCACAAAACTCTCCTCTTTCATGGACTATGCACCTAGAGGTCTCCTCTTTCATTGACTATGCACCTAGAGGTTGGCAGCAGAATTAGTCCTTCCTCCTCCTCTTCTGGGCCTGTCATTCATATTCCTGTGAAAGTCCCTTGTTTCCAATGGAAGGATCTTCCACTTTTTGGATAAAGAAACCTCTACGTTTCTTCACTGTATTTTTGGAATATCTATACTATGATGACAATGAAGCTATTGATGCTTACTTCTGCCTGCTGAACTCCCCAGCATCCAAGCCCACAGGGCATGCTTCATGTACAAAGATGAGATCCACCTGGGTACTGACCTGCCTAATGTGTAAACTCTGTGCATGTCCAGGATTTTCTAACATTATACACCACTTCCTGGAAGCACCAGCGGGAGCTGATGCTCAGGCAGACCCTCAGGATAACCTTTCTGAATTGCTCTGGAGGCCTTGAGTGCATGAACTCTCCATCTCCCACTCACCAAAGCAGATCTGAATCTTACCCCGTGAGACTGGCTCAGGCTTATGCATTCACAGCCCCCCTCTAGTTCATGTTTCTCTTTTAAAGCTCACATCTAGGAATCATTGTCTTAAGTGAGAACATCAGTCTTCACCCTAAAATTGTTAGCTCTTGGACAGAGGCTTGAAACTGAAATGTAAGTTCAAAGGAAAATTCTCACATTCTTGTTAGAGCGTTTCTGATCTCGAGTCAACCTCGTGACTTTTTGCCATGCTTCAACAACAGGCTCAAACAAAATGGTTAAGTGATTCTTGCATGCATATCAGACACTGTCTTAGAAATATTCAGTCACACTGGGAGATATTTTTAGCTTCCCAGTGACTTTGGGAACAGTGTGTGTGAAATGAATGAAGGAATGATCCTGTGATGAGCAGACAGGACAGGCTGCGTCCATTCCTTGCAGTGGCAGCACCTGCATGTGGTTTCCTTCAGGCACTGTGGATTCCAGTGTGAATCACTGGATATAAGAACATGTGGTAAGCTCTGGGAATTTTCTGGTATTAATTAAGCCCTGTTTTTGTGTTGCTGTATACTTACCCTACTCAAAATCCTAATTACTAACAGGTCAGTTCAGCCACGTAATTGCATCAGTTTTACTGTAAATCTCCTATAATTTTTATATATGCAAATCAATACTTCCTAACGTAAAGCACAAAACTGTTTTCCATCTATCTTCCTATTATTCGTAATTCACATGTTCTCTATAATATTATACCTGGCATAATTCAACTCCCTACACTGAAACATGTTATTCAAGCTAGTGGACAGTTGCCCTGTTTTCCCTTTTCATGCACCAGGAGACCAAGTGGCACTGCCTTTGCTAATCCTGTGCTTGAAGGACTGAAGATGGGGCTGCCACTACTACCAGGCTATAAAACTCCTCACTGAAAGTTAGGATCTGGAGATATAATTAAAAGCAATTATGTTACTATAAGTTACTTAACAAATAGCCATATCTCAGCAAAATGATGGCAACTTCCTGCATGTGCACTCTCTGCATTCACCAAGTACCATGTGGAAGCACACTGAGCCAAATTCAGCCAGGAAGTGATGATTTCAGCACTATGGGGAAATAAACCCTGAACTTTTAATCTGAATTTGTTACCTCAACTGTCTATTCAATGACTCACTAATAATTTTTGGTGAAATGAATTGGAAAGATCTGAATATAACTATACTACTAGAGTAATTAAATTACTTAAAATATAAAATAATTTTTATCAGAAAATATCTGGGGATTCCACAACTCAGTTCAGTTTACATTCCTATTTCTGACTGCCTTTATGGCTTGGAGAAATCCACCCTCAGTTGCCCAGAACCTGACCCTCTGTTTGGTAACATTGTTCCTGGGAATGCTCTTACTCACAGGTTACTTCTGTGACCCTGCAGCAGCTGTGCCTCTTGCCCCTGAAACAGCCCACAAGAGTCTGCCTGTTGTAGATGACTTCTGCATCTTTCGATGGGGATGAGTATTGTAATGGAGAGTACTGGGTCACCCTCTCTGCCTGCTGCTGTCCTGCAAAGACAGACGGTGTGGCTGCAGGCTGTGACCTGCCCACAGGGCAGGAGAGGGGACCTGCAAGGACTGAGTTACGTATAGGGTTTTCCCATGGGGTTTTGGAAGGTTGCTATGGAGCCAGCCCTAGGGCTCTCACAACAGGCCATGCAACAGGTAAATCTACCTGGAGGTTGCTCTAAGGCTGCCATCCCTAACCAGCACAACTGAAAGCATAAATAACACATAATCACTTTTTAGAAGTCAGAATGCCTTGATTAGGATGGCACTTCCTGGTGTTGTGAAGATAAGCCTTAAAGTTTTATCTTCTTGTATATACAGATCTTCACAGCTACTATATCTAGCTCCAGCAGTGCTATTAGGAGTAGGCAGACTGCAGTACTGAGTCAGCTCCCAGGCTTTCTAGTTAAGAGACACAAGTCAAAACACTGTTTAACAATGTTTTTCCTGTGTTGCAAAACAGCATGAGTGTGAATCATAGGGTTTTGGTGGCATGATGAGTGTGAAGTGAGCAGAGCATCCAGGGGCAGACAGTAGGAAATCAACAAATAACTTTTCTCTGCACAAAAGTCTAACAACACTGGGACTCCTTCCCTCCTACCATGTACCCTGTGCAGTCATAGTTAAATTACAGTGAGTGTGAAACACCACAAGTGAAAACAACAGTGTCCTACATGCTTTTCACATTAAATAAAATGACCACACAAGGGACAAGGTAATGGAAAATATGGCCCACTGGAGAACTTAAATAACGGTTTCTTCTGAGTTTGAAAATCATTATGTGTATAGCACTGAGATGGTCTGAGAGTTAAATGTTTGATTTAACGACTCCCGGACTTGTTAGGAGTGTGTGGTCTGGATCAATATTTTCCTGCTCTCCAGAACCTGCATTAGCATCCCAGAATATGGGGCCAGTTATGAGCTTCAGGTCCCAGAGTCATATGCATTTTAGCTATCACTTTATCACTCTTCTGCACGTCATCTTCTCCGGTATAAATACATACTCAGTAACTGTACCCACCTCTGGTTAAAACCAGCAGTGTGGCAGTGCTATAGATGGTGTATCAGCAGACCCTTCCTGGGTAATGGTTTAGTATTTATGCATTTCCAAATATATTTTCTGAAAACATTTTAATGTTATTTCATTTCACACTGTAAAAACTCAGGTTTCAACACAAATATCAGGCATAACAAGAAGATCCTTAAATAAACAGTCTTTTGGGGGCAGTTCTGTTAGAAGTATGTTCTTCAGAAGTGGGTGCCATTTGTTGAAGCTTGCCCTGAACTGTCAGCATACCTTTTCAATCAAAGCAACAGCTGCCAGACTGATATAGTCCTGCAGCAGAATGAGAACCCTTCAGAGCTTACATGCCCTTGTCTTATCTCACAAGTCTGTATCTGCTGATACCAAATCACTAAAAATGGCAGCAGAAACAGTATTTCAAGGCTAATCTAGTATCATGGGCTGAAGGGAAGCTGCAGTCCACCCCACCCTACATTCCTTGAACACCCAAATCTCCCTCTGGGAGTCTTAGGTATACAAAGAATAAATGCTTTATCTGTAAACTGATTCACATTTTGTTCCTTTTTAAAAGAAGTATTATTAATTGCTGTTAGAAATAGTCAAATATATCAAGCTGGTGTTGAAGACAGAATTCATGGATAAAATGTTTTTTGTTAAAACTGGAATTTTAAGCAGCTGTTATCACTACTATGGATGCTTCCTATTCATGAAAGTGCAGGCACAGTTGTTCATAGGGTATGTAACTGCAGGAGATGTAGCTATGGCTTAAGAAGCATTTTAACAGTTTAAGTATTCATTTTCAGGACTTTTTCTGAAGAGATTCCTATTTTATCTCAGACATCTCTTTACTTTAGTTTCAAGGTAACAGAATTGTTTTGAGGATTAGTAAAGTCCCACAGACTGTTTTGGTTATTAATGGAGTGATATTTTGCCTAATTTTGTATTTTGGTAATCTTTCTATCACTTTACGCTGCTGCTTTGGTTCCAGTGACTGCAGCTTTCAGAACCGGCTAGTTTGTTCCAGCATGACAAGCAAAATGTGGTGTAGATGTGGTATATACTTTAATATAGGCCCAGTTGGTTACATTAGGAGTGATGCTTCCCCAGTCTTTTTGACCAGTTCAGCATATTTTCATTGTCTTATCAACTCATCTTAAAAATGTTATATTAAATTTTGACTATTTTCTAAGTCTTAGTCTAGACACATGCACTGCGATGCTACCACAGATTTCCATCTGCACATGACAATAAGGGTTTAGCACTAAAGAAACCTGGGGCTGAGGATTACAACTGTCTAGGTTTACTCAGCTCTCCAGGGAAGCAGGCTGCCTTTGTGGTTAAGTAACTTGATGGTCTAAAAGGTCTGGGTTCTGTACCCAGCTTAGCCATGAAATTGGGTGAATGAAGCTCCTATGCCTTGGGTCCCTGATGACAGTGATCGGACATTGTCACGAGGGAACGTGACTTTGTCCTTTTGTACATTTTTGAGTATTTATACTGCATGTTTTTTGAGACAGGCACTACTGTCAGTGTGGATTCAATTTCCATCAGGCCCCCCAGGCACTGCTAGAGTAGTAATAAGACCCAAAGCTTTGGAGTTCATGTAACTTTTGTGTTGTGGGTTAGAGGTGAAGTAAGACAGAAGGTGCCTACCCTCTCCGGTATGAGCACAAAAAGCATTAGCCCTATCTGATTATGGTGCGTGAAATAAGCCCACAAAGTCCATATGAGCCCCTACCTTAATGGGCAGCCTTACTTTATATCTGGTGTGCTGCTTAAATAAACCTTTGAGTTCTTTCTGTGAGAACTGAACAAGTAAAAAACCTCTCAGATGCTCAAGTGGCATTAATACAGACTCACAGTTTCTTAGCACATCCTCCAGGCATGAGTAGTTCTAAGGATGTGAGAAAGCCAGAAATGGAAAGAGCAAATGCTCCTTATTCTAATGCAACAGTTGTCAGAAATAACAAGCCAGTTGTAAAACTGTCAAATATTTGATGCTTATGTAAAGCACTATGTAATTTACCTTCTGTTGCTCAAGTCTGTTCTGCCCTATTCAAGCCACTCAGCTCATTTCTCCATTTAGTACTGGCAGTAGTAATACTAAATTAACTTTAATATGTTCTTGTTATTACCAGTATTTGATCATTTTCATTAGGCCTTCTACCACTGGAAAAATAGTGTCAGGATGATTCCACGCTGACTGCAGCAGGGAACTTGTAGGAGCTGAAAATATTCCATGAAGGCATTGCTATGTGGACTATTACTTAAATAAGTACAACTCTTTTTTGATAAGGATTTCAGGCTTGGGCTCTATGGATTTTCCACTGACAGTGGACATGGCAGGAGAGCCATGGGGCAATTTCTGATGCTATTTGCTCTTCCCATGGGGCAATTTCTGTTGCTATTTGCTCTACTTAAGAATAGAAATGCTTCAGACCATTCCGGTACTGCAGAGCTGAGAGGCATCCTTAGTTCAGTTTTTAGGCCACAGTTGTAGTCTTACTGGAGCCCAAATCTAGTCCCATCCAGAGGAATAAGAACAACAGATATGGGAGCAGACCTTAGAAAATCATACGCTATCGTACCAGGCCATGAAATAAATTGATACTGATTCAATGCAAGTATAAGAAAGTTCATACAAGACCTTGATAACAGTCTGTCTAGCTGTATGATGTGATGGCTCATCCAGCTCTATTATCAGGAATCCTTTAACTGTATAAATACGAGATGAACATCTTTAAAGTGGAAAGAACTTTTATGCACAGGCTCGAACAAAAGCATAAGCAAGACGTGTTATTGGGCTGCTCCTGTATATTACATTAGATATTTGTTTGCTCACATGCATTTTTAAGCATAAAGAAAAGGAATAACACTTGCCCTGACTGCTTATTTTAAAAAGCATATAAAAACTATGAACATAACTTACTGAAACTCCTATCTAGCTCAGTAAGAAATAACTGATGCAGCTAAAATGAAGATCTTGGAAAGACTACAACTTTTATGCACTGCATTTTGACTCTAACCACCTGTTGCAAGGATTCAAAATAGTTTCCAGTGTCTTTCCACATGCCAGGGCTCTGTAAAAGAGGTCTCTAAAAGGGGCATTTGAAACAATAACAGTCCCCACCTGGAAAGGAAAGTTAGTGTCAGCCTTTGCAGCAGCCTGGCAGCTGCTGATGTGAAATTCTTCCTTTACTGATGGGGAGGGGGAAAACGGCCATTTTTATTTAAACTGAAATCTTACTTAGGTTTAAGCGTATGAAGTGAGAAAGCTTTCCCTGGCACCTGTCAAAATGTATCAGGCATCACTTTGCTTCATTGAACCTATCAGCCTTTGCAGTCTAATAACAGATTATATTAGTAGAAAACAACCTCTACAAGAACATCTGTTTACCAAGAAAACTTTCAGTTCTACCTCTAAGAAGAATCAGCTTTGCCGTTCTCCCTCAAACATCCCTTGTGTCCCCTGCAGCTGTTCTCCCCTGAAACAACAGATCGATTCAGACTTACCCGAAAAGAGATCATAACCAAAAATTACAACCCTCCCAGGGTTACCAATGCAAGGGGACTCTCACTTCGTGCTGCTGCAGCACACAGAACTGGTTTTTACATAAATGGAGATGTATCTGCTTGGCCTCGTGTACTTGTGCTGTTGGACTCCCAGGTGATTGAGACTGAGATAAAAGTGTTTGGGAATAAAAGGTTTTAGGCCCCTCCATGTAAATTCCTGTAAAATGTTATCACAGAAGCTGAAAGCCAGACTAATCACAGTGATGTGTTGCCCTTGTCTCTGGACAGTATTCAAAGTAAAGTTAAACTTCAGTTGACAGCTTTTTAATTTCCTTAAATGATAGTTTTTCACTACACTAAATGTCCTAAACTAATTGTGATAATGCTCTACGTTGAGTTCAGTAATCCACAACAAGCTGCAGCTTCACAATCAGATTCTACTATTTTGAGAAAATCCCCACAGACAACAGCAAAATTAACTCACAGGATGATTTTACAGAGGAGTTAATCAGGTATGTATGAAATACACTGCACAATGCTCCGAAGTAAACCAGCTTATTTAAGGGTGATTCTAAATAAAGCTGTTACATGATATTAGGGTATATTATTATAAATAGATAAAAAGCTGGAAGTCAATTTTAAATACAACTTCATTCTTTCAGCAGCACAGCAGCTGCTTCACACTAATTTGTCTGTAACAGTTTGTGAAAATGTTCACTTAGATACTTGACCACTGGCTTATCTGCAGTACTTGTATTTACAGGGACTGGCATATCTCCCTGCATGCTTGCATTGATGTCTTCAGTTGAAAACTCCCAATTCTTACCCCTTTGCATTAATTTGTTCAATTCCTGTTAATCTTTACATATTTGCTTAATACTATCATAGACCTTCCTATAAGTCTTATTGCTTACTGCGCACCTGAATTCTAGAGTTGAAGATGTTTTAAAGTTTTAGAGGGAGGATTAGAAATACAGTTTTTTATTGTATGCAATGCAGTGAAAGCTGCATCTGTTCTTTGCTAACTTCCAGATATTATCCAAAAGAAATACTTTCTAGCTAAATTGCTTGTTCAAGTCCAAGAAGAACTAAGGAAATCTTGCCCCTTGCTTTCCTTTATAAAAAAAGCCTCTTCTGGACATGTCTATGTTTTATTTTCTTTCCCTCCCTTATATATTCACTTATTTTATCCTCTATACAATAAAGGAATTATATAAAACAACATCTGAATATACAGCTTTTATAACAAGGTGATAAGTGTATAAAATTACATTAGGTCTGTTAGGAAGTCTTTAAATGCCTGTCTAATGGCCTTCCCCTAAGTGGCTCCTTTAGCTTTATGTTTTCTTACATGTGAAGCTATTCCAAGTACCAAACTACTAACCAAATGGAATCATATTTTATTGTTCCTTTAATTTTCGACTGAGTTTTACCTATTTGTTTGTTGCTGGTCTATAGCTATTTTGTTTCTTTAGAATTTCAATTTGGCTCAAGCTCTCAGCCTTCTCCAAGTAGGTGGTCTGTAACATTAAACCATCAAGCAGTCAGTTTTATGCTTTCCTTTCTAACTTGAGCCCCAGCTTTCTTTTCACAAACAACAGTAGGAAATCCTCTGTCTGACACAGTACAGCATAAAGCAAAACAAAAATCAGGCTCGTTTGTGGTTCAGAGATACTTAGTGCTCTTAATGCTTAAAATGCCATGTGTTTTGATAGTATACTTTAATCCAAAGGCTATTTAACTAATAGACAAAGTAATGGCTGGGAGAGAAAAACAATGTCAGTAGTAAACTGTAGCTTTAAATTGACCTTGATCTAGAATTTGTTTAATTTCTACATCCATCCAAAAGGAAATTTTTAACTGTGGAGTTGAACTATAAACTACTATAGAGTAAATTTACTTAGATCATAATGCAAGAAAATTATATTCAGAGAAGAAGAGTAATTTTTAATAACATGCATGCTTGATAATAATGCAAAGTATGATGTCTCTAAATTGGAAAGAGTGGTAGAAGTCAATGTGTTTCAGTTGCAAGTCATTATTCCAGGTTCCAAGCTTGTCTCTACTCTGCAATTAATGGTGGGAATAGAAATCAGCAATAGGAAATGAGTGCAGTGTAACAAAAATAAAGGGAATATTCTGAAAAGGTAAAAATAACAAACCAACATTTTCTTATTGTCAAAGCCAATCCTGAGTTTCCGTTTCTTAGAAACAAAATACACAGTAATCCAACATAACACATGGTGGTTCACTATCCTGTGTAAAATTTAGTTTGTCGGGAGAATAAAAGCAGGTAGTAACCAGGGTGTTACAAACTGACGAAAGTAGAAGTTGGGCAGTTTACAACTGGGTTGTTATGAAGTGGGACTGAACTGAAAATCTGTTATTGTTTTCCATAAAATTCTTCTCAGGTGTCCAATACCACAATTTGGATTGTTCAATGACTGGTTAAGGTTTTACATACTCAAAGGAAGCGTAAAATGAATCAGTGTTTTCCACAGATCAGTGGATATGCCATTTGTGGATTATTTTCACATGCTTATAGACTCTGACACTCACTAGTAGTGCCCAAGACCTCAGTTTTTCTTATTCTAATGCATATACTTAAACAGATGAGTATTCCCTTTGGCTTTAGTAAAGCAAATTCCATACTTAAGCATTACCATACATGTTTTATATTTTCAGGCTTCTTCTCCTCTGTAATAGACATCTTATGGT
Organism: Lathamus discolor; assembly: GCF_037157495.1. Taxonomy (NCBI): domain Eukaryota; kingdom Metazoa; phylum Chordata; class Aves; order Psittaciformes; family Psittacidae; genus Lathamus; species Lathamus discolor. Next base: position 13,158,515 of record NC_088890.1, on the reverse strand, counting down.
AACACTACTTTCTTTCAGGACAGCTTTATCCAAAGGGACTCCTGCTCACCTACAGATCCTACTATAGGCTTGTATGGAACTTAGAATAACAGTTACAATGAACAGTTTCAAATTTACTTTTGTTATCATTATATTAGAACAGATTTTACAGATGTGGCCATCAGGTCTCAAAACTCACTGTGAAATCCTCACTGATGGCTTTTAGCTCAGCAAGATTTCTGCCCTAGTAGATACCAAATTAATCAGACATTGCTCATTACTTCAGGTCAGGATTTGTCTTTCATTTCTTAGCAGCTTTCAAAATACTGTTCTACTGTCCTTGGCTACTTGCTTCCTCAAAGACAAGTTCCTTTGAGAAAGGGCTTGCATGGTTTGAAATGTCATGGTTCGCAGTTAACAACAGGTCATTGATTAACACATCAAGGACAGATACAAAGACATTTATTCTTGAAGCATGTCTGACACATACTTATTTCCATAGTGCTTTTTTCCCTTGCAAAAGATGATGTACATAATCTGATTGAGTGAGAATATGGATGACTTGGTGTGATTATTAGTCTGGTAGCAAAAAGCAGTCAAGACCTTTCCCAAGACCTCCATTTATAGCCTTCATTTGCATTCTTCTACAAGGAAAAGTAAATGCTCCCATGGTTTATTGCTTCATTGACAACTCACTTTAATTAAGCAGCCACGATAATTGCATTTCTTCCTGAAACTGCAGGAAAACACTTTCCAAGCAGCTAAAAGCTTTTGGGCTTATTTTTTCCCCCACAGGTTTTCAAAGGAGTGTAATGAAATGGTTGCAATCAGACACAAACAAGTAGTAAGGGCCAGACTGCAATCCTTGTTCATACTGAACAGAACCTCAGGCTATGAAATAAACAAATGGAAAGCAAATTATTTTCAGGGTAAGTTATTACTCAGGACAAAAGGGACAGAGTTAGCAACAAGTGTATCATCCTAGTTCAGATTGTGGGGTTTTGGTCCCTTTGTTCAGTAAATCTATTCAAATCATAACAGTATTCAAAAGTAAGCATGAAGTCTAAGTAATAGACTAACAGCACATCACTCAAATCTGAAGGACTGACAAGACCACTATTTTGCCCTTAGATTATGCATGAAATTAATTTCATCCTTAAAAACTCCACAGCATCTTCTTAACCCCCAAACTCCTCCCTGTTTCTGCCTGAGATACATTATTAAAATGCTTCTTGTTAATCTAATGAGTTTGGGTGTCTTAACAAAGAACTGCAGCAGAGCATCTGGGGAAGGCAAGCTGGGAAAGTGAACTAAAATGCACAGTGCCAGCCCAGTGAAAGTAGCCTTCAATAGTCTATAAAGCTTGGAGATTTGCTAGACCTGACAAGAGGCTAATGTATTAGCTATTGTGCTCTTTGACATCTTTGCTAATTCCTGTGTTTATTACTTGCTTCTAAAGTAGGCTGCAAGTCTGCAAAAACCTTCTGCAATGAGAAATCTGCAAAGTGGGTAAATAACCTTGCTTTTTGGTAAACTTAGAAGGAGAGAAAGGGAGAGAACATTTTCATTAGCAGCAGGAGGCAAAAATGGCTAAAACTGAAGGAAAAGGTTCTAGTTGATAGAGAAAGGTTTGTAATAGAAACAGTCAGCAATTCCCCTGCTGCAGAGGAAACTTTGCCTACAAAGCTTTTAGGAGGAAAGAAAGAGGCCAAAATGAAGGGAAAACAATGAAAGGTTATATTAAAAAAGAACATCGGTATGTACTGGCTCCTTCAAGCACAGGAAGGAATCAGAGCAGGCTGTGCGAACTGTTAAATTAAAACAAGAGTTGCTAGCAGGACACTGCATCTAAAGACAGTTCATTGCTTTATGTTTCAAGTTGTTTGATGCTTACCACTGCTAAAGGCAGGCTGTGAGAGGCCAGCTTTTCTCTTTAGCCTACAGTATGAAAGGTGCCAAACTTTTACGCCAAAATGAGAGCTAGGGATTCTTAACAAGCTAGCAGGAAAAGGAGAGTAATGCTAGCAGAGAGAATGGGAAAATGCTAAAAGTACAAATTACTTAAGATTTAATTGGAAACCTGTGTTTGAGAACTTCCTCAAATAAGGGAAATGAACTTGGTGCAAACCAGTGACAGTGCCCCAAGAAGTGTGGCTCTCAGGGCTTTCTTGTGTGCCAACATGCTCATTATGTCAGCAGCATTTCATATTCCATGATGCTATCATTACCTGGCTTTTGTTTGTTTGGATTTGGGATGAATTAAACTTTAAAAAGTTTATTACATATTTTTCCCAAAGAACACTGAATGACTTAAGAATTACTCCTACCTACAGGGTGAGATTTCTTTAAGATTTACAATCCATGAATATTAGCCTGGATTATGAATGAGCTACAAGGGAGACATAAATAAACATGCACCCAGTGGGGTCCCCTCATTAAGCAAAGATTATTTCTTTCTTTGCAAGAAATCTGTCAGGGAAAAGCACTGTACAGAAAAGAGATTTATTTATTCTTAGGTTTCAGCAAATGATTATAAACTTCCACACATAGTACACATTCACGTAAGTTCATCAAATATTTCTTCCAAAAAAAAGAGCTTAAGGAGAACTGCAGTAAAAGGAAGTAACTGTGGTAATGTAACTTAACTGCCATGGGATCTGCCCCAGCAGTCACTCGGGTCAGGGGACAGGCTGCTCTGTGCAGGATTCCTGGTGGCTCTCGTTTAAAGCCATGCCCTTAGCCATGTTTAATTCAACAGGTTAGACTGCATCTTCATGTAGAACAACATGCCATCTGCTTACAGATCAATCCCACCTTTGTCTTTTACAGTAGGTAGTACTTCTTCTGCATCAGCAATATTGTGCTGCTGCTCAGACTCAGCATTCAGGGGAGAACAATGAGCCAGAAAGCAATGGTGCATCTCCACGCGCCACACGGGAAGGATAATTTCAACTTCCATCTGCTCTGTGTTTGCAGATCAGGTTAGATACTCTGGGATTTCCAGTGAATTAAATGGGACCTGGCCTGAGCCAGCAATCTGTTCAGTTTACATGTAGTATGACCATAAGGGTCCTTCCTTTCTCACCACGACCTTCTCTTTGTCAAAACACAACCTATCTCTATCCAAATGCATACTCTCAGAAATCAGCAACAAAAGATTTCTTGGGTTATCTTAACTATCTTTTGTCCATGACATGGCTTCTTACAAATAAACAGTAATAAAGTTTTAAGTAGCAAAAATAAAACCAGTCACCCTATTCACTTAACTCTCAAAAGCTCTACCTAGAGCCTATTGCTATTAATAATCAGATTTTGGTCTTGAGAAGATTGTTAAAAGAAAGCAGAAAACTATTTTTATTTAGAAACTAAGTTAGAGAAAAACACTTTGGAGAATGCTGCGAGGGTGGAGATCAGATGAACTCTTTGTCTGTTTCCTTTGGAGGAAAAAGAAGTTATGCAATTCCAAGCAATCATGTGGTATGGCAGCTGCTAAAGTTACTGCTAATTTTTATTAGAGCTGGCCAGAGCCAGAAAAAGGTCTGCTTTATAAGCAAGACCTTTCAAGAAATAAACTAAATCTTCCTGAGCTCAGAGGCCAGCAGAACTGAGAGAAGAAGAAAAAATAGCACTGAAGTTCTCTTTCCTTTCCCTCTCTCCCCCAAATGCTTCAGGAAACATTTTCACTCTCCCTTCCTGTTGCTGGCTTCTTTCTTGTATTTGTCCAATCAAACATAGATAATATTTACTAGTTTTCAGTTCAAATTCCTGCTAAACCCGTGGCCCAAAAGGACTATTCACACACACAATGTGTATGTGTACACCCGAGTCAGAAACGTGATCCTGTGCTACAGGCCTTAGCTGACCTTGCTGTGAAGATGGGGGATAGACTAGATGGTCTCCAGAGGTCCCCTCCAACCTGTGCCATTTGTTGATCCTGTGAAACATTTAATAACTTTATTTGTTATACCTGAAGCTGGGATTTTGAAATTGCCAAGATCCTTGTGGTATTTTACAGGACTGTGCATCTGTGGCTTCTGTCTTTGAAAATCTGTGCCTAAATTAAATCAAACTGGATTCTAAGCTTGATTACCAAAGCTTGGTGATCTTGGTTACTTGCTGCACATCTTTGAGCACTTCAAAGTTATGTGGATGATGGTAAAAAAAAAAGATGAAGGCAAGTACTTCCAGATAAAATTCCCTATGATAGAGACCAGTCATGACTCTTCATGTATCGTCTAATCTCAGATTAAACAGGATTAATTCTGTACTGCTGTGAAATGGAGCATATAATTAAGCTGTGGATCCTATACGGATGTTACGGATGATAACCATGTCAGTGTAAAATGGCATGAAGGAGCCTGCTGTGGGGTGTACTCTTCCTGAGATCCACAGGTTAAGTCCTAAATAAGTAAGTCCTAAATAGTGTTTTTTATTTGAAGATTATTTTAACACCAGGCTTCAGTAAGTGATTAAAAATGGGCTTGCACTAATGAAAGATACTGGTTTCCATATTCTAACCTGCTTCATACAATGAGGTACATTTAAAGCGTAATTTAAGTTATGGATAAGATGCTTGTACTATCTGGCAATTACATGGCCCAGAGTACAGCTACATCACCTAGTCTTTCACAAAAGGAATGCCTCTTGTCATGTACAGAGGGATGGGGTCTATGTCTCTACCATCTGCTGATCTACCCACGCAGCCCATTTGTACCACTCCTACTTCCACTCAGAACAATTTCTGAACTTTCCTTTTTTTGAAGTATTATTCCCTCACCTGGTCTTTAAAACCCAAATTCCACTTTCAGAAGTAAATTCTCTTCAGCGATGTAAGACTTCACAGGCACAACCTTCTTTAATAATTTTACACTGTTATAAAAAAGCTAACGTAATACAAATTTACTTTGGGTACTAAAATGCATAATAAAGTCTTAAAAGCAACTTAAAATACTATTCCCATTTAAAAGCCCCAGTACTGAAGCAAAACCTTCTCAATTACTATTACTGGCAGCCCAGTACCGTTAGCATTTACAAGTATCTAAAAACTTTAAGTCCTGTAGTTGCACTTCATAGTGCAACATGAAATAGCGAAGCTATATTGGTTTAACATGTATCCAAACATCATGCACAAAGGAGCAGTCAACAATGCTGGAATTATTTCACAGTGTTGATAAGTTGTCACCTCTTAGTGTTTAAAGCACACAACTGCAGTTAATTGTGAATGGTTTCCAATTTTTCATAGTGTCAAAAATGATTTAATTGGGCAAAGGAAAAAGCCTTATGTATGAGGAAAGAATGATTCTAATGCCTTTATTGCTATATAATTTGATGTAATAAATTGGACCAACTTCTCAGCACTCTCACTTTCCATGTTTTCCTGCCTGTAATGTGTCATGTCCCATCATAAACTTGGCAATTGAGAAACAAAACAAACTCCAGACAACCCCATGCCTGATACTGGAATTATTTTGTTCACTCTCAAGTAGTAAGACCTGATCTGTCTTAAGACCTACAAATACCACTGACCAAAAGTGACTTTGTATTATACATCTTACTGGAGCAGAATCCAGGATTTCAATTCAGCTTCTGTATTTTGTGTGTGGAAAAACAGTGTTGGGAAGAAAGTAGAACTAAGGTGCTCGTGCCAAGCAAGTCTGCATGGCATGCTCTTGTTGTGAAGAAAAATCCCACCATGAGAACAAACCAGGTTTGAGCTGCAGGATCAGGATTCAGGACCGCCAGGAAGATGTGGTCACCCACACATCAGTATTCTTCACATTTGTTGAATAAATCACATTTTTAATTCCAAATGAGAAGTTATGCAAATTTTCCTCAAGTGTATTTTGAATAGCAATGGTCTGAGCTTCCCTTTTTGCCAGTTAATTTGCACTTGCTTTATGCATATCTTTTAGTACAACTGGCATGGTAATGTACTGCATATGTACTAAATTGAGGATGATTGCGCCTGATTGCCCACTTATTATGATACAAACAAAATGTGTGAAAACAGTTGATAGGACACTCTGTGTGTTTTCTCTAAAAAGGCTCAGCACATCCAAAAATCTAAAAATAAAAGCTAACAGTTAATCATAATGGTTTGGCTTTCAAATGTGGAAAACCAAACAGATGACTTTAAAATGCAAGGAATTGTGCCACATGCGAAAAGAAGATTAAATTGTCCTCTTATATGCTCTACATGCATCCTCTTTAAAAGAAGTATGTTAGTCTGGCACATTTCTCTCTGATTAGGTACAGAGAATATGGAACAGCTATTTTTCACTTCTTTGAAGAGCAATAATTCATAAAACCAAACTGTGGGTTTCTCAGGTGGTTTGTGTTTTCTCTTCATCATGAGTGTCACAGCCATGGGCTGATGTGCAGCATCACGACTGCTCCTGGAGCCCACAAGGCAACACATCATGCTTGTCTTCCAGCACAGGACCACCTCCCCACCTCACTGTTCAAAGGAGGGAACAAACTGTTTTCCTCACCGCTGCACAGCCTGGCAAAAGGCAGGCTAGGCACTGACCAAAGCCTGCTTTATCAAGATAATTAGCATGGATTGGTTTTCCAGAAAATAGTAAACACAGCTGAAGGAGAACAGATGAGAATTCATGAGCTATGTGATCAAGCAATACATGAGTCAACTGAGTGACTTCCTTGCTTAATGTGAGATTTGACAGGCACGGAAATTATCAAAGTGGTTTGCATTTCCTTTCCAAGTCCTGTTCCTTGTAGTACCAAACAAGTTACTAACCACACCAAAGAGAAAAAGCTTTTGGGGACATGACATATGCTACATGATCAGTGACTTTCACTGGGGTTTAAAGCAGAACTTTTCTTCCGCTTTTTCATCCCCATAGTCATGAAAAGTTTGATGCAAGAGAATCTGACCTCAAAAGTATATTCCCCTTAATCATGTATTTTTTTCAAGCACTTTCCTGTTTAACTGTGCAATTCCAACACAAACTTGAATGATGTTATTTAACTTCTCTGCAAGCACAGCGGATGCTACATTTCAGCTGCAGAGCGGCTTGGGCTTACACCCTCTGTAGCCATTTCCCTGTAGCAGGGATGTCAAAGGGTTCCCATGGCTAACAGCTGTCTGTAGCATATGAGAAGAAGATGGATTTGTCCTCTGTTCAAGATTGTAGATTATTCCCAGAGGAAAAAGGAAAATGGGGCTGTCAGGAGAAAATGCTGATGATGTGAAGATGTGCTAGTGGTTGGACGTAACTGAACAACCTGGTCTAGTGGAAGGTGTCCCTGCCTGCGGCAGGGGGTTGAAACTGGATGAGTTTCAAGGTCCTTTGGAACCCAGATCACTCTATGATTGTATGATTCTAAAGCACAAGAGCAAAGTCACAGATTAAATATTCAGGAAAGCTGAGCAGCTCTGGAGACTGCCAGCAGGTAGAGGGAAGTGCAGCACAAAGGGCTATATGCAGGGGGAGAGGGGAGAGGCACCATCAATTCCATTAATTTCAGCAGTCTTACACAGATGGGATCTATACCTGAGTTGAGAGAGCTTTTTTGATAATTCAGTTATCTGCTTTTCATTCAGCATGCCCTTGAGCAATATTCTAAGTTTCTACAGATTCCAAATACCCACATTATATTTAGGGTCAACACGCTGTGGACTTCTGTTAAGAAGGAAGAGTAAGACGGTGTGTAAATCTGAGGGGAACCTATGCAGAACTTTTTCAAGAGCTGCAGCATGGAATGTGCTTATAACTTGAGCTTTTCAGTTTATTTATCAGTGAAGAAGCAGACTGTAGGTCCGTAATACTAGAACCAACATTGCTTTCCGTGTTTGCAACACTTACATCTTGATCCCATGCAACATATTTTCTTTTTTTGTTCGCGGGAAGGACATTAGTACAGTATTTAGCGTAAAAATACTCTTTATTTCATTTTCTGGCTCATCCCTCTGCTTCCCCTCCTCCCTGCCACAGCTTAGGCTCTAGTGCTGGTATGAAATCAGGCAAACAAATTTATGAGAGGACAAAATGCAGCGATAACCAAGTCTGCCTGGTTTCATTTACATTTTCCTCTTAAGGTTGTTATTATTCCCTTTTGACCAAGCTGTGGGATCCGTGTTTTAGCAGAGGCACGATGCTGCTTTGTAAGATACCATTAACAGATATGGACAAAGGGCTTGGAAAGTTTTCTAGGAGTATAAACTAAAAAAAGCTGACTCTGCTGTAGCTGTACTCACTGCCCCGTTGTGCTCGCTCTCCTCTAATACTCTAATGTGCTTGCGTGTCCTGGCAGGAGCTTGAACAGCCAATTGTTAGTCACTGTCTGAAACAGTTTTCTTCTAGAAAATCAGTTCCTAAGTGTATGTAGCTGCACTGTAAATCTTGTTTGCAGAGCTGAACTCTTCCATTCATGACAATGAAAATATTCTGTTTAACCTACGTGCTTGTCAGAGTTTAGCGTTTGCTGTAAGTAGCTGTTGGCTTAGGTTTATCCTGCTGAAGTGGGCATACGCTTAAAAAGTGCTCACCAGCAAATGACGAATTCAAGGCTGTGTTCAGTGAATGATTTTATTTACTGATTATTTGTGCGAGTTTCCTGTGAGCTGTCTGTGAGTGGGGGAGAGTGAACAGGGCACACAGGGTAGGGACAACTGCATGCTGACAAGAAAGCCAGAGCAGCAATACACTGAATCCTTTCAGCCCAGAGACTCAGTCTTGTGGAAAAACTAGACCCCATCACGCACCAGCAGACCACATGAAATGTTTCTTCATTTATTCATTCACTCAGTTTTAAAGCCATCCTTGCCTCAGCAGCAGATCTTTCCTAGTATGTTATTGACAGGGAAAGGTATGCCAAGTGCCTGCTAGAGCATCCTTTCTTGCCCTTCCTGCATGGCTGATGTAGTTTCTCTATGCTGATTCCACTTTTCAGGGGCTGTGTTGTTAACAGAGATATCAAATTAATTTTGCTGAAATCTACCTTAGCCACCTCGTGTGAGCTGCATCACACTGACTGCAGAGTGAACAGGGAACCCACAGTGAATTGTGGATTTTGTACATACACAGATTTGCTAAAATGCTTCATTGTTCTTACATGCAACCTGTGAAGAAGCCCATATAATAGAAAAGCAGCCTACAATTTGTAGTATATGAGTGTGCTTTGGGGAAAATCAATCAAATGCACTAAGACATGTTCTCAACTCCTAAACTAATGAACCTTCCTGTGAGCAGCATGAAACACTGGGCAAGTCCCAGGTGGCGTAAATCCTCAAGGTTTCAGTGGAGCTGCAACAGTTTGTACTACTTCAACAGTACTCTAATTGTGCTTAAAACTTTACAGTGGCAAGCAGTCAGCATTTCAAGGGTCTCCTTCTTTCTAAGCATTCCTGAAGCTAAACAAACAAGTTTTCCAGTTAGTGAGAAGAGAATGCCATATTTAATTTATAATCTTGCAGAGCTGATGTGCTCTGAAAATCTAATTTTGTCTTAAGAAATGCCAAGCAGCTGCGTAGAGGCGGCTTTCATGGCTGGGAGTTGAACCAACTTCTGTTAAGAGAGGAAATTAGGACCATTTTGTTATCCTGACAAAAATGAAATCTATGAGAACAGTAATTCCTTTGCATAAAAATCAATAGTTTCAGCATGTTCTTAACATGGCAATTTGCTAGGGAGCATCTTAACAGTAATTCAGTAAATCACTAGTGTTGCATTAAATCAGCTGCTTGCTTTGAATGTGTAAGTACAGAGCTGCATGAAAAACATGTAGTCAAATCAGAGAAAATCTCATTGTACCATTAATTTCTCACTTCTAAAGTAATTGTGAAAGATCTGAGAACAGGTATAGGTAAAGAAGCATTGGTTTACATAGAACAGTTACAAACAGATCCAAGATCTAAGCCTTCAGCCCTAAACTGACAGGAATGTATAGAAGCTATTTCTCTGTATACCTCAGATTACCCATTTGGAAAGTCTGGATAGTATTACTGAGCAGTGAGGGGGAATTAGTAAGCAGTTAACAGCCATAACATGATCCGCATAGTCCTACAGAAACACTGAATATAATTACTATTTAACAGATTCTGTGAAACAAAGTGCAAGGAAAAAAGGATATTTCTCTGTATTAGTGCTACATGCTGCTTTGAAGACTGAGTAGCACAGAGCATGCAACGTTCATCTTGATGTATGTCACTTAGTAGTAGAAACGTACTTCACTGTGGCATTACTTAAGTCAGTGATATGCAAAGGGATAAGAAACCACTTCTACAGAAACTTCAAGACAATTCTTCAGCCTGATTAGCTTTACATTTAACCTTCTAAAAATGCAGAACAGGAAATCCAAACCCCATAAGGAAAATATGTTTAAAAATTATCTCTGACATAATTCAGAGTTTATCTCTGTATCCATTTGTCAGGGGATAGAATTTGCAAGTAAATATGAATATAATAACGCATTTGCTAGCAGCTATAAACATTCCTGTATGTGTCTGTCTAATCCCTGCCCAGTAATTAGAGTTGTGACAATTCTAAAAATGAGAAATGATGCTTTTCTTCTATATGTGATCCAAACCACATCCACCAGAAGGTCCACAGCAAAGAAACATTTTCCAAAGGAAATCAAATAATTCATGTTTTACTTCATTGTAAATTCTCTGTGATGGATGCTGGAATTAATTTGGGAGATGTTATACTCAGCAGCTTATATAAAGAGTACTTAAAAAGTATAAAAGAGTACTTAAAATCATGCTAGCAACACATAAAACCTTAGTATCGAATGAACAAGTCAAAGAAGTTTCAGATAGCAAAATTCAGTTCTAGACAGTTAAGTGCCCATCTTTCTTTACCATCTTTCATGCTTTTGAAAACAAAAGCGACCTGCTACAATGCTCAACTCTCTATACCAAGTTCCATACGAATCTTCCAGCTGTGTCCTGCCAGTTACCACTAAGTCTGTAAACGAGTTTTCAGCCAAACTGCCAAATTGAAACTTTGGTTGTGTAAAGGTTATTAACAAAATTTGCCTCTAGAAGGCCACTATTACTGGATGTTATCTTATTCCCATCTAGATAATCTACAGGGTATTTCAATTATCTAAGATAACTGCAGATTAGTATGATAAAGCTCATTGAAATGTCTCAATTCAGGAGGTGTCCCCTTTCTTCTTTAACCCAGACTAGGGTTAGATATAGCGTACTAAATATAAATCACACAGAATATGGACCCAAACAGTTGCTTTCAGGAGCTGATGTCCACACTACACATACTTTGAGGGCTCTGTTAGTTAGAGCACTCAAGTCTAGTTCTGTGGACTGGATGCCTGCAGTGGCTGGGCTGCATTAAATGCATTAATATCTGAAAAAAACCCCAAATCCACTGAGCATGCCTGGGGACTACTCCACAATGGGAATTGAACTGCATTAGCTGGGCATCATTCAGAGACTTGCTTCAACAGGACACACCTAATCAAAACTCAGATGCTGATGTGGAGGCACCCAAAGTCAACTCTTGGCAAAGTACATGCCAAATTTTCATCACTATTGTGTATATATTTAGAGGTGAGAAGAGTGTATATGAAAATGAGTTTGTGGTCAGCACAGTAAGAGTTGTCAACACATGGGTTGCTGCTACCCTTGGTGTGTTACAAATACAACTAATTGCTCTTTATTCTGGGGTTTTCTTTTACGTGAAAATGTAATCTGAACTGCGGAGAAGACCCTGCGCAAACATGCAGCATCCAGTATAATGTTATTTAGTTGCTTAGCCTGGCCTGTGCTAATGCTGCCAAATGCTAAACTTGTGGAGAAATGGAGCAGTAAGGAGGGAGTTAAAAGTGGGGAGAAAAATAAAGGCAGTAGTGAGGAAGGTTCCTTGATACAGAGAGCTGATGCTGCAGAGTCCATGGAAGTTAGCTGCTCCTGTGCCACTAGTGAGGGTGACTTCTATGACTTCTACAGACAAATGCCGTATGACTTCAATTACAGACCAAGTTACAGTGCTTACACTCAAGGAGACTGAACCGAGTTTGCAGAGAGAGACCAGGACATTTCCTAACTTTGGAGTATTTGGTTTTCCAAAGTTTTGGTTTTCATGAAGTTGTTTGCTTTATGTGACTATGCACTACTTCAGAAACGGATGTCAGCTTTTCAAATATGCTTCGGGGAAATACACGCTTATGGGAAAATGTTCACTTCAAACAAAACTGCACCGTTCTCACAAAGTTGTCCAGACCTTTTCCCAGTTATGTTACATCATATAAAAAGTTGAAGGAACTCTGGATCATTTCACAGCTCAGCTTCTTATCTTTTTATAGCTCTGCTACTGTGGCTCCATTCTTTCCCATATGAAGAAACTTCGTTATTATTTTATATCCTTACTAAATTGTGAATACCATTTACCGTAACAGTACAGAAAATAGCAAATACACACTGTCCCCTGCCAACAGAAAATCCTTAACAGCTGTTTATTGCTCATTTGCAAAACATAAGAGCAATGGAATTCCATTACTTAGAGAAACTGGCTGTTCCATGATATCCTTGGCAACAAACACCGCACTTATCTTTTTGAACAATAGAGTCTTAAAGTTTCTCCAGCTTACAAAAATAAGACGGTGAAAAATACTTTTTCTTTACTGTAAAATGCTAAACAATGGGAACTGACTCACGATCAGCTGCCTTTTGTTTCACTAAAACAAACCTTTTTCCCTCTCTCTTCACCCCTAAAAAGAAATCTACTCACTGCAAACTGCAAGAAACATTTCAAGCAACCACCTCTTTCACAGGAAGGACTTTTTATCGAGGTCAGGACTTTGGCAAAATGGGACGAAATTCAAACTGCAATATGAGCAAAACTTACAAACATCTAGAGAGTTTAGACAGGTTTATAATAAACCATGCAGAAAATGCAGAGCAGCATGTTTTCTAGCTGTTCAAAACTTGATCTTAAATACCAAGAAAAATAAAATCATGGTTTACACTACAGATATCTCACATATGGTTTTAACTAAATAAATTAGAAGTTTCCAATAGCTTTAAAAAGAGATATCTACAGCATACCAGATAGATGCTAGCTCCTCAAAGTCAGGACACGCACATACCATCCATAATCCGGTTTCTATATTTAGGCAAGAACTATACCTGAATCCATGAAGGTCAGCACTGAATCAAGTCAAGCACATTTTAACAGACATGTCTTCTAGAAAGTGTTTACCACGGTACATTTCTTCTAAACCCACGCTAAACATCATGCCACTTGAAGACCTGAGATGGAACTCGCGCTATTAAAAGACAGTGTATTCACATACCTCAATAATCCTGTCATGAATCTGTAGCCCTCCTTCCTTAGCTGCAGGCCCAGTGTCAACTATTTTTGATACAAAAATTCCTTCACTAGATGAACCATCTTGATTATCCTTTAAGGATGAAAAGAAAAATACATTATTGTACCTTGAACTAACTCTAATTTGCCCTCAGCTAAAACTTGTCCATGTCACAACAGTGCATGTGATTTGAAAGAAATATTACTATTGATATTTTAATATGGAATTACTTTGCGCTGATGAGACCACCTGATACTCCTCTTTTGAAAGCATAAACAACCAGGAATGGACTTCCATTAGGCACATTAGTTGCATGATAATGGCTCTCCTCTGACTTAGGCCAGCTCAGTAGTAACTGTCATTGAAATTATTCTTAACGTAAAATCCAGTGAGATGGCAGCCTGCTTGCACAGCAAACATAAGACAACAGCGCATTTTTCATTTTAGTTGCACAGCTCTTCCTCTGAAGGCTTAAAAATAAAACCATGAAAACCAACATATATGAAAATCCCTAATAACTTTCATACTCATTTTGTACATCATTTTGTGTTACCAGCTTCTACCAGTGCAGACAATGTTTCAGAAAACTGAAAAACTCTAACTATAAATAAAGAATAAATTTCAAGTGAATTTACTAGGAATAAATAATGATTAATGTCAGATCTCCAAGCGGCCAAGAAGTAGTTCTGAATGCTTTCTAAATTACTAGGACAAGGTATAATCCATTCCTTGATCTAATTAAAGTCATATGCAGCAGCTCCAGCCAACAAGCATCCAGAAAAAATACATTAGTGAGTGTATGGTGCAGGAAACATCTGTTGAAATCACAGAAGTCAGAAGTAGGTTGTTTAAGTTCCATCCCTTCACCTGCACAGACGGCTGCTTAATCTCTGGTGGAAAGGAGAATAAGTAACGTTTTCTTAATGAACTGTAAGGGACCTAAAGCTGTGGGCCCTGAACTTGTGCAACACCTTCAAAGCAGTAATGGTCTGAGAAAGAGATACCATGGTTTCACCATTCTGGGAGTGATGCTGCACCAATATTAGTGTTGCTGTAATGATGTGCAAGAATACACACATTGTGAGAGAGAAGACAGTGTAGTTAACAGACATCCAATACAAATCTGAATACAAGATCTGCTCTGAAGGAATCCCAAGAGACCCAAATGGTTGTCAGCAGCATGTTTCCTCTAAGTGTTGACCTACATGCTTTTCCCAACTGGAAAGGGCAAACATATTTTAACAATTAACATACCACGCATGGTCGGCCACCGATAATATTAAATCCAAGAGAGCCAGAGTCACGATGAAGGATGAGAGTCAGTGCTTTAGTTTCTTCACCCTACAAAGAACAGATAAATATATTCAAAACATTTGTGTGCTTTGGCGGGTATGACAGCTAGAAACGCCTATCCAGGTTTGTTGGGTTGATTGTAGTTTAGAGAAGAATGTTCAGAACAGCTTTGCAGGAGCAAAGTCAGCAGCTCCCAGCCACACCACTGTTCTCCAGAAGTGCGTCTCTGTGAAACCCACCCTGTATTTTGTATTGAGATCTACAGTGAGACACTTAACAGCAACAGAAGAGTTTTATATGCAATACTGGTTCCTGCAACTACTTGACCTAGTCTTATGTGATGTGTTATGTAAAATACTCCATGTTTCCGGTAGTCAAATTCTTGACTTTTCCAGTGCTGGAGGGTGACTGAATCTTAGGACTGCATTTTTATGTTGCTCCTCTCTAGTGCTAACTGCATGGCATTGTTTAAACAGTATCAAACATAGTGTTATACAACAGAAATTCCCTGGTGAGTTTTAGAAAACAGCATTAAACAAAACTGCTATGACATCTGCAAAAGGCCTAGGGTGCCAATTGCTATCCACAGCGCCTGCCACAAAGAGTTTTTTTTCTTTGGAATTTTAATACTAGCAAACCAGAAATCTTCCATCATTGAAAAGCCTTACGTTAATTCCCTAAAATACGAAGTTCTGCAGTGAACAGTTCTGATTGTACAAAAAATGTACAACAAAGATAGATTGGCTGGACCTACTGTACCCAGAAGACTGTGTAAACATGGTGCTTTCTCGTCCTCTTACCTTAGCTTGTTCCTAACTACAAACTAAACCAAATGTCCCTTATGACACGGTGACGTTACTTAAGTCTGTTAACTTTCATTAAGACAGAAAGTGTGTGTACTGTTAAAGACAACTAGATCCTCACACTGTACTAACTATAATCTCAATCAAGTAGGTGTTCTTTACAGCACAACATTACAAAACTATACAAGACACAACAGCATAATACTACAAAAAGCTGTCTGAATAACAACTATAGGGTTGGTGTATTGTGCATCTATGGATATATATGAACCTTGCCTCCTGCCAAGATCTTTTTCTTTGTTTTATCCAAAGGGTGAAAAAGTTATGAACACAAAAGAGTTTGAGGAAGTTATCTTACAAGTCTGGTTTTCATAACCAATTAATGACAAAAAATTACAACTTACATTGTAATTTGATGCAGATGGTTTTAGTTTGTGCATTTTTCTTCTAACATGTCAGTTTGAAGTTGTCAATCACATATTAATGTCTATTAAACTCATAAAAAATGTCAAAGTAATCCTGGATTACTGAATTACTCCTACAGATTTGGGATGGTAACAAAGCCCAGTTCCCTGCCAGTGTAAACTGGCAGAGCTCCACCGACTGCATGCTTAGAGCTCTACCACAGGGGAGCTGCACAACATACTCCACCTGGAAATCTGGTTTACAATCTTAGTGTCAGTTTGTGATCACTATCTTTCCTGCAGGCTGATAATAAATAGACTTGGACCTGAGACAGAGAAATATGAATGAAGTCTGACTGATATCTGAATTTGCTTGTAGTTGTCATCAGTAAGAATCAGGTACCCAGAAGTGGACTGAAAAATGAAATAAAGGCTATTTCCCTGCAAGCCTTCAGACCCAGACCTCAGACAGGATTTCAAGGAACAAATTTCCAGTCCTGTGAGACCACTTTCAGGGACTGATGATTCAGGATTTGGAAGACAAGGACATACTATTGCCACTGTGTACTTCCCCTATTATGCCTTAAGAAGGCAAATCAAAGAGAACAATGAAGAAACAGTTATGACATTGCCTTCAAAACACTTCCAGTAATTAAAGTTGAATGTTTTCATGAAAGCTACCTTACATGACTATGATATGATGCTTTTTATACCTAGCTGAACAAGTATTAAAGTAGGTGGGTTTGAATGAGTCAGAAGTTGTGTGTGTGTGTGTGTGTGAAACTAATGCAGTTTTTAGTGGGCAGCCCCTGCAAAACATCCATGAGGGCTTTAAAGAAACTTCCCAGCCAGTTCAGATGGATTTGTATGCTGTCTCCATCTTCTTGGCAGCAGCAATGTTATAGAGCACATGTGCAACTGCACAGCACTGATCGCCCCACCTGTGCTGAACTGCCCCAGCACCAGGGAGGCTGCAGTGCGTTGCTTTAACACTTGGTTACTTTTGCAGATTCATACCTTGAGTCTTAACAGTTTCTTTAACAACCTCCTTTGCTTCATAAGGAGGCCACAATGCAAATGGTTTTTCCAGGGCTCTGCCTCTTTTTCCCCCTCTAATGTGTCTCACGTTCCAGAGAAACAATCATCAAACAGCGAGGTAACTGTGGAAATGCAGTGGCCAGCATCCAGCCCTGCCCCGTCATCTGGTTCGGCAGCAGACCTGATGGTTGCTGGCATGTTGTATTCCCACAGCTGAACAGAACTCTTACACATAATTCTTGAAATTACTGTACTTCCCAGCTGAGCAATGTGGAGCTAATGGACTGCCTTTCCCTGTAGATATTGGAAGTCTCTAATTTCTTTGGTAGTGCTGTAGCTAAGAAGGTCTGTCATCATTACAGGAGGCACTTCACCTCTTCATTTACCAGCAAAAGGGCTGCCAGGACCAGTCCAGTGGATCCTGCTTGGGGATAGTCTGAGAAAAAAGTATCATCTTGTTGTAAAGGACTTCATCTGGCTTTAATGGAATTAAAACTTGTTACCGCTTCCACAGAGGTATTAAACCAGAGGTCCTGAATACCAGATCATAAACTGGTCCCTGTATGTGTGATACATTTACTGAAAGTTCAGCCCTGCTTTTGGTTGTCAGGGCAGCAGAAGGGCTTCCACTGCTGGTTGCAGCCAACACAGAACTGCTTCCGATTCTCCCTGACATTTTTCTTCCTAAAGGACTTTGATGGCTGTGTACATAAAGGAAGGACCAGATCAGCTTATCAATAGGTGTGAACAGTGGTATGTTTCAGCAAGGATTAAGCATTGTTTGAATAGCATGAGGTTTTTCTTGACTGTTTAGACTTTGATGTTTCAGGACTGATCAAAAGAAATACTAATTTCAGGTAAGACACACCACCTTCCCTACCACTCCCTCCTCAAGCTTGTCCACAGTAAGCCTCACCTCTTCTCACTGAGGAATGAATAGTCGCACTCTGAATAAACGTTCAGATTTAGCTTTTGATCAGTGAAATTGAAGTCAGTAGCAAACAAGACACACGGAGAACACAACTGGAATCATGGCACATCTATCTTCTAAGGGACTTACAAAACTGTGAGGTATTTACAGATTGACTATGTATAAAATACATATTTTATGTTTATCTTCTCTCAATACAGTTCTGACAGTTCTAACGAAAACTTACTTCAGAAATGGGGATCAAAGTGCAGGACAGCTGTGTGGTTCAACCAGTACCAAAAGGGAAGTCTATACTAAGGCAAACCCAGACCTGGGTCTCCAAAGCTGCTGAAGTTTGTGTCAGCCAAAAAACCATATATTTGGGTCTTTCACGAATGGCCTAATGTCACTCAACATTGTATTTTGCCTTTCACTAAGCATCTACACAGAACTATATGTGAGTGTTTCTTCTGTTTTGACCAGAGGATGTCATCTGTTTTATTCTAGATCGGTTCTACATCTGTAGCAGCAAGCAGTCATCAGGCAGGGAAGTCACACAGTTCTTTTTCTTCATCTGCTGAGGAGCCAGAACATCCTACGGTAAGTTTTGCAATCACATCTAACCAGTCTGTTACTGCTAGACGCTAGACGCACTTGAGTTTTCACACAGCCTGAACCATCACATCTTATTACAAAATTCATCAGATATGACTAATGATCATAATTAATGATAGCAAAGGTGCCGCCTGCTTTGAATATACAATTGCTTCTGAAATTGAAATTGACATTAGTTATTCCACATTACCATATGTGTAATCCATGTGTTCAGGAACCTAATCCTTGGGGCAAGTATGTATGCCCTGCTGAGTGTTAAAGTCTGGGCTGCACAGTGCACAGTCCCTGCTAGAAAATAACCCCAGAGTACAAACTTGGAAGCATGCCATAACCCCAAATTGGGAAAGCATCTCTTGCACAGGGGTCTTTTAAAAAAAACCTCTCTAGTGCACAAAGATGCAAGTTTCCACATTGTACTTCTCCGGGAGCTGGGCAGAGGAGAGCTGTTGGTATTGGAAAGCTGCCCAAAATGCTGTGAAAGACATGTAATTGATTGACCGCTAGACCACAAGTCTGTGGTGACATGACACCTTCCAGCTTTCTTCAGATTCGGCGCTGCTTCAGAAAACTGCATAACAAGCTTTTGTAATAGGATTGAAAATGAGCACAGTTGTCGCAGCCAGCTGTATCCATACATTTGATAGAAAGTATTGCTGGAACCTACACACCGTGCACATTTACAACTATTTGAAGTAGTACCTTTCACACTAATAGCAGCTCACTACACTGTAGAGAGTTAAATAATTATCAATACCAGCCACAAAGAAATGAAGGAGGGGCAGTGTGAGAGTAAATGTGTGCTGTTTAGGAGGAGATTACAGATGAGGAGGTCGAGGTTTAGTAAGATGATTTCCGATAGCAGGACTGTTTGGAAGGGCTTCCTGTCAGCAGCAATGCGAGAGGGAGCAGAGGCAGCTGTGGGCTAAGCTGCGGGAGCAGAAGGCTCTGCAGCATGCCGATGTACAGGGGATGCAGGAAAAGGAAGGTTCACAATTGATATGAACGTGAACCCCCTATTTCTTTCAACAACTGTACTAAGATTTTAACTACCACCATGTCCAGTATTGCCAGAAGTGGAACCAGTACATTCAGTATTAAAATACTCTTTGTGTTTTGAGTTAGCAGAACATAGTAGATTGTTTTGCTCTGCATTTTTGAAAAGAAAAACAGAGGAAAAAGAAGAGACTCTAACACAAAGTTTTTTTGTTCCATGTACACAGCTTTTAGAGCCTTAACATTACCAAAGGTGTGAATACAGATGTTTGACAGTTTTCAACAGTTTAATACTGCCGTGTCTGTAGTAGCACATTCCAGGTCACAGGGAGGACTCTGAATGTCTTCATTTAAAAGATAATTGGTTTCTAGGGCTTCCCTCACTGGGGAGCCTCATTCCAATTAAAACTTAGGGACTGTTGTAGCTCTAGCTTTTGATTCTGGTCATTTCACAAATGGTCTCATTCTGAGGGGCTGAAGTCAAGTTATTTTTTTCCTCCTAAACTGAGTTCTTAAAAGGACCCAGTACTGCTCTGTAAAAAAATCATGCAAGTTTGCAGCTGAGGTCTTGTATCTGGACATGGATGTTACAAAGATGATGGCTTCAGATCATGAAACAGCTGCTGGCAAGGTGTCCGAGCTGCATAATAGTTAATCCTAAACATCGCATTTTGTAGCAAGCCGTACTGTGGGACGCGAGGTGAGCTACGGGTCTGGAAATCATTGGGTCACAACAGCCTCTTCCAACTCACTCTGCTTTGTGTTACTCTTGGGAGTCTATTTCTGGTGGTTTAATACCATTTCCAGCCCTGGAAATTCCATTTTTGCTGTTCAGAGTTTTCTTTGGGGAGAGAACCAAGGCGAAAAAAAGTAACAATACCGAGACCTCGGTATTTTGATGTGTGAGCTGCCATCTGGGGTCCAGATAGTGATGATGGTCACATTAGCAAACATACACATATGGAAACCGGTACATTTCGACTACTACACCGCACAGCTCAGACGTTCCAAGGGCGCGGGGCCGGACGGCTCCTCGGCACGTCTCCCGCGCACCGACAGCGGGTCCCGGTCACCCCTCTCGGGCCGAGCGCGCCGCGGGGTCCCTCCTCCACAGGGGCACACGGGGGGAGGCGTCCCGAGGTGCTCGCCCCTTCCCCCAGGAACCCCCCTTACCTTGCCGGGGGAGGCGGCGCGGGCGCGGGCCAGGGCGTCGAGGCGGGCGCTGTACTGCGTAAAGCGCTTCTGGTACCGCAGCGCCGTCACCTGCAACTCCAGCTGCGCGGCCGCCAGTCGCGACAGCAGCGATTGCTCCCGCTTGCCGGCGCGCAGCGCCTCCTTCTTCAGCGCCTTCTCCAGCGCCGCCGCCCGCGCCTGCAGCGCGGCTCCATGGGCTCGCAGGGCGCGCAGGCAGCCGTGCCCGCCGGCCCGGCGCTCGCCGTGGGTGAGCATCAAGCCGCAGCCCTGGTCGCAGAGACCGGCGGGTCGCGCCTCGCAGCGCTCCCGCATGTGCGCCTCCACGTCGCGGAGGTTGAGCACCTGGCGGCAGCCGCGGTTGCGGCACTTGGCCGGGGAGAAGTCGCAGGTCTCGGCGTGCTCGCCCAAGTGCTGGAGCGGCACCACCGCCTCGCAGCCCCGCGCGTGGTTGTCGCACTTGATGTCCAGTTTGAGGATGAGGCTCTTGAGCGGCAGGACGTGGTTGAGCTCCTTGGTGGAGATGCGCTGGCAGTTGACGGGGCAGCTGCCCTGCTGCACTACCCAGGGCAGCACGCAGCCGGCGCAGAAGACGTGGCCGCAGGGGGTGGTCAGCGGGTCCTCCAGAACTTTGTTGCACAGGTTGCATTTGAAGTCGGGATCCACGTCCCCGCTGAAGCGATCCAGCTCGAACCCCATCCTCCTTCCGCTTCGCCAAAAACAAGCGGAAAAGAGGAAAAAAATTATATATATATATATATATATATCTAAAGCCCAACCAAAGTAACCGAAGTGCGGACCCGGGACGGGAGAAGGCGAAACCGGCAACAAGCAAGTATCCGCGGGGTACCGCGGGAAGCAGCCCGGCTCTCCGCCCGGCCCCGCCGCCGCCGCGGGCTGCTCTCCCCGCCGCCCCTGCGCACAGCGCCGCCGCCCGCCCCGGCACAGCGCGCCCCGCCCACCCTAGGGGTCCCCCGCCAGGGACAAGGGGGAGAGGAGGGCGGGGAGCGGGCTGGGCTCCGGCGTGTCAACCCCGGCCCTGCCTGCGGCGGCAGGTAACCGGGAGCCCCGGGGACGGGGCGGGCCTCAGGGGACGCGAGTGCCCGGCCGGGGCGGGGGGAGAGGAGGGGAGGGGGAAGCGGCGGGGAAGGCGGGCGGTGGGTGAGGAGGAGGAGGAGGACGGGGACGGGGACGGGGACGGGGACGGGGAGGGCCGGGTGTGAGGTGCGGCAGGGAGGAAGGAGGGGCGTAGTCTGCCCGCTGGAGTACCGCGCAGCCGGGGGCAGCGGGGGGCTCGGGAGGGCTGTGGGGCAGCGCGGCCGGGTCACGCCAGAACGGGGGCTCTGAAGGGGCGGGAGGAGGCGGCTGCTGAGAGAGCGGGCTGGGTGTTCTGCCCCTCAGCGGGACATCCTCACCCGACAAGCGAGGGGAGGCGCGGGCAGGAAACTCTGCCCGCGGTGCCGCTGTCCTCGGGGAAAGGGAGGCCGTTCTCTGTGTGCATCGCCTGTTAGTGCCACGTGGATGTAAGTGAGGGTGACCAGAAAACGTGACCACTTCTGATACTGTTCCTGCGGGGAGATGATTTAAAAGCACTCCAGAATATGCTATAAAAAGCTAGCCAGACCACACCTGAAGTACCAGACATAGCATTAGGCAAAACCAATTTCTCTTACAAGGCAGATATTCGAGCGCTGAAAAAAAAAAAAGCAATAAAAGCGAACAGCTTTGTTCGTTGTGGATGGTAGAGCAGAACTCTCACACGCACTGAAGCCACACACCAGCTCAATTGTTCTTTTAATAATGTGTTCTGCTTTGCGGCAAAAAAAGCTCAACTAGAAACTTTAGTTTCAGATGACCTTTAGTATATGCCTATTATATCATGGTAAAATGATTCTCTGAACGTCTGGGATGATTATTTGTCTGTTAGTGACCTTTACAAGGCAATGGGCTAGTGCTTACACAACTGTGTTCCCAGTTCAGTCTCGGGCAAGTAGATTTTAGCATTAAGGGTTTTCACTTTTCAATATGAATTCCATCTGTAGTGCTCATTTCATTCTAGTTATTAATGTTCCATAAAGCTTAAGGTTGCTCTTGGCTGTGTAGCACAGACCTACTGAAGAAAGTGCGCAGCACATATTTAGGGCTATATACCTAGCTAAGGAATTTTTTGTGTATTTCTTTAGGAATTTTCTCAGGATTCCTCTCTTCACCAGTCTCTCTTTTCTCCCTCCAACCACCCTGATCTCCAGCCATACACTCTGCTGATCCTCCATGCTCAGTATGGTATGTCAGTATACTTCACTAGTAGGACACTGGTGTCTCAGTCTGTCACAAAAGCTCAGATAGCTGTTGCTCATCACAGCATCTATTCTTCCATGGGCATTTTATCTGAGATAAAACTTAAGATTAGTGGGCTGGGGATGCACATGGTACAAATGAGCAATGAGGGTTCATGTTCATTTTCACAGCTGCTGTATCAGACTACATCCAATGGGGAAATCCATCAATGCAACTGACCAGGAGTTTATAAAGTGCCTCATGCATTGAGGATGTTTGTAAATAGAAATAGAAATACATTACTTCCTTCAACCATAGATGTAAGCAGTTTTGGTTTAGGTTCAAAGCATTCAGTTTCAAAGATGTCACTGCAGGATGGTCGGGGCCATTCCTGTTGAAGCCAGAGGCAGGGCTTTTATTGATATCCACGAGGATGACGTCAGTACTAGGTTCCTTGAGCTATTTGAAACTATACAAATATTTGGATGGAAAATATGGGCACGAACTTGAATAACAGTTTCATCTGGAGTCACGGCTGGGCAGATGGTGTGCTGAGTTCTGCGATGTACTTTAATGTGGCATTTATGTACGATTAGATTCTTTATTTATAAATGAAAACTTTCGAAGGCCACTGCAGTCTTGCATTGAGACTCCACTTTGGAGTGCTGACAGGGAACTGAAGTTCCCATCTCCCTGCTGCCGTTATCCACGGGAGAAGGCACGAATGGAGCTTTCCCTACTGGAGACACATTTCAGTTCTCCCTTGAAAAAAACTGTTTACAAAGCAGCCTCTCAACATGAGCCTTTAATGTTTTTTTCAAAGCCTGAGGTTGGAAACTGAAAAGAGGTTTGGTTTCCAGATATTGCCACCAGCGCTGGAATTACCCTGCCACAGCTGAGGAAGGTCCTTTTTGTTTAGTCAGTTCTCTCCTCATCAGAGATTGTGTACTGGGGTGGGACCATTACTGAGCCATTTGGGCTTTGTCATTTAACTTTGCTATTCTGTCATAAGAGGGGCGAGAAGCATGTCAGTTTGTGCTTTGGGATGCAGCACAGACAAAGTGCCAAGTTCTTTGCGAGAAACTGTATGGGTTTTTTACATCATTTACTTGCCTTTAAGAAAGTAGAAACCATTAGGTAAAGCAGAGAAAAAGTTGTATCCCTCTCCATGGCAATGATTTGTGTCATTCTACCTTGGTTCTAACAAACCCCCTAAGGTTAAGAGGGCACATCCAATGTAACATGGTCTTCCTCATGCACCTAGTTCATGAGCTGGAGCTGCTTGGAAATCAAAGCTCACAATGATCCTGGGCATATTTAAAATATGCTTAGTGTATTTGGAATAGAATCAGAATCACAGAATGGTTTTGGTTGGAAGGGACCTTAAAGATCATCTAGTTCCAACAAGATGTGCAGTGTATTTAAAACCTATCTAAAAATTCAAGCTCTTCTCAGCATTCAGTTCATTGCCAAGCACTGAAGCAATGTACAGTTATACATTTGAAAGATTCTGTATTCTATGACATTTTATGACCTTTCTTATACTATGTAGGTTTTACATGTTTTTCTTAATCTATCTGTGTAACTCCCATCATTAAAATTCAAGGGAACTTGCCTCAATCCTTTATTTCTACTGCTGGTGGAAATATAAGTTTGCAGTAATAGAAGATACACAAAAGAGCTGGCACATGTGGACAAAATGAAATGTCAGTCTTGTAATGGTAGAGCATCATCCGTATCAACCGCAGTAGAGATGCTTCATAATGATAATGGTTTATATGACATTTATATTAAGTATTTTGCAAAAGGTTAGACTCTGGCTTGGCAGTTGAGCTAGGATTTCTGGAGTTTATGTGTATGAGTAGAAGGTCAATACAATATTAGAGTGGACGCTTAGGAGTAAATTTTATATGAGAAACAGAGCAAGCTGCATCAAAAATCCAAATCAAATCCCTGTGTTTCAGAAGAAACACTTAAGCAAGAAGTAGATGGCACATGAGCATCCTTTCTTGATCCATACATATTTTTGTGTAGTTGCTTAAGAGCTATTCCATTGCCTGAGCAATCTAGCTATATTCAGACACATGCTTGAAGGACTGGCATCATTTGAGCCTGTTTCATAACAGCCTTCCTTCTCCTCATCTCTTCATACAACTAAAGTCATAGTGAAGTTTATATTTTATTTACGAATAATTGAGACACAAGGTGCCCAAGAATTTTGGTTCCAAGTACACTTTTCTATATTAATATGAATAAAGAAAAATATAGAATAATGCTCTTATTTCTGGGTCCTTTTAGGAAATTTGATCAGTCAGCTGTGTTGAGTGCTCTTTGTCTGAATAGTTCCATTAATTCACCACTACAACATCTGAGAGTTGAGGTTATTTATTATACATTTTATTATGAACAAACTCTTTGTGGTAAGGGAGAATTAGCCATATTTTAAAGCTGGGCTTAATGAAGCATGGGATAATGGAAGTGCCCATTGTAATTCAGTAAGTCTTTAGCTGAGTGCTAGAAACTGAATTCTGCTTTTCCTGAGCTGTTCTTCACTTGATATTGGAGCCAGTTTTGGTGAGCAGTTGCTTTTTATGAGTAAAGCTGTGATTTGAGTACAAGACTGAGGCCCAAATCTGACCACTGCTGGCCGAAAACTACTCAAGGATTCAAAATTTCAGTGGAGGCTACATCCCAGAAAGCACTCAGTATCCAGTGCTATGACCACAAATGCTGCATCTTGAATTTCCTGAGCAACACAAAACATGCAGTAGATATTGAATTATGATGTAGACACCACATTCTGTACTATGTAATTTCTTTGTCTTTTCCTCCCTTATTTAAACAATTTAGAGCGAACTGACATTATATATGCCTAATTCCCTTTCACACATCTTGTACGTTGTAAGTAATGATAATGTTTAAATCCAGACTGCAATTAACTCAATGGTAATGGGTGGGGCATAAAATGCAAGCCATAATTTAGAGGCATATTCTGTAGGAGTTTGTATGGTGAATTCAATAATAGTGGAGGTCAGTCTATGTCTCAGGAAAGAGAGTGTACTTAGTGAACACAAATTGCTGTGGGTCTTTTCCCCATTTTCTATGTATATGGATGTTGCAGACCTGCCAGATAGTACTCACACAGATAGCACGTTGCTTGGATCGGTGTGTTTGGGATTGTATTTAGCTGACAAATCTGAGAGCCTTTCTATTGCCCTTAATTGACAGTCTGGCCCCATGAAAAAAGAGGTCAAGCTGTATTTATACATGACTGTGTGTTCATATATAAGCATTTCCAAAAGTGTTTAAGTCTAACCCTTTTCTCTTAAAATGTGCAAGATATTCCTGTTTTCAAGAACAGGAATGGAAATTTGTTCACTTTTCATACTGCCAGGACAATTGTGAATAATGTGGAATGTTCTGTTTTTTTCCACTGTTTTATCTCAGGATGCTTTTGTACCATTTCCAAATGGAACAGTTCTTAATACTTGCACCAGGTGTATTTGACAAGTAGATTTTTGTGATCATAGAATCATAGAGTCATAGAATAGTTAGGGTTGGAAAGGACCTCAAGATCATCTAGTTCCAACCCCCCTGCCATAGGCAGGAACACCTCACGCTAAACCATCTCACCCAAGGCTTCATCCAGCCTGGCCTTGAACACCGCCAGGGATGGAGCACTCACAACCTCCCTGGGCAACCCATTCCAGTGCCTCATCACCCTCACAGGAAAGAATTTCCTCCTTATATCCAATTTAAACTTCCCCTGTTTAAGTTTGAACCCGTTACCCCTTGTCCTGTCACTACAGTCCCTGATGAAGAGTCCCTCCCCAGCATCCCTATAGGCCCTCTTCAGATACTGGAAGGCTGCTATGAGGTCTCCACGCAGCCTTCTCTTCTCCAGGCTGAACAGCCCGAACTTTCTCAGCCTGTCTTCATACGGGAGGTGCTCCAGTCCCCTGATCATCCTCGTGGCCCTCCTCTGGACTTGTTCCAGCAGTTCCATGTCCTTCTTATGTTGAGGACACCAGAACTGCACACAATACTCCAAGTGAGGTCTCACAAGAGCAGAGTAGAGGGGCAGGATCACCTCCTTCGACCTGCTGGTCACGCTCCTTTTGATGCAGCCCAGGATACAGTTGGCTTTCTGGGCTGTGAGCGCACTCTGAAGCTGGCTCATGTTCATTTTCTCATCGACCAACACCCCCAAGTCCTTCTCTGCAGGGCCGCTCTCAATCTCTTCTCTGCCCAACCTGCAGCTGTGCCTGGGATTGCTCCAACCCAGGTGTAGGACCTTAACGCTTGTCATGGTTGAACTTCATAAGGTTGGCATCAGCCCACCTCACAAGCGTGGTGAGGTCCCTCTGGATGGCATCCCTTCCCTCCAGCGTATCAGCCGAGGTGATCATCCATTATTACTTAGGAAAGCAGTTGCTCTCCTTATGTATTTAAAGCACTGTTGAAATTTTTCTAAACTAAGGAAAAATTCCCTATTAAAACATATGTCTCAGTTCAAAACCAGAAGCCTTGTGGAAAGCCCAGTCTGTTAGGTTAAAAAGTCTTAACTTCTGGGTCAGGTGAGCCCCAAGATAGATGGTTAGGAGAATGCTACTTTGCCTGATGAGTGCTGCAGCAGGATGTTGTAGAGACCACAGCTGTATGTGGGCTCAGGGAGGGCACAGAACATGTTTGGATGGTAAGTCCAGCTGTTGCTACTGACCTCTGCCTCTGGAACTATCTAAATTACTGATTGCCAGAAGCTAGGAGAGAATCACTGCAAACAGACAGTGCCATTATCTGTGCAAGATGAGTATCCCCGACTGATTGCTCTTAGAGACAGGATTCTGGGCCTTGTTGACCTTTAATTAGATCCTAATTGAGCTTTTGCTTTTTTTGTTTTTTTGATAGCCAAGGTATTTTGGAAACCTTTTCATTTTGGTGCTCTTGGCTTTTCTGTGGAATTTATATTGCTTTAAAACACAAGTTTTTAAAAAGTGAGTTCTAGTACTTAGAAGTAGTAGGCTCAGATTTCAAAGAGTTATTTCCTTATTTCTAGTTGGGAAGGGAGTTGGGATAAAACGAAGCTGTGGGTAGAGAAGTGTAGCAGGGCTTTGTGAAGTTGAAGCAGGGACATGACAAAATCTGCCTGGTGAAAAGAAGTAAATATGGTGAGCGTGTGGAATGTGCCACTTGAAAAACGTTGTGTGCAGGTTTAGAAAATTATTAATAATGTGTCTATTTGATTTTAAATGCTGCAATAAATTTAATCTTTTTAAAATAAGCTTTGTATGATCAGGCTAGGATAAGCATCAAACTGGGTATGCAGGTCAAAAATGGCTTGTTGTCATCTGGACTTGGATGGGAAATGTTGAGAACTGCTCTTTTGCGTGTGTGCTTTTCCTTCAGTTCCTTTTGGGAGTTATATATACATCAAGTGTCAAAGGATTTCATATAGGAGGATTTTACATCAGCATTCTGCTTGGTGTGTTGGGATTTTTTATCCCAGCCTACGCAGAGATGTGCAGTAACATCCTAGTGATGTTTTGGAGAAATTGTGAGCTCGGAAGATCACAGATTCACTGTGCAACAGAAACTGAAGATGTCTGTAGGAGATTTCAACATCAGAAAACCATACAGCTGGAGAACTCATCCCCAAAACCTTCATGTTTATATTTCAGGGATCCTAACTCAGTGACATTCTTGCCCGGGAAGTGCTATCATCAGGGAACTGTTAAGCCACTGTTAAGTGTGCAAACCTCTTGATGCAAGTTACAGTTTTCATTAATATTAATGATCAAAGATCTTAGGAATTTAGTCCCCACTGAATTAGACAGCAGATTAGTAAGTCATATGCTAAGAAGCTTACACTAGGTCAGGCCGTTGTTTTTCTTATTAATATGCGTCAATGTTTACTCTCAATTCAAAACGGTGCAAGGGGTGGGAGTTGTGTGTGTTCTGGAAACCAGTCTTTCAGTTCAGAAAAGGAAAGAAGGTACATCCTAGCTATTAAACAAGCCCAGTTTTGCTAGTAAGAGACAAAAGGTGGGTTTTTTAAACATGAGGATGTTTGGGGTTTTTTTCTCTTAAAGGACACACGCTTGTAGTTATGAAGACTCTTTCTCTTTGCATGAGCAGAGTCCTTTGGGAGCTCTAAATCTCTTTAGGAGTCATGGCTGAGTAGGTACAGAGACCCCCAAGGCCTCTCTGCTATGGCTGGTTTGTGTAACTTTCCAGTTGTGCAATGATGTGGAGAGTCAGAAGCTTTAAAATCTGTGCTTGTGCTCTGAGCTTGAGTGTTGTACTGCACAAGATGCTGCACCAGATCCATTCAGATTACATTGTTAAATATTAATATTCATCGCTATCTTGCTGTAGTGAAAAACATTTTGTGGAGCTCTCAGGACTATTTCAGGTTTAGGCTTATTTTTGATTCTCAAATGTCTTGATGTAGGCAGCTTCCAGCTCCTTTTCCTTTTCTTTCTTTTATTCTTTCTTTTTTTCCTAGTGTGGTTTTGTGCTACTAAGTCTGCCTTGAAATTTCATTAACATTCTAGGCATTGAATGAAAAGTGCAGGTGGTGTTCCTAAGATCTCCTCTGAACTTTGACAAAGGTTTCAAAATGCAGAAAAGTAGTTATCTCTGTATTTTGGCAGTCTCTGCTACATTTGTAGTGACAGAATGTGAGCCACTCGGCAAAACAGGTTTTAAGGTAAATACTAGATCTGACTGAAAAAATAAAAGTAGAATTTTCCGAAAAGTCCTTGAAATGTCAAATTTGTTGTCACTGTAAAAATTCAGAAAGAAGTCATTATACGGAAATATTGTCCTCTTTTTTTTTTTTTTACAATTTCTAAATAAAAAATATAAATTTTCTGTACCATTTTTTTAATTGTATTGAAATAGATGCTTACATTTTTTTATTTCTGAAATAAGTAGGTTTGGAAAAGAAAACGTTTTGTTCACCAGGATGCCACATAAAAAATGCCAGGAAAATGAGTTATCTGAAAAATAAGCAAAGTAATGGTGATAATACAGCTAATGCTTGCTCTTAATTTAAAAATAGATTATTTTCAAATATATGATATAAAAATGGTCATAACTTTTTCAATCAAATCTAATAATACAATGGGCAAGTCACCAAGAACATGAAGGAGTCTGTTTCTTATTTCTTTTTAGGACTTACTAACGAGGCTGAAACTTCAGATTCCAGACAACAGAGGATGGTTTGGAGCAGGGAGCAGCGTGGATTTCCAAGTAAGTCAACTTTGAATGAGGATTGTGCTCCATGTTCGGCATATGGCTCATTTTCCCTCTCCAGGGCATACATCTGTGAGGAGGATTGGCAGCTTTGATCATGTGGGGGATAGAGATGGGGATGGAGATTTCTGTCCTAGGAAATTCTGTAGGTGTCATATAGACAAGAGAAGGAAACAAACGGAGGCCCCAGAGGGAGCAGTTTACATCCTCCAGGAGGTGAGGAGACTCCTATGGAGAACAAAGCTGGTCCCATGTGGGAGCTGTGATGTGTTTGTGTCCTCTGAGATCTGTGTTTGTGTCTGGGTTAAATAGTTTCAGGGACACCCACAAGGTCACAAACTCCACTATTTAAGGTTGTTCTTTTTCACTTGTTTTTCTTACTTTTACTAATTAATGTCCTATGCAGTTTGTTCCCAAACCTAGTGTATCTATAAAGGAGTAGAGACACTTGCCGGACCTGAAGATAGGCTAAGATAACTAACAGACACATGTCAGAAACAGAGCTGAGGTCCATGATCTAAACATGCCAGTCTCCCTGGCCCACTCTGTGGCTCCTTGTGACCCAGCCCTCTTCCAAGGAAATGGCTGGGAGAGGAGCAGGAATCCTTCTAATGTCATATCCCTATTTTTTCCAAAAAGATGTGTTTCTATGGCTGGCTCCAGAACTCATCAGAATTGAATGTTGCAATGGGAATAATATTTTGAAAATGACCTGAATAGCAGCTCCCCAGGTATTGCCTCTCCTCTCACTGCAGCTTATGTTTTTCACCCTGTAGCTATAATAGGAGGCTGAAAGTGTAGCAATTTATTTAGGATCAAGGCTTTCTCCCAGATTGCAAAGCAGAGAATCCTGCTAAACATCAGGAGAAGATTTGACTAGTAACTAGTACGGGGTGTTATGTGTTTGGTAACAAGTCTCTTTCTGTAGCTGTTTTCTGCTGCAGGCTATTTTAGGAAGATGATCGTTTTGGTATAATGGCTTACACTGTATGTTTGTACATTGCTTTGTAACAATGAGGACATTATGAGATTGCTCTCATACCTACTCTTTGTGTACTGCTAATTCATTTCCATTAGACAGCATTTATAAAGACTACATATTTTTCCATACTCCAATTAAAATAACTGCTCTTTGTAGAAGGACCTTGTACCATAAAGTCAGGGAGACTTCACCTATGGTACATAAAGGCAACACAATACCTTCCTACCATTTGCAAACAATGACTATGCTCGCAGCATCCTGCATGTTCAGAAACTTGGCACAAGGACCTTTTTGACATTTGCTACTTGAAGAGCTGCATTTGGGGATCAAAGGTGCTTTTCTTACCCAGTCTGTTGTTTGATCATCAGAACTGTAACTAAAAGACACGCTGAGGAGAGCAGACTGGTTGTGTCTCCCTGAGACATGTTTATGTACGACACTGGTTGCTCTGTGCTGTGTCTCTGGCTATACGCAGTCAGAGTGGGTATGTGCTACTATAGTCTCAAGTAACTCTGGCTTCAAAGCCTGTCCCTTTAGCCCCGTCTCTAAAGACTGATTTATTTGGTTCTGAAGGCAGGTATCACCTAAAGATGTGGGGTTTATTCTGCAATAGCTTTATGCCTTCCAATATTTTTTTCATTAGCCGCTGTGGAAATTGATTTTTCCCTCTTAATGTAAATCATGAAAAAATCATGGTATAAATAGTTGGTTTATAGATTATTGAAACTTGATGAAGTAGGGTCTAGTGACTGATTTAAGTCATTGAATAACAAGATCGAAAGTCATGGAAAAAGCCAAAGGTAACAGACTTGATGGTAGAGTTAAATGATTTATCTGACCATAGCTATGCTAAAGGCAAAGGTTAGTGTACGGAACTGCTGTTAGGAAGTATTCCAGGAGGCATGCAAAGCTCTTTCAAGTTGCTGAAATGTGTTTAAGTTGTACATTTGCCATTCTTTTAGTATTAGCCTCAGTTATCATAAAAGTACAGTGCTGACCTTTACAGTGTAAAGTTAGCATGAAGGCAGTTATCAGGAATTTATTGAAGACAAACAGATTGAAATAGGACAGCACCAATGGCAATAGTAAAGGTAAAAGCTGTAGGTAATAATGGTAAGGTCGCGGGTTTTTTATTTAATATATATAGTGAAGTACTGATTCATACTTTCATATTTTTCCAAACATTTGGAGATCATTTTTCTTGTCTAACAGATCCCAACTGCTCAGTTACCTCCGATGGAGGCAAAGTACCACAGCTAGCAGTAATTTGGTCCTGTCTGTCTAAAATCTATTTTTCTTCTTTTTGCACTGACACCTGCCTTCCTTTGATTTCCTGTATAAGCCTGCTTGTCCTATGCTTTTTCATACTGCCCAAGTCACTTCTCTCCCTGTTGTTGCTTTTTTGTTTCTTCTTTCATTTCTCCACTCATTTCCTTGTACTCTCCTCATTTTCTCATCTCACACTGTCTACCAGTGTGACTTCCATTCCATATCTTTCCAACCCAAGGCATCTGGTTTTACTTGGCTGTCCTTGGCAGGCCTTTTATATTGCTCAAGGGGTTGGCTTCTTACTGGAATATACACCCTTCTGGGGCCTTGGCTGGTAAATGCTAATGCTCAAACTGCCTGAACACTGTTGGTGGCATTTTGCAGAGTTCTTGGTCTCTGGAGTCAAGTCTGTCACAAGGAGAAAGACTGTGTTCTCAAACACTGAGGTTTGCTGTGTTGCACAGGAGGGCAGCATCTAAGTGATCTAGAGGAGGCTGCAAGATATGGTCTATATACCTTTAAAAGTAATGAACCTATGGAGACAACTTTAAAATACTGAAATAGAAAGTGGTGGAGGCAGGTGCTGTGTTGGGGAAGATGCGTCTCTCTTTTGGTTAGAAACATTGTCCCACATGGGGCAGGACAAGGGGAGAGGAGTGTATAAACCTACTTAAAATAGCTGTGAAATAAAAATATCCCAAGTAATAACATCTGAAGAGAGAACTACAGCTGTAGTGAATATAAAATGCTTAAACACTGCTCAGTTCTGCACAACAGAATCCATGCTGTTTTCCTTAAAGCAGTGCATGCATTGTTGAAAATTCACAAAAGGTGAATGAAGGTAATGAGGGTAATTTCTCCCAAGAGGGAGAAAGGTAAGAGAATGGCAGACTTCTTGAAAGGTGTGGACACATTGATGCCTCTCGTCTGCGGGAAGCTAGCAGCTTGGTGGGAGCAGTAATGAAGGGAGCTGATTATAGAAATAACACGCAACTCAGCCTTGAACTCTCCTAGCAAGAAATCTTGTTGCACACAGGGTATTTCTGCTCTAGCACTGACTTAGCTGGGGAATAAATTAGCTTCTTTATTATTTGCTGTTGATTTTTTTCATATGGCTCTACTGCTTGACTGTTATTTTCCCATAACATTTGCCCAGCA
Organism: Lathamus discolor; assembly: GCF_037157495.1. Lineage (NCBI taxonomy): Eukaryota > Metazoa > Chordata > Aves > Psittaciformes > Psittacidae > Lathamus > Lathamus discolor. The sequence goes on along the minus strand of NC_088890.1, from coordinate 13,125,053 downwards.
TGCCTTCAGAAATACCAGATAATGCTCACAAACGCTCCAGAAAAGTGCCAACTAAATTTTCCACAAAGCACTTGAAGATCTTGTGCAATGTATCCCCTGCTTTTTCCCAGCTGTTTTTTAGCATTGATTTAATATTTCCCCTGTGAGCAATTAGCATTTTTGTGACATTAAACATAGTGGGGAGGTTGTGTTTCCACATATGAGTAAAGTGACTGCTCTGATTTTTCAGAAGAAAATAAATGTTCCGTGTTCCTCTTCACCAGAAATTGCTGCTCCAGAGTGCTTCTGAAGGATTTGGTTTCTTACAGTCTTCTGGGGTTGTCTGTGGCTTCTCTAAAGGAAATAAGGTACTTCTAGTATTACAATTCAGACTACTCAAAATACATAGTTTATGACACTTTGGTTTTCTACTGACATCGGTAGGCTTTGCATCAGGCTCTTAATATTCCATGTAACATTTAAACAGATTACCTGAAGTATTTTTCAGTCTACCTGTGTGCTGCTAAAGAAGAGATATCTATGCCAGCTGTCTAGAGCATGAGGAATTTAGGTTATATAGATGTAGAGCTATGAAAATCTTACCTCTCTCATGGAACAGTTTGCATTCACTTCAGCAACACTTCTTTTCTCTTTACTTCCCTAGAAGTTGTTCTAAACAACATGACCCAAAGAAAGACTGATGAAACTTAGTAAATACAAGTTTTGTGCTGTTTGTTTACTGCTGATTGTTTCATTGTGAATCCAGTCCTGACTCATAGCAGGACTGCAGCATTGCTTATCACCTGTTTATTTGACGCCTGTGACTTTGGGAAGCACAAGAATCATTATGCAGAATCAGGCCTCTAATTAGACTGGTAACATCTCAGTAATGCAAGGTTGCTTTAGCAGGACAGGCAAAACACAGTGCAATTTGCAAAGCGTGTTGTCTTTTGAGGATAAACATTTCTGGAATGTATTGCAGGCTCTTAAAATCCCATTCTCTGTGAATACAATTGATAGAAATCAACTTGTACCATTCCTTATAGAGCTAGTGGATGACATAACAATGTTCCAGGTAGGTCTCTTAATGCAACATTGAAAGGAACTGTCTCTTATCAGATATAATGAGCTCTTCCTTTCTTCTACTTCACTCAACAAATGACATTTAGACTTGAACTATACAGTTATGAAATAGATAAAGTCTCTATGGACAGGGCATTCAGCACTCTCATATCTGCTGAATGGCCACTTTTCATGAAACATTTGAACTATGAGAGTTAAAGTCATGACAATATTTCAAGCATTCAATACATTGCCTATTAGGAACTTTTTCTGTCACCAGTAAATTCTACATTAGCTACATTATTAAGCTCTGTGATGGATTTCTAGGCAAATACTTATTTGTCCAACATCACACTGTGCAGGAGAAGCTGCTCTATGCACTGGGCATACTCAACTGAAATTCGTGATTTCTGAAGTCTAAAAGATACATCTGTGCTCAGACAACTGTGCTCCATCCATCACCTACCACCAAAATCAGAAGCTTTCCTTTCAGATAACCAATGAACTATTTTCTAGTTTGTTTTCTACATTTCTGAGGTGGGAGGACCTGGAAATCTAATACTTCAGTGCTCACAGTAGGTTTTTGATGGAAGTGCACGTAAGTACAGTAATACGCTCTTGCACTGGCTATACAGAAGGTGCATTTTAGGATGAATGAGTTTTTTAAATGATGAAGGAAATTTTATTGACTCTGTCCAAGATTTAGCAAATGAAAACTCTTGCTACTCTTACTGGTGTTAGTGGAAAGCTGCTGCTGCTCTTGGCCCTCTTTCACTGTACTTCCTCTGCTGTTGCTTTTGCTTGTAACAAGTTATCATGTTTATGGGTATTCTGAGGAGTATTGTGTGAACTTCAGCTTACATTAGGACAGAGGTATATAGGCTTATATTTATTATCTTTTTATTGCTTATCCAAATGCCTGTGAGCTGTTTCTGAGGAGAAACCCCTACTACCTTCTTATCAGTCAAAGCATCCAGAATATGGGACATTTTGTAAATCCAAATGATGTTTTAGTAAGAATCTTGTCATACTCTAAGACGTGTATTGCAGAAATACTTTCATGACCATTTAGAATGTTTCTTTTAGCTGGGAGCCCACTGATAACATCAGGCTCCTTGGCAGAATTTATTGTTGCCTCTGGGCTTGTCATGTCACTGGTTCAGGCAGAGTGCTCAGTTTGCTGTTATTTAACTTTGCTTCCAGCCACCAGTGTGTCCACTTTATCTGTCCTGAAAATAAGACCCTCTCCACTAGCAGAGTTACACAATTTGTGAAGAACTTTGCCTTGCAAAAGGCAACCAGATAGGTGCTTGATTCATTTGACAAGGTACATGTCTGCTTCGAAGGGAAGTCAGCTTTAGCCTATGCAACATGCATGGTATTGTACTTGTGCTTGGATAAAAAACAAGGCAAATAAGTCAGCCTTTTTTTTAATGTAACTCTTAGTTGCAAGACTTTTCTTAAGTCATTTTTTAGGATGAAAAGATACTGTATTGGAAAAGACATCAACAGCCTCAGAACACATCAAGACAAGTCATCGCAGGCATTTCTTTTCAGCTACAACAGGTCCTTCTACAACTGACAGGCCTATTCAAAATTATAAAAAATGGATGTCTGACATTTTAATCTATTAGTTTCATATTTCATATGAAAAGATTTCATATTTTCTTGTAAGAAAACCAAAATAATAAAAAATACAGAAAGGCATCATTATTATTACCCATTTTCAAAATAAGCAGCAGATGCTGCGTGTCAGCCTTCACAGATTTCAACTTCAATGCCCAGCTTTTAACTAGAAAGCAGCTTTTTGTGCAAGATGTGTGAAATGACTTCTGGAATCATACAGCAGTTAACTGGAACAGCTTAGTTAAGTCCCAAGTTACTCATGTTTAGTCCTGTACTTTAGCCATTTATCTGTATTATCCCTAACTTCACCAAGAAAATGTAGACAACATTAAAGGCAGAAATGGTAGACAGCACTTTCCTTGATATCTTCTGCAACCTACGTCTAGAAATGCCCAGTTTCAGGAGCTAGCACTAAAACCTGACATTGCTATTTTCAGCAATAGTATCACATGGGTGAACATGGAGTTTGAGTTAATCGCTTATACCTGAGGTGCATACTGTACCTCTAGAACAGGACTGCAGTGGTCATACTGGGTAACAATAATACAGAGCAATGTTTCTGTATTAGTAAGAATATATGTATAAAAGTCATAAGAAAATACTGTAAGAAGTACATACATAGAATAAGAACATGTAAGAGAAAGGCAGAGAGAACAGAGTTAATAAACAGGGACTCAAAAATTACAAACTGTTGTAACTGTAATGCCATACTTAAACAAAATGAGAGGTTAGGGGGCAATCCCTGGCTGTAAGTGATATCTGCAAACTTGTGCAAAACCTTTATGAAGAATGATTACTGTTGCCTTTAAAAATGACTGGTACTGACTCATGCTGGTTTTGAAGTCTCTTTTTTTCCTGTCATTTGCTTATTTATTTTTAGTAGTGATTAATTGAGAGGAACCACAATAAGGCAGGCTTCAAGGCTCAGCTTTTGAGTTCCTTAATTCAATCTAGAGAGATCATTGCTCCAAAGAAAACTAGCTGTACAAATATACCATTGCGTAAATGTTTGAGAGATACTATTGGACTGGAACAATATCCCAGACATTATTGCTAAGATTTATTGTCTGGGAATCTGAATAATATTCTGTAGAATCTCTATTACCAGTATCAGGCCATGATCCGTGTTACTTTAATTGGCTGGCAACATACGCTGCAGCTTGTTATTCTTGCTATCTACTTAATCCTAGCAAGAATAAACAGGTCTCTGGAAACAGCAGTCTTATGAAAGAAAATATCAGACTTTATATAAACCAGACTTAGGGTTCATAGAGAGGAGAGCCCTTGTCCTCACTAGACTAAGTAGTTGTTGCGTGAATAACCCGTGCAGGCAGATGGAGCACCTTCATTTTCTTTGTTCTGTGATGAGCTGAAATGAGATGTCAAAGTTAATTCGTCTCCTGTTGTGCTCAAGCCAAGGAAAGAAGCACCTTTCTGTGCTACTGGCGATAATTGAATGTCCCTGGGCTTTAAGGAGCACACTGTGTTCTGCAGCAGTCACTGTGCATTTCTTGTTCAAGGTTGATTTAGTCCGGTTTAGTTTGCTGTTTGCATGTTTTGACTTTTTAATTTAGTCATTGCGAACGTACAGCTGAGAAAGAGATCCAGGTTTCAGATGACATTGGGATGCCTAAATAAGAAGACAAACTGTTCCATACTGCCGCAGGGCAATGGCAACTATGTGAGTTCACAGTTAGTTTTCACATTTCGCATACACGAGTTTACATTTAGATCCTTCCGCAGGGAGCTGTTTGGCATCCTTGTGTAAACAGCAAGGCCTTCCTTGCCAGAACAGGCTTCTATCCCAACCTCAGCAGGCATCTTACAAAATCTGCGGAAGTCCGAACCGTCCATGTGAAGGACCTGCATCCCTGCATAGCCCTGCTTTCCTTGCCTGCAGAAGACAGCTTTACTGTCATTTGTGCTGCTGCCACAACACCTGAAAGGTTTCAGTGCCAGGACTTGTCCACAAGTAGTAGAGGAGCCCCTGCTGCTCCCAGGCACACTCCCATGTGGAAACACCTTCATGGTGGTGAGAGCAGGCTGCAGAAGACGGCAGATGCTGCTGTCTTGTTAGCCCCATTCTCTACCACCGCTTTGGTAGTGAGCTGTTTGGGGCTACTTGCACTCGCATGGAGCACATGGCTGTATCTTCTCATTGCGTGTTAACCATGAATACATAGGAAACTAAATGATGACTGGTGATGGGTCAGAGTTCCTCTAACTAGTTAAGCAGTTTAGTTACTTAATAATTAACTGGCTAGACTTGCCCTAAGGAAAAAAAAAAACACCTTTATGACTAATTTTTTTAATGGAAAAAGGTATGGTTGCCAGGTAACAGTAGCATTAGTTTGATGGGGTTTGACCTAAGCAGATGTATTTTAGGTGGATTTAAGGGGGGGGGGGAGGCATGTAGGAAGATAAGGAAAAGTGAGCTAGTACAGTACACAGTGCACAAATTATGTTATTTCAGAATCAGTGCAGAGGTCTGCAAGTGGTTGGCCTGTGTAATGCTTGTCACCAAAGACTGAAGGAACAGTTCTACATATGTGAAATCCTGGGGCTTTTGGCATAAAGCCTGTGTGGGGCAGGACTCTGCACAGCGTGTCTTGTTCTTAATACTAGTCAAACAAGAGTTCTACATGACAAATGCAGAGTATTTTGATTTGGACTCAGAACCGTTTTGTTCATAGGCTGGATAGCAAGCCACAACAGACACCTCTGAATTCAGTAGAAACTTCTCATTAAAACTTTTCCAAGAAGTAATTTCCCACTGGACCTGCTTGTGGCTGCTGATGACTGCACCAACTGGGCTTAGGTGTTCATAATGCAATTCAGGTCCTGCTTTCACCAGTGGAAACACTGGAATCTCTGAGTGCACTCATGGAGATGTTCTGTGATTTGCAAATCACTTAGAAACCACGTGTGTTCTGATTATCTTGTCCAGTGGTCATATCCAAGCTCTGTGAAGATACACAAGGATTCCTTCCGGAACTGTTTGCAGTGTGGTAGGGAGTTATTCATGAGTGGGTTGAATGTTGTATCATTGTCCAAAATGCAGTGTGTTTGGAGTGGCAAAATCTTTTCAGACCAAGTAATTTTTTGTCTTTTTAGACAAAGTAATTTCATCTGTTATTAGAGCAAGTGATTTAGTTAGAAAGAGCACAGTTTTCTGGCGCTCAAGCCATTTTTAACAGCTTTTGTGGGATTCTTCAATGACACGAAGAACAAATTATGTGCTTCAAATTTATGCATTTTTTTCGCTGTATCATTTAGTCTACTAAACGTTATTACATCTTACAGACCTTGCCTCCCTTCTACTCTTGGAAACATTGCAATTTGAACTCAGAAACCTCCACTTGGGGATTACAAAACCTCACATTACGTATCTTACTCATTGCAGAACTTGAAAGGAATCCCTGGAGTCTTACTTGCCACGTTTTCATTATGTTTAAATCTGATTTGTTGTAAAATTCGACAGAGCTTAATTGAAAGAGTTTTAAATTGGATGGAGAGAAGATCCGGGGATTTATCTTTAAATATACTGTGGAAGTTGCTTTATTAGTTATACGTAAATTGTGGTTGGGCATGAGCCTGAACTCTCAAACAGCAGTGCCTTCAGCTGGGTCTGGTAACAAGTTTCTGAGCTGGTGTTTAGTGACCATGGTAATTAGAGATAGTGTAAAAGATCAGCTTGATTTTCCAATCTTTTTTTTTTTTTTAATTCCCGGTCTGATGCTTACAAATCTCTCCTGGAAGAGCATTTTTTAATCTTTTCAAGTCTTTTTCAGTAATTGGAAACTTTTTTGGACTCAGAGTTACTCTGGTGTCTGGGTTCATGCTTATGGGTGAAACCCTGACGTGAAACTGGCTTGAAAAACTGATTTATTTCCAGAAGTAATCCCTCTCCCCTGTTTGAAATGGTGTTTCAGTCCAAATCAAATTGATACATTTTCATTTGGGGGAGAAAAAAAGAAAGATTCAGGAACATAACTTTCCAAATAAAATATTGCGGTATTGTAAAATGAATCTGGAAATAAAAATTCTTGTTCTTAAGAGAAGCTATTTTGATAGTTTAGAAAATTCAATCTTTTAAAAAATAAAAAATCAAACCTGAAACATAACATTTTAATTGTTTTATTTTTTCTCTGAAAACAGTGAGGTTTTGTTATTTAACTCCATTTGTAAGTATAAAATAGCCCAGAAACGGGAAAGTCAGTGTCCTGTCCATCTTAGGGTTCCCTGGAGGATTTCTATTCCTCATCTGCTAGTGGAAGTCTGACTACTTCACTGAAATCACGACACTAGACAGCAGCAGCATAAAAAAGAATGGTCACATTCTGGTTTCCCTTCAGGGTATCCAAGAAAACAATTTATATCCATTGCTGTGTCAGAAGGGGAGCAGCCACAAGTGTCAAATTCACTTGCAAGGGACTTGCTAATGATGAGATCTGCCTGTGGTTGTGTTCTGGATAGTTAGAAACAGTTAATTGTGTTATTTTCCTTAGTCTCACAATCTACCTTTAGATAAAGCTGTAGAAAGGCTATATGCACTGAGAGAATACACACAAGTATTGTGCTTTTAAAGCATATTGCTTGCTAGAAGCACTAATACCAGGATCAACACTGCCTATGATAGTGCACAGATCCAACTCATCATGCAGTTTATCTCAAAGGGATCCAGTTAAATGGTTGAGTAAAAATCAATTTTCTATGAAGTGGAACCAGGTTGCATTGAAGTGGACAAAGTCATTATGCTCAGAAATTTTCCCTTCCAAAACCCCATGCAACAGGTGAATGCTGAGATAGATAGTAGATTTGCAATGAATCGTAGAATCATAGAATGCTTTGGGTTGGAAGGGACCTTAAAGATCAGACAACTCCAACCCAAGAACATGAAATGATGTGTGGAAATTTATTGCATTTTATGTTGGCTGTGTGACATTTTACTGCATTAAAATATTTTTGTGGCTTCCCTCCCCCCCCCGCCTTTTGTAATGTGAGACAAATGTGTGTGCCATACTGCCGTGGCCACGCAGCTCCCAGAAAGCTGTCAGCCATTTCCCAAGCTACTAATGCTAGAGGAAAGCTGGAATTACAGGGATATGTAGGGACATTCCTTTTCAAAATAGTAGGACAGTGAATGGAATTGATCTGCAGAAGTAACTTAAGAAATGCTTAGAGAACTTTCCTCACATCAGAAAAGCACATGTATGTGGGCACAGATGTGTGCTGAACTGTATATACTGGGAGAGTTTGCACCCTGGTATTTCATATACCAGTGAGCTGATGATTATATATGTCCTGCTAATTTCCTCTTGAGCTATGTGGAATACCAGAAGCCTAACTGAGATCTGAAAAATGTAGCAGTACTTTAAATAAGCTTCCAATTTTACCCTTCTTTGTTGCTTGGTAACAATAATTTTAGCCCAAATAAAACCTGAGGTTTTTAATCTTATTGTTTTTTAATCAGAAAAAAGTTCAGCCTAAAAATAGTCCAAACCTCTTTGCCTAACTTCATCAGTTTCCCCCAAATGCTGCAGGGAAAAAAAGCTTTGTCCCTGGTTTGTTCCAGTGGAAAAAGTTTGTGGAGTTTGCATGGGATGTAAATTAAAGCAGGAGAAAGTCATAGGAAAGCTGACAGCAACTTGGTCTGTTTTAAAGAAAACAAAGTGAAAGTCAGTGGGAGCCTGGCTGCCCTGGAATGCCTGCCCCAGTTGTGAACTGCGGAATCCAGATGGTTTTCCTCCCTGCACGGGGAGCGCTGCCGCAGCCTGGCCGGGCTGCAGCTCACCAGCACTTATACCTGTGTCCCACGCCACATCCTTGGCAGAGGGTGGGTTTGTTTCATATCCGTACTGCTGGACTGCTGCAGAGAGGCCCTGGCTGTGCGTGGAGCCCCAGGGGGGTTCAGCAGTGCGCAGCAGCTGTGCCTGGCTCTCCTGGCGAGGAGGAGGAAGAGTGTGACGCTGCAGCTGAGCTTTGGCACACAGGGACAGCACATTTCAGTCAGTGCCCCATACACTGGGCTTTTAAAAGTTGCTACATTGAAATATTCCAGATATTTAATAGATGAAAATGTCCTGTACTGTGCAGAGACTATTTCTATTCAGTAGCAATATAAACTTTCCAGTGCTGCCAGTATGATTAAACTTACTTGGACATTAACATTTAAGAGGAGATGATTAAGATTTCTCCAGTATCAGGAACTGGATTATAGTCATATTGTTTACTTTGGCCATGGCTAAGCCAACATCGCTCCATGTGAAGAATCTCCCAGTTAGAATCACTGAGTTCCAGGGATGGATGGGCAGAAGGACTGGAGTATGCTGCACATAGGGATCTCTGGATCCTTAGTGGCAAACTGTACTTTACTTATAATTGGGAAATAAATACGTCATTGTTTTCAGACACATGTTAAATCCAAGTATATGCCTCCTTTATGATAGGGTGTGGGAAAGAAGGAAGTAGCTTCCTAATTTTGGAACCCTCTAAAACATTAATGGTGCCTGTATCATAACTGCAGATTAAAGAATGTGCCTAGAGCACTCACTGCCTTCTGCAATTGCCATGGGCCGCGGTACTGCAAGGTCACATCTGATGCTGGGGATTTTCCAGTATTTTTTCAGAGGTATTGATGTTAATCAGCTTTCAAGGGCAGGGTGGCATGTTTAATGATAATGGAAGTGTCTATCACTAGTGCTTTTGCTAGCTATCTCTTGCATGCCTTACTTCCAACCCATCCATCAAGATTAACTAGAATTTACTATGTTCATCTTCCTTTCAAGAGGTGTCATTAGAGGTATATAACCATTTGCAAGATTTATTCTTTCACCTCGAGGATCCTGCACACAGGAAAGGTGCGCAAGCTCAAGGAAAGCACACATAACTTGATTTGGGATGAGGTGAAGGCTTCACCTTATCAGAAACATTGCTTAATGAAAAATAAATATCAGCCCAGAGTACAGTTCTACCTGACATCAGTTTCCTTCCAAGGCAGGTGCTATCTGGTCCTGATATAAGTGTATTTATACGGCTGCTTTTAAAGTAAATTTCTTTGCCACCAGGATGCTCAGAATACCCCCAGTGCTGCCAGCAGCATGTCTTTTAACTCCTCCATGATGAATCACTTCTCAGTACTTGATCTGCCATCTCCCTGACCTGACTAGCTTGCACACCAGGAGCAATGCAGAATCCCAGAAACATCTCTGGTTCATTTCGGTAGTGAACATATGCCAGAACTGATGCTTCTGTAAATGTTAGGCTTATGATATACAGTGTGCTACAGAGATGATTTGCACATGCTCGATAAATCCATCAGTATCCGTTTACCCACACATACATCATAGCCTGGCAGTCCCAGAGGCACAGCACTCATTGCAGGTGCATGGTAGAGTTGATCCATATGTGGTCAGGCAGAGCTGCTTGACATCTGGAAGTGCCAGACTAATTTACAGAACCCTCCAGTTTTTTTCCCCAGTGACATTTATGGGTGGGAAGGTGAGATGTTGCCTCATTCATTCATTCATACATACCTACACTTGTAAGTAAGCCTAAGGAGCCAAATGCTAAAATCTGTCTTCCTCTAATGCTATAATTTCTGAAGTATTTCAAAAAGGGAAATTCCTTTGAAGGGAATTAGGGAAATGGGCTATTAGTAGCTGCTTCCTTTGTTTCCAAAATTTTATAGAGGTCTGAATTTAATACAAGATGCTTGAATAACATAATAACTTCTTAGCTCTGTTAAGGAACTGCAAGTAAAATGTGGGGAAATCCTGGTGTGCTTAATGTCTGCAAGGCTGATTGCTGCATTCTCTCATTACGTTTGTGTTCTTCAAACCACATCATGGCACTGGGAAAATGAACTCAGGCCCTTGGTGATGCTGTTGATATTCCGGAGTCTGAAAATCCGCATACCTGAGTAAAATTTTGGAAAACCTAAACAGTGCCTGCTGCATCAAGGCGACCTCAAGGAGGTTGCCTGGAGCCCATATGTAAATTATTAAATACTACATGTAATGGAACCCAATATTCTTGGAACCAGAAGCAGCAGCTAAATGGAAACTTTGGCTATCCCCATATTGATGTTTCATACTGAAATATTTTCGAGATCAAAGTTCTGTTATTAAAACAATGGGCATAAAAATAACAAAATTACTTTCTGTAAAACAAACAGATTCTTTGTATCTGAGAGGCTTTTCACAGAAATCTTTATTTTGAAGCTGTAATACGTTACAGATTTCTGGGCTGTACTACTTTGATTCATTCATTACAATATTTTTAATTCTGGCATGTTGCAAAGGTCTAAATAAAAGCATTTTAGTTACATAAATACAGACTCTGTGGACTCAACAGTAATATAGTACGTTTGGAAAACTGTCATTTACTCTGAAAATATACAAAGACCCAACCCCAGGCAGAATTTTCTGCACATTGTAAACATTCTCACAGTATGGGTATAAATATCCCTTTTTTGATTCATTGCATGCCAGGTCTTCAAGCAAAGAGATAGAAAAAGAAGCTAAAGAAAAGGGATTATAAATTTGCCGAGACACTTAAAGGCAGTGAAAGCCAAACAAGAAAAGAGCTTACAAAGTTTTAAGACACTGTGTACAGACAGGACCATAAAATTCTAATAACAATACTAGATAATATAATCTCATATTTATATCACTTCCATCTGCCAAGATCCGCACAAGCTGTGGTGTGTTTCAGAAGTTGTTGTGGAGGTTGTATGCAGTGCTCACTGTGTCTGGTGGGTCCTGGGCAGAGCTGCGCCAGTGTTTGATCTCAGGGGGAAGTTTAAAAGCAATTTAACATGGTCAGTGAAAAACCCTCTCCAGTTCAGTGCAGGGAGCATGTGTGTTTGCAGCATGAAATGTTTCAACACCAGGTTGCCAATTCTCATCATTTCTTCCACAGCAAAGGTTCCTCCCTCCTCCCTTTCAATGTCTTTGCTCCATCAGTTTCTTTGGTTTACGAACCATTTTGTCCAGTATCCTTCCTCTGACAGTGCAAAGTGTCTCTTGCTTTACAGAGAAGGAAACCCACCAATGGGCAATGATATAGTGTGTTTCTGAAGCAGATTTCCCTAACTTTGGTTGTGTGGAAAGCACCAGGAAACATGAGCACTTACAACACGACTGCATTCAGCCTATCTAATGTAGTGGCAGATGGTCTCGCCCTGGACACATGTCCAGTTTGCAACTGTTAGTATCTCTAATTTTGCAATATCTTACAGCAAAGAAATTGGTGTTTAGTGTCCAGAAGTACTTAATTTTGTTGGCCAAGGGTTGATGAGCGCATGTAGATGCCCCCTCCTATAAACCACATCCTTTTTTAAGGAGAAGGGAAAGATATGGGCAGTTCTCCTCCCCCCCCCCCGGGCCACACCAGCAGAAGCTGCCCATTGGCTTCCCCAGCCCTGCTGGGGGAAGGAGAGAAGGGAAGGTCCCGGGGCCATGGGGAGGAGGTGGCTGAGGCCCCTGGCTCCCTGCGGGGCTGCAAGACTGGGGACCTGGATAATGCTTCATTTTACATGTAAATGTATGCAAATTTTTGTGGCTCTAAAGTAAATTTAGACCTCAGAAACTAATGATTTTGGCACCTTTTTTTTCCCTTTTAAAAGCATGTTTTAATTGTCTTTTAAACACGCATTTAAAAACACACTACTGCATACCCAGTAGAGTATATCCTGAAGCCTTTCTCAAGCTGAGCTCATCTTAGGAGACTTGTTTGCTCTCTTCCTGGCAGAGTTCCCAACGCCTTGATAGCAGTTTTATGTGAGTAAAGCCCTGCGTATTTGCATGACACTGAAGAGCTAAAATTATCTCTAAATGGAGCAAAAAAATTGCCAGTATGTATTGTTCTGAGAAAGATTGCTCTTTGGTTGGCCCAGAGGGGACATATTGTAAATATGATTTAAACATGTCTCTGCTACTACTGTCTGATCTTATCATCAGATGTTGCTGTGGAATTTGTCTGCGCAGACCCTAGAAAGGAAAACCAGATTGAGAGCATTAGCTTGTGCTGTGAGAAAATATCTTCAACTTACTTTGTCTGGCACAAAAACCCCCAACCAACCAACTGAACCAACCAACCCTGCATTAGAAATATGCTATAAAAAGGGAAACAAACATTAAAATGCTGTCTGTCTACTTTGATCGCTCTGAACTTAAAACGTAAGTGCTGCTTATTGATTCTTTGATGTCAGGAAAGTGACATTTTTCTCCAGTCCTGTCTGACTGTTGTGATGAACTTCAGGTTTTCATCTGTCATCCTGACACTAACGGTACAACATGCCTCTGAGCAGAATCACTGCATGGAATCCAATTACAATAGAGAAGAAGAAAGCACTTTTCAGGGTTCTTTATGTTAAAAGTCTTGTATTTGTCCAATAAATCATTAGTCATCTCACAGATTGGTCTAGAGAGAGGCTGACTTCTTGTCAGAAGAGGGTTTTCTCGGCACGAGCCAGCAGCGTATGTCTATATGCTTATAAATGTCTGAAATTAAATGCAGTTTAAGAACTTGAGTGTATTATCAGGCAGAGGTCACAATTAGTTTTGTAGGGCCAAAGCTTTTTATGTTTTGTCATTTTCTAACCACTGAAACATAAGGTAGCCCTGGAAAGTGCTGTGTATTGAGAATAATGGTTGCATTTTCAAATTGGTTTAGATATATCTAAGAAAGATAGGAAGATGATTAGGCATAAAGGAGTATTTACAGTAATCTGACAAGATTAATAGCATGTTTTCTATTTAATTCATACCTAGGGTGTCTTTCTAGATACCAAAGATATGATTTCATAGGTAGAGTACCTAGGACAGGTAACATAATTTCTATGGGTCACAGCAGCATCGAATGCAGGACGATGAAAATTTCAGTACAGACATGCTCTAGATCTGAGAGCCAATACACATGAAAGACCACTCCCATATCTTCATACTACATGGCCTAGCTGTGTGTCAACACTAACATGAGTTTGCCTATACTTGTCTGCAGTCAAACCTTCTGCTGGAGTAGAGCCATCCTATTGGGGAAGCAAACTGAAATCTCTCCCCTGAAGGCCAGTTACAATTAAGCATCTAATGAAGATAAATGGAGAAAAAAAAAATGGCCATTTTTCTAGTTCTTTTTGCATTGAAGGATACATGGTGCATTGTCACTTCCATCCACGGCCTGTGTGTTGTGCATCTGTGCATAGTGCAAAGAATCTCTTGTTGCTCAAAACATGCCAACCAGACAAATACTCTGCTTAGAATAGGGACTAGTGACCCTAAAAGTCTGGGACCCAGGTCCTGGATATATTCTCAGTTTTGCCGCTTGCCAGCTGGGTGACCACTGGGATTAACTAGGTTGGGTCTGCATGTTCTTCAAGCTCATTTTGTGGTTCTTGTATAGATAACAGCTGAGAGAAAAGACATAGAAATAAATAACCTGGCCTTGTCTTCCTTGTTGGTTATCTGTTCCAAAGATACCAGTTTAGTGCAAAGTATTACCTCTCCATACTCATTCTCATAATTCATATGGTTGCATAGTCTTACTGAAAGAAACCTCATCAGTCAAGTCAGCAACCAACAATAATATTGGAGCATACAGTACACAGAGAAGAGACTGAACTCACTGCATGAGCTCTGCAGGTACACTTCTAAGTGCTTTGCAAGGCAGTTGGGGGGGTGCACTGTGTAGGCTTGGGACAGATGTGGGAATGAATGAAGACACAGCTGGAACGGTCTGCAGTTTAGATTTACTGCGTGACAGGAGAGGTTACAAGGAGCTTCTACGAGTAGATTTGCAGAATTTAGGAAAATGCTTAGCAGAAGTTGGAGTGGTTATTAAAAAATGTTACCTACAGGAGCTCGGAGTAAGACTATAATCAGAAATAGATCTGAAGGTACATGGCTGTGTGTAGAACAATAAATGAATGAATAAGCCCTTACAGATTCTATGTAGTCCTTATATTCTTATAGAAAAATATTTATGGTCAAAGGAGTCTCGCACTTGTGTAAACAGAAACTTCCATATAGTAAGAATCTTGAAAAGGAGGGAGATCTGTCTATTTGCTATTATCTCAGCTGCTTTTTTTGCTTCTTTAGCTGCTGCCGCTACATTCTGTAACTCATCTTTTTTGTCTGACTTGATTGAGAGACAAAGGTGGGATGCAGCCAGTACATTATAAGGAGGAAACTGTTTTTGGAGCGCTTCCCAAAAGTGCTGTTATTTTCAGCAAAACTTGTATGATCAAATATTTGGAAAAAAGCTATCACCCTAAAGCGTTCCACATTTTGGTAATGTATCTAATCTGCTGCTTCTCACATTTTCACTGTTTTGTTTCAGGAAAATGGTAGAAATCAGTGAAGTTGTTATTATTTCCTCCCAGACAGTAATCAAACAGACTAAATGGCAATGGTGAGAAAATTTCATATACAGCAACAATTGACAGAATGGCATTAAATTAAAGGCTTGGGGTTTTTTTTTTTCTTAAATTCTGATTTTAAATTCTGAAGTTACTTTGTTTCTCTAAAGGAAGAATAAGAATAAATTCAAGTTTATCCCCATTGAGAGTAGTTTTGAAGTCAGTCATAGTAGCTGTATATACCTACTCTCTTTTAGTCTGACTATGTTGTGTATTTTGGAATGCAAAGCTTATGTATAGTCTATCTCAATAAATACCATTAGAAATGTCCTTTCTTTTACCCTGGTGCCTGTTTTGGAGCAGACTGGAGAATACCAGTGGTAGGGATGTGTTATTTTGCCTTTTGTTTTATCTGACTATTTGAATTCCAAATAGAACATGACAAGGGCAAACTAGACTTTTGAACTCTGACCTCTACTTTAAATTGAATGTGAAGTCTAAATATCTTCCTCTTTGACTGTATCCAAAGAGAGGTTTGTTAGAGACATCTTATAACCTTGTGGCTGCAAGGGTATCCTCTATTAATTAAAAGAAGTTTTCTGAAGAAGTTCTGGCTGGGGAGAATAGACAGGGGGCAAATGTGGAGAAGAAAGGCACATTGTTCCAGGAGACAAAGACAGGGGATCCATTTTCATAAATCTGCATTCCCAAGACAACTGTTCAAATCTGGTAAAAGGTCCATTTCTTTGAACTTACATACCAGAAAGCTTTTATTCCTCTGCTCTGCAGCAGACAAGAGTACAGGTTAACTGTGTCTCATCAATGTTTTGCTTTAGATGATTCAGTGAGGAATTCTTTAGTTTAATGATGGAAGGCACTACCTAGTTCAAGAAAAAAATCAAAAAGAGAAAGAATGAAAGGGTTACCTGTGGTGCCAGACAACGTTTTAGAAGATTCAGTTTCTCTAAGTTTTCAAAGCCCAGCTTTAAGCTTCATGGTTTTCAATTCCTAGATGTTATAATTAAGGATTTAACATTACTAAAAAATTGCTTTTTTTATTCCTGGAATAGTGCATACCAAAATTCTAACCATGAATGTCCATCCTAGCCTGAAATCTTTTGGTTTGGAGTTCTCTTTGCTATTTCTTCTCCCTTTGAGACTAAATGATAGTATAAAATGGCCATTATTTAACCACAGCATAAACCAGACACAGAGCCTCAGCTCCTGTTATTTGTACTGTGGTATGAAGCTGTCTTTCACTGCTAACACCAAATCCACAGCAGTTACACGTTCTCAGCAGCATTGCATCAGAATTATGTGCTTGGGCATTCATGCAGAATAAGCATATTTCACCAATTATTCCCAGTGCTTGTGAAATAAAAAGATTTACCTCAATATTTTCTCCAGTAATTTTAAGATGTTTTACATATTTTTGTTAGAAGAGCCTCTAGTGAAGAGGCCAGAGGTACCTGTGTTCACATCAGAAAAGCAGTGCCTACATTATCTAAAAAATGCCAATCTGAAACAAAGTGAACAAAGAGTGGAAGAAAACAGTTAATTCTTAGACTGAAATTCTTTTTGTTTCATATGATGCTTGTTCTGTGTTTTTGCAGTACCTTCTTCTGGATCCTTGGGTACGGAGATGATAGGGTAAGGTTATAGGTAGTGGTGTAACTACAGTGTGTAGAGGATTATGAAGGTGGAAAAATTAACTACTGCTGCAGTAATATGCAGTGGAGTTCTAAAGCCCTTGTGCTTCTGTTTCCCTACTAGTTTTCAGTCCTTTTCTTAATGTTTTCAAGCATTTTGCCACCACCAGGAGGGCTACTATACTTTTGCACTTTCCTAAAAATGGTAAGAGTCCTGGCACAACCCCAGCACTTCCAGGACTGGGACTAGAAGACAGAAAATCCATCAAGATTAGAGCTGTAATTAAGGTCTCTAGATACAAGTTTGTCACTGTCAGAACAGAAAAATGCCATAAGCTATGCTCAGGTTCATAGGACAGAGGCAAGCAGAGCCTAACTAGAAGTTAGAACACCAAGAACTTAATTTGAGCACCAAGAAATGAATTTATACATTTCCTGGTCTGAGTTTACAGGCTGCAGAAATACTTGCATAAAGGGGATGCAGCCTGTGAAAGAAAAACCTGCTGAGACTTAAAAATACAAATGTTTTCCTTACTTCTTCTCCTGTTCTCTTCCCTAGCCACTTGCCCACCCTATGAGCTTTTTCCTCAGCTATTCAGATGATGGTTCAGCCATCTGTAATGATGTTTGTCTTGAGAACCTTGAAGAACCTGATACTGCATCACCTTTGGATCTGCTGATAGGTGTGTGCACCTCAAAAGTGTCCTTTTCTTCTACAGCTACAGGCAGCTACACCAAGGAGAATGTTTCATGGTTTTTAGACATGTTGAAATGAAGACAAAATCATATCCAGCTTCTTTTGAAATGAATTTAGAGGCCTGCAGAGGAGAAACCAGCATGCCAACTCATTTTTAATCACAGTGTCTGTCTGTAGGAATATATAAACATATGCTCTTACGATTTAAAGACAATTTGATAAATAGAGTAGCTGATCAGAGTCTTTACTGTTTTAAACAGGAGTGGTTTCTTTGAATTAGTGAAGTTTTGACCAGTCATAGAATTAGCTAATTAAATCCCATGTCCATAAAATGGCCTGCACTCACTAATAGTTAGACTCTGAATGTGTATTCCTGTGTAGCTGTCCCGCATTGTTGGTAATTGCAAATGCGTTTTTTCTGAGGATAAAAGGGCACATTAGTAGAGTGTAGCTAAAATTACACTTCTCACCACTTTAGTTATTTGTCCTTTGATCCTTGTATCATCACGGACCTTTGCACATCACTTTGAGGAGTGACCCTAATTCTCAGAAATTATTCTTGGGCACTTATTCTTCTGCTTTTTCATATACATTTTCAGGTTTCTTTCGTCATACCCTATCATTGTCTTACAGCCTCTGCTCGTCTGAAATATCTAAAGAAACGCTGAGGGATAAAATCTGTTCTTTGTTGTGTAATCTGCACACTGGTGCACTAATTTTTGCCCTTGCTCCCCTTGACTTTGGCGAGGTCTAAGCTATTTGAAGTCTTGCACAGGATACTCAGCAATTATCGCAACCTAAATAGACTGTCAGTTCAGAAGGATCATAGTTTCCTTAGAAATTTAAGAATTTTAATTTAAGAAATAAAAAAGCCTCAAGAAGACTATAGCCCAGGTAACGTCTGGATGATGGAAAGTATTTGGAATATTCCACAGGAAAGAAGAAACTCCAAAGCAGAGGATTTATATTGTCTGACTGAAGTGTATGTGGAATTATAAATGTTTTTTATCAATAGGAAGAGTTGAAATATGGAATTAACTCCTAATGAATTGGAGAAGGGTATGCTCTCCCAACTGGGGAATGTAACCTAAAGCTACAGTGGCCCTTTAATCTTCAGGTTCATAAAATAAGTAATGTGTTCCTGACTTCACATACTAGGTCATCTGAAAGGCAATGATTATTATGTTTTTCATTAGGAGAGACTGAGGGAGATAAAGACTTAGTGAGATAAAGGAGATTCATAGCCTTGTAGGCTTTAAACAGACACGTAACCGATTTGTTATGGGAATATCTTTTTCCTTCTGAACAAAGCAATAAAACTGCAGGTAAGGCAAAGGAAGCATTGGTCTTGGAAAGTATAAGATGTGTGAAATGGGAAGGTTTCCAGTATAAGAAGGTGAAAGATAAGGGTGTGTATGGTTGCCAATTATTTTAATGTGCTATTGGATTTCATTATGTGTTGCGCTATATATAATAGGTACCGATGGGTTATTAAAGTAGCAGGAGGCTTGCTGGCAGATCTGGACTATATTTATGGTGTGGGTTTCAGAGAGAAGGACCTAGATAAGGTGCAGTAAATAACAGATAAATTAGATTGTAAGAAAGAAAGGTCATTCATGTATTGTTGCCCAAGGACTTAGTGTAAATGGATGGCCAGGGCTGGCACTGCTCAAGAAGGAAAGGGGAGAGCTGGGGAGAAGTTAAAGCAAGGCTCCAGGCTGCTTGGGGAGTGTGGGAAACCCAGTCTGGAACAAAGGCTCTTACGAGTGTCACAGGAACTGTTTGTGCAGTTTGTGCTCACTGTATTTGGTGGGGAGGGTCAGTTCAGGGCTCGCATAGCTGGTTACAGACTTTATCCTTCACCCACACACAGTTTGCTGGGCAGAAGTGCCAGGATCTTTGTGATTTCTCAGTGAAGTGTGAGCCCACTGACTGAAGGCTGTGCAGAGCTCACAGGAGAATGCACTGGTAACTGTGTGTCCTCATGGGCTGGTGTGAGCTTAGCAGGGTCAGGTTTAGTGCACATCTTCCCTTTCTTATTGCCACTCCCGGCTGCTCCCTCTGATACTGCGGTTCTGAATATGGGAACTGCCTGGCAAACAAAGCCTTTTGGGCAAACAAAGACCCACCATTGTCTTCCTGAGGCCAATACATCATGAGTATGTTGAGAGGGTCAGGGAGTCTGCTTCCAGACAGACACAATTGAAATGTTGAAAGCTTGTTAGGAAACCTCTTGGGTCTCTAGTACAGCCCTCTCTTCTGGGCCAGAAGTGACTATAAATATCTGTGTCTGACACATACAAGCCGTGTTAGAATGGCAGCTGTAAACAGGAACATAAAATTTGATTTCAAGGAGAGTTCTGTTCTGGGAGGTCTGCTGGAATCCCGCTGAACCCATGCTCAGCACACACCCTACAGAAGGGTCAGTTCAAATGTGAGACACTTTTAATATGAGGGAGAAAAGAACATGTGGGAGTTGATTTGATTTTTGTCTTTGAAAATGAAAGCCACAGTTTTTGGTGTTGAATATTTGCTTGCAGCTGTTGTTAAGGAAGGGAAACTGAGGCACGTTGTGAGTTAAGGGCACAGGTGGATGTCATCTCTCAAGCTAAACATCCATTAGAAGTCTATGGTGAAGGCATAACTCTGATTCCTGAATGCTCAACAGCATGATGGATTGGGAAAGCAAAGAAATAACTATGGTAGTAAAGAGATTTGATGGAGAAGGGTTAGTTGTATGGGTAAAAGAAAGGAGAAACTGGGTTGATGTAGAAGTGTCTATTTATTTATTGATAAAAGGGCCAATTCACACTTTGGTCAGGTATATCAGTTCAGAACTGACTGTCAACTCAATGCAAGTATCTGTCAACAGTGGAGTCCTCTTCGTTCCAGCACATTGAACTACAGCTAGGACTGCTATTAGCAGCCTGTGCTGGCAGCTGGAAAGGGTCCATTCAGATCTCCGTTATCACTTACATTTATGGAATTGACTTATAAGCCATATTTATCACAGAAGATTCAGGTTATCATATTCTTATTAAAAATGCTTAATACTTACCACAATTATTAGCATTTGAAGAGTGAAAGAGTTATGAAATTCCATGTATTTTTCAAGTGAGGCTTCCTTGGCATGATTTTGGAGCCACACTTTCCATGTTTACAGAGAACTTAAGTTTTAGAAAGTGATTTCATAATTCCCAAGGAGAACAACAACATCACGCTTCTGTCCAAGGGGAAATGGATCAAAGGGGTTTTGTTTACAGAACAGTCACATTTCCTCACATCACTTCCAGTTGTTGCAGGGCTGTTGTTGCCACATCATCACTCCTAGATGTGCATGAGGCTTGGAATGTCATTAAACTTTGTGTTGTGGCTTGCAAAAATGTATTTTGCTTTCTGCTCTGTGTGAAGGGAAGGAGGGAATTTTTCTGGAACCATTAAAATATACCCAAAATGATATGAAGGGGTTTTCAAAATGAAATGTTTCTACAGAAGTGAAAAGCTGAGTGGCTTCTTTCTGTCTGTCTTAGGTGTCAGAAGCTTCACATTTCCCTGAAATAGGGCAAATCTTACTGCTGTGTGAAATCCATCCTACCTACGTGATGTACGAACGCTTTCTTCTGCAGAGGTGTTAGAGAAACCCTGAAGGAAATGCTAACTGTGTAGCCCTCCTCTTCTGCCCCAGCTCCAGACCATTAGTCACAGGAGTGGTATGCAGCTTGCAGGGGGAGTTGGACTGGCTGAATCTGCATAACCACAGTCTTTGGTCTGCCTGTGGCTTTTCTGTCTCAAGTACATACTGGCAGCTTGTGCCAGCCAATTCTGGAGCCAGCTTGGAGTCTTCTTCAATTGGTGTGAAGCTGTGCTGGACTCGAGTGGTAGGAAGGCTTTGGATCAGGTTTTGCCCTGTGCAATTTGTTCCAAAGACCAAGTGAGTTGAACAGAAACACTGCCAAGGCTGCAGGCCTGCCTTATGTGCTCGCTCCGCAGGAATTTCACAGCAGCAGCAGTGCTGGCTTTGGCTGCTTTCTTCACAAAACCCCCACACTTTACAAGGCTGTATCTCCAGTTACAGAGGGATTCTGGCTGGTAGGTGAGCTAGAGAGTCGCCTGTCTGTAGAGGGGCTGGAGGCTGCCGGTGCTCCGCTGAGTGCAGCTAAACAACCTAAGCAAAACCAATATTTATCCTGTAAAGGCTGTGAATAGGTTTAATAGAAGTTGCAAGGAACATTCAGATTATGTGAAACAGGATAACCCTTGAGGTCATGCATTGGCCTGAGTTTTGCTGTGAGTGCAGTAAAGGCACGGTTTTTGAAATGAAAACGTGACGATTTCTACGTTTATCATCAATGGAAAAATTGTTTTAAAACTGGACAACAGTACGTTTTGTTTGCTGCTTGTTTCACTAAACCTTAGACTATTTTGGGAGGCCAATAAAGATTCACTGACGTCAAAATGGAATATTAAAGGCAGATGTTTCTGGTTAGCTTATTTATCCTAACCAGTTTTCCTGATTTTTCTTTTTTTTGGGAGATAAGTCTAGACTCGACAGAGCACATTTCCAAAGTGTGTTTTTGAGCTGATTAGTTGTTTATTAAAGTTTCTGGAATAAGATGATCAATTTTATCTCCTCTACCTAGTGTCATTACTAATTAAATTAGTATGTTGTGCTTTGATAAGCCGACAATATTAACGTGCTTGATCCAGAAAAGAAGTCTCTTTTGTAGCAACAAGTATCAGTAACATTATTAGATGCAGATGCAATGTGCCACCAGTATGAAAAACCAAACATCTGGAGAAGATGTATGTTCAGGTAAGTGATACAAACGAGCTTTAAGATTTAGATAAAGCCACAAGATTAATATATATGAAGAACTTTGTCTCTGTGAACTATTTTTGGTTCATTCCCTGCCATAACCCCAAATGTATTGCACACAGATTAGTTTCTCAGAGGAAGCAAACTCAGGGTTGGATATAACAGCAATGTTGCTTCAGATGAGGGTGAGGAAAGTTGTGGAGCAGCATGACACGACGCTGCTCTGCCACAGGACCCAGACTCTGTGGCAGCCAGTGCTGATAGAAGAAGAAATATTGCTCCATTAGCTCTCATGGTAAATATGCTCTGGATCGGGAGAGCAATAAATATAAATACAGACGTTGGTTGCTGGAACCAGTCTGGTCCACTTGCAGAAGTAAAAGCGCTCAAGGCTGCTTCCAGTTATGCCACCTTTTTTTAGGCAGCTGGTATGGCCCTGTCTGCATTTCTTTTCCACCAGAATATGGATGTTGCTTCCAACAGAGGTTACAAGAGATTAAGGCAGCAGACGGAGGGATGACAGGCTGCATACTTCCCCTTGCTTGAGGAGATGAGGATCAACTGTTGCAGACTTAAATCTGTACCACTGCCTCTGCTGTCCTGTTATGCAGCCCTTCCCTCTGCTGGGAGACTGCTTTAGGGACCCAGGACAGCCATGGTCCCCAGGCAGTGGGAAGAGCTGTTGCTTCGTCAGAGGGGGATAGTAAAGGAAAGAACTGGAGGATGGAAAGAAAGCGCAAAAGAGATAGGCACGTCCTCACTATGCTCACGCTCCAGACAGCCTGAAACACCTCAGACTCTTCATGGTCTTATTCCCCATCCTTTCCTCCTCAGTGCCTTTCCTTACCTACATCCCCAGCCCCTCCACCTACTTCAAATCTCACTGGCCTCTCCCAGACTTTCTTACCTCTTTCACCTTCCCCAGGAAAACCAGTGTCAGCCGGACTTTGTGATCCCTTCCCTCAAGCCCCTTTATACCCACCTCCCACCCCAGAATTTGGTATGAATTTTGCCTGTATTGCTCAGCAGCCTCGGCACTGCTCCTCTTCTCCAAAGCCCATTGCTTACTCAGCCTGACTTCACTCACAAACCTTCTAACACTTCCCATTTCTCAGCTGCTCCTGCCCATCTTCATCTCCTTCAATTCCTGTTGGCTCTTTACTGTCTCTTCTTCTCGCTCCTGCTGTCCACAGACTTGATCTGTGACCAGCCCGAAATTAAACTTAGCCAATATTTCTGGGAAGCCTTTAATTAGATCTGGGAATAGAAACAACAGTGTCAGCCTCAGACTAGCAAAGCATCCTTTTGCACTTGGCTCTAGCACAGCTTGCCTTGCCAGTGTGCTATAAGAGCACCCTGGATTTGGCTGAGGATACGGCTTGGTCATGGGGCTTTTGACCTTTCTTCCTTCCTATCTTAATGCTATTTTAAAAACTCATCCAGGATTTTTTCCCTTGACAGCTGGATTTGGCTCAGTATTTCCGTATGGTTCCATAACATCTTTTTACAGTCTTATCGTATTATTTTGATTTTTAGCCTAGGGCTTCATTTGAAGGCGCTGAAGGAGTCATTGTAATAACGAACATTCCACCAGATGTGTAGCACAATAGCCAATAGCTTCAGACAAATCTTTTTATGGTTTTTCTATAATAAACAATAAACCTTCAGTTTATGTGAAGACACATTAATGCAACTTTCCACATGTAATTCAGCTTATAGGAATCCAGAAAATAATGCCTAAGTAGATTACCATGAGCCTTACTGGACATTTAAGGGAATATATTTATTAAAATCTACTTGGGTCGTGAGAATTTGCTTGACTTTAAACAGGTAATTGAAACCATATCGGACCGGACCCTGCCAGCCTTGTGCTGTTGGATTGTGCCTTATTCTAACTGAAAACAAGAGGTCACTTCTGGAATCTGTGACCATTTTATTTGAATTTGGGTGCCAGAACTGGGCACATTCTTACTAAGAATTATTTGATTATGTGGAATGTAAGCAGTTGTGTCTAGACATGACCTATGTAATTCAGGTGATGCTGTGTTCTCACAGGATTTACTCAGTGCTTTCCTACAAGCTATTTGTATGGGTACTCCGCTATCCCATGAGGAAACTTGAGCATCAGGTTGTGGCTCTCAATCCCAAGTGTTCAATTTTCCCTACTTCAAGTGTGCATCTGCTGGTTTAGGAGTGGGTAATACACACTCGTCACCTTCCCATCCATTGGTGCATTTTACTCCTTAAGTACTAGGAAATTCCCCTAGTATCAAAACCTGCTACTTTACAGCCCTAGAGATCCTCTGCTCCTTAGTTGTATTGCTCACTCCACGCAGTGCTCAGGTTAGGCAGTGCCCATTTGGCGTGCCCTTCACTGTTGCTGAAATCTTTTTTTCTCTGAATGTAAGGGGAAGAAAGGGATGAAAACAAGGACCTCAGAGACCACTTTGCCCTGTCTATTTTATATGACAGTAAGAAACCACTGTATCACTGCTGTGTGGTCCCGTGGTCCTACATCATCTGAATGAAAACAGTGGGGATTTTTGACCTCTAGAGCTGAGAACTGTTGAGAAGGTTAGTGTTACGAGTTACAGAAACCTCCGGGAATGTGTTTGTAAGGCAGATGACTTAAAAGATCAACTGGAGTGCTAATATTAAATAGCAAATATACTTTTTCTAGGGTCCGTGACTGCTCACTATCATCAATCCCATCTAAATAGCCCTACTAAGTGTATATTCCAACTTCAGAAATAAATGCTTTAAAATGCATAATGTGAGAGCAGTGTTAAAAGTTTCCACATGATCCATGCTTCTCTGTTCTCTGGGGATGTCTGTGGAGTTAGTGTTCATGTGAGAAAATGGCAGGTGGATTTAGAGCTAAATTCCTGCTAAAATACTCTGCAAATACAAAGACAGAACGTGAAGGATGAAATCCTATTTATCTCCCTCAATATCTTTTGATAGTCTAAATCTTCCTGAATTAAAGAGATCTTCCTAACCCAGTAGGGCTCATTTGCATGGAGCCAGGCTTTATCTTTAACCAGCAACTGGTCTGAATATGTCACAGCCCATTTTCTTCTTTCCCATTATGCTATTAGCTAACTGTTGAGTTTTTAGCTTCATGATGTAGCAAATGCAAACTGTACATATAGAGTCGTGCTAGTTTGAGGTTTATCTTTAACTAGTGTATTATCTGTAGATGAGAAAACATTGCTGATGTTATGCTCTATAAAAATGCTTTGATACTTTCTTGGAGTCTTTAATTTCACCTTTTCTATGCCTCAGAACAAAGAGATTACTTTTAATTATACAGCAGGCAGGACTGTGGTTCTGTATGCAGAAGCAGTACAGGTAGTATGCATCTAAGTTGTTGTAGTAGTATATACTTCACTCCTGCACCTGTATCGTTTTAACTTCTCTTGATCCTCCAGTCAAAGAGACGGGCCCTGCTCAAGCAGTACCTTCCTTTCCTTTCCAGTATTACTTCAATCTTGTAGTTCCTTATCTTCATATTAGGAATGCCAGAACCCGCAAACAGTCTACTGTTAACTGGAGCAGCAAAGTTTTGATTGCAATAAACCTTGGGCAAAATATATAGCATGAAATTATGGGATGATCCAAATAAGTGGGAATTTTGCCATTGGCTCCAACAGAGCAAAGATTTCATGCTTAAGTTTGAAATCTGAAAACCCGAAGGAAGTGAAAATGGCGTGAAAACTAGTGGGAGAAAAAAAACACCACCAAACCAACACAAACCACTTAAAAAGGGCTAATTTTCTTTGAAGCTCATTTCTTGATAGCTAAAGTGGGCCTTGGATGAACATCAGGGTCTCCAAATAAATAGAAGTTGGGCTTGATGGCAGAAGAGTCTTCCAGCAGACATAAAAGAGCTTGGAGAACCAAACATGGACGTTTCTACTCCTTCATCTGCTGATCATTCATGATTTCAGTGAACCCCATTTTCTTACTTTGAGCTCTTCTAAAAGGACCAAATGTCAAAGGTTAGTGCCTGTGAAAAAATACTGTAAATGTACAGTTGCTCCACTGAAATCCAATACATTCCTTCACATTTCTGGTGATTTCCTTGAGAGTAGAATTTGGTTTTACTTTCTAATCCATCATGTCGAATTCTTTGGCACTCGCACATAAATAATGACTCCCAGGCAGTTGTTGAAGTGGGCACTGCACGAAATACTTGTTTATCCAATACTTCCACAGAGCCTTCTATTCAGCTGTAAATTATTAGGGAAGAAGAACAGATGTGATTAGCTATGATAGCCATTTCTGCTCAGTTGCTGCTGTTACTTTGGATAGTCTTGCTCACCCTTCAAAATCTAAAGGCCCTTCAGCTTCTTGGCTGCTTTGTACAGCTTGTCCTCATGGTTTTTCATCCATCTCTTTTACTGCTGGTAGTTCAGGTTAGGAAACTGTATGTTGTTTTTCAGTTGTCTGCAGAATGCTTCATCAGCCTTGAAACACCTTAGAAAAGCTCTTCCAGTTTGTATCCAGCCGTCTAATGCATAGTCTCACAGGTTCTTTAGTGCAGGAGCTGAGGCTGAATCCAGGGAAGACATGCTGTAATGCTTGAATTCATTAAATTAGTTATGTTTGGACTGTGTTCCCAGCCTGGGCCTTTGCTCAGGCTCAGCTTTTCAGGTAGAGCTGCTCAACAAGAGCTCAGACTGGATAATATTGAAGCATGACAGTCTCATTTCAGGAAGGGACCATGTGTGGATAACCCAGCTGACATTCAGCAGCTACTCTGGTGGCTTTGATTCCTTCTGTGCAAACTGATTTTGGTGTAGGCTGTTTGATAAGCCTTTGTCAGAAAGTGGTTTACTGACTGGATTGAAACTGGGAGAGATTTTACACTTCCCTTTTCCACCCTCAGTTATGCAAAATGAAAGAGAAATTTTGGGGATCTGTTTTCTGGATAACTTAAAAAAAATCTTCCCTATGTGCCTTCCCTTTTCAAAGTGATAAATCTCTCAGATTTATAATGAGAGTTATTTGGTCTGTTTGGGTGAGTACTCCGTATCCCCAAATTTGCCTGTTTGATGATTCTTTAAAATCTGCTGTATTCTCTCTGCTTTCTCCATTCCCATCAGTTCTGCATATTCCTATTTCCACTGTAAACTTTATCACCATCCACCCTGTCCCAGCTTTGCTCATTCTGGGATGGCCTTGGTCTACAGGAGCAGGAAGAACTTGTGTCTCTTCCCAGGCCAGCAAAGGGATATACAGCTGCCACCCAGTTCCCTTCTTAGTCTTTCAAACCAGGATGGAGAGAAGAGGGAAGCAGGGTGTTGAGTATAGAGGGGGAGTCCAGAGGTGCTACTCCCTGTGCTTAAAAGCTGATCCTATTTACCTGCTGATATTTCCCATCTCTGTTCTCCCTCCTTCTTTCCAGACTGTTATTAGGTTACTGATGGGAGTGAAGAGGCATTGCCTGCTTTGGGGACCATTGCAATTGCTTCGATCCTGGGAAGCAGACACAAGGATAAACAGCTTGTCGAAAGGTTGGCTGAAGTTTCCCTTAACTTGGCTAAAGTTGGAGGTTCTCATGTGATGGGGAGAACAGATTCTCCCCCTGGCCAAAACCCACCACTTGCCAAAAAATCCGTAAGACTTGGCAACCTGGACACAAGTGTTAAAAGCATGAAGGCTGGTACTGTGTTACACACGTGTTGAGTCTATATGGTCCCTTCTGGCTTTGAAATCCAGGAGTTACTGGGTAATTGCAAGGACACAGCCTTGTTTGTGAGCATGGCTGGTGCTCACATGTGCTCTTGGGTTAGAGCCAGCAGAGTGCGAGGAGCAAAGCTGGGGCAGAAATGTCTCCAGATCCTCTCAGACCTCTGGGGTTTTAACACTGCCATTAGCTGTAGCTTTAAAGTATCTTCCATAATTAACTATCTAGCATTCTCGTATAGATACCCTATCCGTGAATCTACAGTTTTACCAGTATTTCAGACCAGCTGACCTGTTCTCCACTGCACATTCTGTGCCAGTTGTGAATTTAACCAAAAGTCATGAAGCTGTGATGGAACAGGGGGTTCCATTTCACAGGAGTTTACTGTGATTTCCAATTACTTTCTATTCCAAAATGAGGATGTAACACAGTTTTGAATTCTTGTGGCATGAGCTTTTTGGGGGAAATATTATTTTAAGACAACAGAAACTTTTACGTTTTATATAATTTTAGTCTGAAATGGATTTTTCTGTTTTATATTGTGTAATGTAAGATTAAAAGGATTGAAAAAAACCATATTTCAAAACAAAGAAGTTCCACTCGAAGGAAGCCTGAATGTTCAGTCTCAACCTAAGCCCCGTTCCAGCATTTTTCAAAACACAATGTCACTGAAGCTGACAGATTTCTGCAAACATTTTGCATTCAAGGAAACCAAATTTCCTCCTGGAAGAATATCCTGCTGGTAAACTCACAATCTCCATTTCGCATTACTTGGCAGATTTCACATTAGACACTGCTTGTTTCCCTGGCCTTATTTAATACTTTTCTTGGAAGTATTGCCATTTTTTCAACCCAGATGTGGAGAACCGTAGCATGTGATGAAATTCACATCAATACTGCTCAATAAAAATCTCCTGAATGCAGTTTGTCTGTGGCAAGTCACAGCTGGGAGACTGGAGCTCTGTATTCAGGCAGTTGAAGGCAGATGTCTGCGTCATGCTCCACAACACCCCCAAGGTATGTGTTTTATGGCACAAGAGTAAGTGCTCCACTGTATTCTGAGTGCTGCTCTTTGGGCAAGTAATTCTTCCAAACTTGTCCTTGCAAGGAGGCTTATAGGACATTTAGAACAACATTAAACTCTGGAGAGCCCTTAGAAGATATTGCAGCAATACAGATACTTCAGCTCAGAGAGTTGGTAAACCAGTGACTAGATCTAGTCACCCTGTAATAGCAGCAGCCCCAGTGCTCTTGGGATGTAGTCTGTTTGTTGTTCTCTTCACCTGTGGCTTTTCTCCATCATTAATCTGGTTTTTGTCTTACATAACAATTCATCTTTAGCCTTCATAGTAAGCCACCCATTGCAGTGAAGACTACACTCTCTGCAAAGATGCCTGTGCTTGAGCGAGGAAGCCTTCCTCCTCCTTTGTAGCAAGTTGCAGATGTGAAATGAGCAGAGGTGAACACGGAAGTCTGCTTTTCCCTGGTCTAGGGTAAATCCAGCGTGCACATGTGGACTTCAGTCTGCAGGAGAAATCATCCTGCTCATGTGATGATCTCAGCACAATGTCTCTTTCTAAATGTGCATTCCCCACAGTCACCTCTGCCCTGGCTCCTGCAGCCACTCTCTCATCACAAGGAGAGGCCTTCTTTGACTGTGGTGGTCCCTGCATATCCCTTCAAAATTCAAATCAGCTGGCACTCCTCAAGCATGCCATTAACACACACAAGCTACGAAAGATTAAAGGGAACTCACGTTCCTCCTCTCCACATGAAAAGAGTTTGTAAATGCTTTCAGTGCTTTCTTTTTTTTATACTCGTGGTAAGGAAATAAAGCTGAGTCAAACAGTTTTCCAAGATCTAAGAAAGACGGCTTGGGGTTATTTTGTACCCTGCCTTGGGTAACATAGCTAATAACTCTGATTTCACAATATGCAGTGTTAGGAGAGAGCCAAAGAGAGCTGTTTTTGGAGAAGTGAAAGAAATACAGGAGACGTCAAGAGACACCTTGGAGCAGAGCTGTGAGCTTCTCAGCTGCTTCTTAGCTTCTCAGCTGCTTCTTAGCAGCACTGGGAGTGAAATTCTGCTGTGAGTGTTAATGTCATCACCTCCACAGACTTTGCGTATTGTAAAGCGACACTTCCTGGAGCACTGGGTGTAGTTGTCTGCCTCCATTTGGGCTTTTAGATGTTTGCTTTCTGTTTTTTTTCCTTCAGCTTTGAAGTCTCATTTTTGATAGCTGATATATTTTGGAGGCCTTTGGGTGAGTGGGACCAAGCCAGAACAGACCTCGTAAGGCCTCTCTAAACTGCTAGATATAAAATATAACCTCCAGTATGCCTATGTGAGCACAGGCTGTATCCAAGCCCTGAGACATTACAGATGGGCATGTCTCAGGGGTAGACGTGCAGCATCCACCTCTGTGCCGGTTGTTGAATGCCCTTTGGATCCACAGCCCTGTCCACATTAGCAAGTGCTCCCCTGCAAATTAACGTGCTGGGATGTGCTGAGCCTTCAGCTGCAAACACAGCATTGGGAGTCATAAAACCAAGAGCAGCTTCAGGGCATGTCAGCAGGTTGTGTACATTTGTTGTGATTTTGCTCATGGGCCGTGGTACGCACAGGGATTTGTGGCTGAAAGGCCACTGCTGTAAATCCTCTTCTACAGACACAGCATAGGTGTGAACGTGCTCCTCAGACCTCTTTAGATCCAAACTGAAGCTAGCATCTGAACTTCAAAGCTAAACACAGTGTGTCTTGTTTACAAGAAACTTTTCAAGTTGATTGTGAAGCAAAATTAATCCCCTCACTGTGTCTTTCTGTGGGTTGAAACCAAAGGCTCCTGAATCAGAATGGCTGAAGGCTGTGATCCCGTCTTAGAAAAGTAACTTTTTTTTAGACTAAAGAAACAAAAAAAGCAAAAGAGGAAATGTAAGATGATTAAACAGGATTCTGCTGTTCCCCCGGTGTTCAACATTTGCTGTTTCTGTTAGGTCATCAGCCACCATGAAACCAACATTTAACTTACAGACTGATTGCAGCAGCTGCCTGAAGCCCTGCTCATAACCTCAGAAACCAAACTAGAAAAAAACACATCCAGATGATCTTAGTTTAATTTGCTCGGTATATTTGTAATGGAACATGGTATTGCAGATGGGCATTGAAGTTCAAGATTTCATCTGCATTAGATAAGGGAAGAAAGTGCTACTTTATACAACAGAAACTATTCTGGGTTTAATTCAATAAATTGTAATCACGTGCAGTATACTGTGTTCGCAACAAATGTCCCACATATCCTGGAGAGAAAAACATGAAAGGCTCCACGTCTTTAGCTTTGGAGTTGTTAATCTTTTTGAATTCGTTTGGTTTCACTTTGTGCAGCACTTGCTGTATTTAGAGCATGACAGTTGGTTCAGTGAGCGTGACTGTGTTGGGTCACAGCAAACAGTGTTTGCCTAGTTTTAAGAAAAATGCCATCTATCCCTGGAATACAGGTTCTGCCCAATGAGGAAGGAGAAAAAAGCCCTCTTCTAGCTTGCATTGGTGCAAGTCTCCTAGATCTCAGCGCATATGTCTGTAGATGGAGCATTCTATTATTGTAGTTTCTGAGCACCTCTGTTTATTTTAACAAAACTGTACTGAAACACAACTGAAACACTGATTGAAGCAGGCAATGGTGGGGGACTGAGGTGGAGGGGGGAGTTGCAGGAGGTGTGTACGTGACCCACTGAGGGTTTAAATTCTGGCGTGAACTGCTGCTGATGGGCTGCTGGACTGTTTTGTTTCTTCCTGTGGCTCGGCAAAATCAGGTGGTGATCTGTTGTTACTCATCTTGAAAGGGGAATGGAGCTGGAGGAGACGGATGGGAACTTTCTCTGTATTATTCCAGGAGAGTAAAAATATACAGGCTCTTTTCCTGTGTGCTGGCTGTTGGACAGGAGCCACCAAAAAGACTTAGCAAGTCCCTAAAATGTGTCCCTGTCTTACTGATGTTTTCCAGGAGACCCATCTAGTGAGATTATCCTTTGCCACACATCCCTGCAACTCATGCGGGAGGGTTATGCAGGGAGAAGACCACTCTGTTGGCAGAGAAATGCTGGGCTTTAGTAGCTGTGCTCCAGTTTGAAGAGCCAGCAGGGTCCTGGCAGCCTAAGCTCCCCATCCCACACACCCCAGTGCTTCATCCCTACTGAGGCTGAAGGGGAGCTGATGTGGGTGCATTCTGGGTGGGGAGGGAGCATGGATCAGAGAGCATGGGAAGAGATCCCCCAATCTGCTACTGAGGCTCAGCATCAAGGATCTGCTGCTGAGACTTGCTGCGTACTGCACACCCTTGAGTAGTTACAAAGAGGTACAAGAGCTGTCTTGGAAATCTCCTCCGAAGACTCTTCCTGCCCTGGCTCTGTTACAGACTGAGGTCAGTGCTGGGCTGCTGGACTCTCTGGCTCTTTCCATAAAGTGAAGATTTCTGTAATTAGGATGATTCCAAGAATTTCTATCTGCCTCATGTGCTTTTCGTTATTTGTTGTTTATTTCCCTGCATGAAATTGTTAAGCTGCTCATGGCAGGAAACATTTGCATGAACAGATATTTTGCTGGTTGTGCTCTGATCAGGAAATCACCCAGCAGGGACATTGTTTTTAGTAGCTCTCACTCTCCCTTTTTAAAAACTATAGCGGAGCTCCAATACCCAGCATGGGGTACCCATCGCTGGCATTTCAGTGTGAAATCTGTGATGATAACTGAGTAGCAGTTGGCTTTCTATTGAAAGTCATTGAAACATCCCACCTGTCACAGCAAATTTACACATTCATATGCTAAAAAGCTCTGAATCAGCTGGTGTTATGTTTCCTTTCTGAGCCAGATTGTTTGCCTCTTACTCTCACTGAGCAGCAGATAGGTCCTCCAGTATTTCCACTAGGGTAAATCCGAGCAGGTGAGCGAGCACTTACAAGCTGGTCCTCAGTGATTTGGTCTTTCAAATGTGACATGAGGCAGAAGTTCACCACCTGGACATGGTGTGCTGTGGTAGAAGGGAAAATGCTAGTGCTTCTCTGCAAACCCTGGATCCAGTGCTGATCTGGGGACTTTTTGAGCCAGATGGTGAGCTCTCTGTGCTCATACAGCTCAGGTTTTCAAGAATTCCTGGGCGCTGCTCCACTTGCAGTTGCAAAGCTTAATTGTCTTAGAAACATGCATCTCATTTTCAGAAGGTGTTCCTGAGTCTGGCAGGTTAAGACATTGCACCCTTCACGCTGTGCTAAAGCACCTGCCTCAGCTCCCTGCGCATCCTGAAGCGGTTGGGGTAGCTTGATGGTTGTGGCCATAATAATGCATTTTCCCCCTGTGCAGCGCTGATTACCTCTGGTGAGGCACCTTTCTGGCAGCCACAGGCTGCCCAGGCTGGAGCTGGCCTCTGGCTAAGCAGGGGTATTGGGCAGAGGACATCCATGTCTGTCTGCACCCCACAGAGTAGTCAAAACTTACTTGAGCTGGGTTTGAGCCTCCAGGGCTTTGGGAGGCTGCAGTGCTTCTACTGTAGCTAAACTGCTTCACAACTTTGAGCCCATCAGCCTTTCCCTTGGCGTGTGCAGGATCAGATTCTGTCTAGCACCAAGGACATTCCTGCCACTCACATTGTGATGTGACCGAAGGCTGAAGTGGCCCTGTTGGGCACAGGACATTGTTGTTCTGTAATTCTTCCACTTTACTCCGAAAAACCTCAGCCCAGAGAAGCAGAGAAACCTGTGTCAGAGACTGCCCAGGGCCTGTGGGTCTCCATCTGCCCAGTACAGTGTGAGTGATTTAGGCTTTTTTAACAAAACAGCTAATTCAGTATTAAGGATTTTGGCTGTAGCCACTTGATGGAGGACGGGCTTACGACATGAATGAGGACTAATTAGGCGGCGGATGTGTAATTTGTCATTATTAAAGCTGAATTTGTGCTGGCAGCTGCTGTTTGGAGGCTCGGCTGAGGCTGAAGGCGATGGTGGATCCAACAGTGCCACCTTCTGATAACGCAGCAAAAAGGTACGTGTAGGTTCAACAACTCTCTCCGTGTCAGACCCTGCAGACCCAAGCTGGGACACACGAGGGGAGCTTTAGGGGAGCTGCTCTGCCTGCTGTCATGGGACCGCAGGGTTCCTGAAGTTCCCCAGGTCAGGCATTACCTCTCTTAAGTCCTGTGTGCTGCAGCATGTCAGCCTGCACAGACGTTTGGTGCTAACTTGTGACGAAAAATATCAGTTTTAAGCTGTTAGGCGATAGGAATGGACATATCTTTCAAATGTTCCTGTTGAAGAAGAGTATCAGGAGATACTGCTGATACACAAAACCTAGTTCCACATATAAATCAGTTTATCTTGTATTGGAAAGTCACTGGATAATGCAAAGCAATTAGAATGAAGATTTGAAATAGTTTTATGTGGGAATTTTTCATCAATTTACATGGACTGTTGAGATAAATTGGTCTGTTGATCTAAGACACACTGGGCAGTGGCTAATATTTCTTTGGGCTGAATTTTAGCCTCAGATAAAAAGGACCAACTGAGAAATGTTTGGGCCTCAATAGATAATACAGCCTGGAAAGCATTCTTGTTGCATCCTAAGTGATGTAGGTCGATAAACTGAAGAGAGGTTGAATGTACTGTTAGTGCTGATAGATCCTCAAAGAAGATGTCCTCGGAGGAACTGTGAGAGTTTGGAATAAGGAGCTTCTGATGTGATGCTGATCTGAGAAATGCTGACATGATAAGTGTTAACCTGCATTGGCTTCCATATGTGTGAGGCCTCTGAAGAGGTGGTTGTACATATGTGCTTTTGCAAATGGGTCTGCTAATCTAAAGATCCCTATGCAACCATTAGCACTTGAGAGTGTGTGTAAATTTATGACATTCCCCAAGGGATTTGGGCTCTATAAAATTAAAATACTGGCAGGCTGGGACAAATATAATCCAGGTTCCATGTGTTTCCTGGTATAGAAAAAAGAAAATAAGCATATTTTCTTTACACCCGCATATGAAAATTCAAGCCACTAAAACATCTCTTTTCCATTAGAAGAACCACAATTCATTTGATACCTTAACATCAGGCTTCTGGGATGAGCAGATGTAGCATGGCATTAGCTGGTCCTTAAGTCTATAAGCAAGATGAGAACAGTAAGCGAAATAAGGAAGAGGATGAAGTGGTACCTTTGTGTTGCACACTTGTATTTCCAGACTTCTTGCAGAAGCTCGAAGGATGACGCTCCCTTTCTTCCTGAGGAAGTCCTCTTGCATTCAGACCTCTCTTCAGTTCCTCCCCTAACCTTCCCACTCTGTGTCAGCTTTAGACCTTGTCTGATTGCACAGTGAATGGCTTCAATCTTGTATATTGTTTTTGATGAGTAGCAAAGGTCCTTCCATGCTGTCTGCACATAGGGAAGAAGAGAAGAAGTGATAGCAGGACTCTCCCTTTTCAGACAAAATAAGCTATTTATCAATTTATAAACTTGAAATAAAACAGCACCCTCATCTGGTTTCTTTCATATTGCATTTTGTTTACTTTTCCCTGACCCTCTGGTACCTGCACCACCCTCTGCCTTGTCCTTCTGTTGACATCCATTCACTAAGGTCCTTTTCTCTGTCATATCACCTACAAACATCTTGGCTTTGCTTACATGGTGCCACCAAGACCTGTTGTAGCCTGTCCAGTTGGTCATGTCTCTGTGCTTGCCGAAAGGCTGACTCTCAAATGCGTATGGCCTACGGTGCCCATCTCCATCCCACATTGATTAGATTCACACTTGCATTGCCCTCATGGGAGGAACTTTTCTTGCACATTCACAAAGTGCATATGTTCCTTCAAAACTTCCATAAAACTCCCTGTGGTTTGATACTCATCAAAAATCTGCAGATTGCAATGAGGCACAGCTTGGCTGGATGATCACGGTTACCTTGAATGCCCTACTGGCTCGCCTGTATCCCTGGATTGTCTTTCATCTCGTTTTAATTGCACATTGCTTCAGGGTGGGTTTTGTCTCCATTATCTTTGTACAGTAGGTCAAAGCACTTGACCAGCGCTCACAGGTCCTGCGGTAGTAGCACTAATAAGAACATTCTGGAGGTCTGACAATATTTAAAAGTGTCTCTTTGGATACAAAACATTGCTAAAATTGTTTTCAGATCAGCAGGATTTTGCCTCTCGTGTTTGCTTTTATATCATTAAGTTCTTTTGAAATATTTACTGTGTTTTGGAGTGATTAAACAGAAAGATTCTGTTTGAAGCTGTTTTTCTCTTTGGATCATTGTGTTATTAAAGCTGCTTGTATAAGGCCAGACATTGCTATTGAGGAAGGCAGTGCAGAGCTCAGTTAGCCAAGCAGAGCCATTACCAGGGTGCATCTCCACCCTGAAGTGCTCTAAAGTGAGCATGATGAGTAGCAGACTCCTTGGTCTGTGCTTTAAGAGGTGGTTCATCCTTGTAGTTTAAAAAGGTCTCAGCTACGTTTTTCACCAGTCTGGAAAGGAAGGCTGCAATGCCTTCCCATAACTATAGCCTTCAAAGTTTACGTAATATGAAGCAATATTAGCAAAGCCAATGTGATCTCAACACTATAATCTTGTTGGGGTTTACATTTTCATATTTTCTGGTATTCTGATGCTTGAAAATAGGCACTTAATGAGACTGTGGGAGTGTTAGGAAGACTCTGGGGCTGGGAGGGTGAAATGTTTATCCTAAGCTGAATTGCCCAAGTGCAAGGGAGTGCCCTGGTCTCTACCCACTAGGCAATGGTCTCAGAAAGACTGTCTGTCCACAACTGGAGAGGCCGATTGCCTTTGGCTATTGAGATTCAGTCTCAATACAAGAGAACTGGTCAGTGAGAGAGCCTTGCTGGTGTGTGTGTGTCTCTCATGGCATCAATGCTGTGAAAAGCTCTTAGGAAGTTACATGTCTTTGAGTATGTTTATGTGAGTCAGATATACACAATCCTTATGAATACTTATTCCATACTTAATGCAACACATTTTTAGCTGAAGCAAAACATTTGTTCTTTTCACACAGAATTTTCAAGGCCTGCATTGAAGGTGCAGATTGCTGTAATCTGTTTTGCTAAACATGTCTGCTACAGAGTAAGATGCAGTTAGAAAGTGAATACACCCTAATATTTGCTGCACCAGCAGTTACGACCAGCCATCACCAAGGGCTGCCCTCCAGCTTCTCCATGGATTTGAAATTCAAATCACTTGGATGGCCTTTACTGCTGTTATTCATCCCAAAACCTCAAAACCCCCAATCCACATCTGTCCATCTTTGAAATGATGAAGGGTGTATTGGTCTGGGAAGGGGAAAGAAATACTCTGAAATAGCCCTGAAGGGAGTTGTTACGTGCAGTGGGTAGAGCCAGGATATTTGCTGCTCACTCTCTGTCCTCAGCTCACCTCCTGTGGAGGACTCTGAGCATCAGTGACAGGCAATGGCAGCATGTTTTTGAAATGAGTGAGTTTTCTGCCTTCCCATTCCTGGGCCTAGTTGCTGTGTCTCATCAGATGATCTGCTATGGAGGGGCATGGTTCTCCTAAAAAGAAGTTGGTGTAGCTACAGCTGAACACACTTGCTGGCCTAAGCCAGATGCAAAAAGGTATTTAAAAGCATGAGACTTATGCACTGAGATTGGGCCTAACTGTTGCTTTGGGTCTTTAAAAAATTTGACCTGAGTTTCTAAGGCACTTGGGCATTATTGAAGGCGTTCCCTTGGAGATGCATGAATTCTATTTCTGGCCAGCTTTTTATTTAATTATGAGATGGTGGCTGGAACATATATTACTGTGACCTGGAAAAAGAGAATTGCGTTAAGCAGTGATGGAGGCACTGGGGCTATTTTTCTTGCTGTATGCTAGAAGGTGTTTGAATAAATTGACAGCATATTTTCTTATTGTTCTTCATCTTGATTTATTACCATTCTTGAATGTTCCCCCTTTGGAGAATCCAGTTACAGTTTTTTTTTCCTCCAGAGCTGTACACGGAGAGCCAGCTTTCTATGAGTGGTCTTTAAACATATATCAGCAGATTGAATCACTTTTGGTTTTTTTCCATTTGTGTGCAACAGATAAGACAAAGAGAGCTTACTCTGAAACACTCAGTTTTGGAAAGAGAAGGGGAACAAATTTAGGAGAAAGACCACCCAAAATAGTTTCAAGTTCAAGATTCCAGTGAAAACAAATACAACAAAAATTATGTGCTTCTGATTAGTTACATGTATTAGCTGGTATTGTTCCTCTTTCCAGGCCAAATGATTTATTGTTTTCTCCCACACAATGTTAAATGTAAATTGGAGATGTGTAAAATTACATTTGACTGCAGATCACAATGTGTATGCAGTTGGTAAGCAAAGTTAGCCCCATATGTTCTATACATTAAGAGTACATAGTTACAGTGTTATGGCAAGAAATGCCAGCTGTTAGGTCATGATACGAATGATTTGCAGATTGAGAGCTATCAAATGTATGAATCTGTGACAACTGTATAATGAACATATTGAAAAGATTGTGACATTAGTAGACCAGCTGTAGGGTGCACAACTGCTCAGTTTTCCTTTTTGCTGCATAATAAAAGTGAGTTCAGAAAGAATAGGGTCAGATCTGCAAAGTAAAGGAAACTTTGCAGGGGGAGGGGTTGGCACCAAAATGCAGAGTGGGACCCCCGAGTCTTCTGCACACCCTCCTGCAAACCTGAGCAACCCAGGCTTTTGCAGCTTCTGCTCTTGGCTCAGGGTTGAAAGGGCGATCAATGCCAGTTCTTTTCCTTCCCACGCTGTGTGTGTTGGGAAGGGGAAAGAGGGCAGCTCGGAGAACAGCTTGGCCAAGATAAGCATTATGTTGCTTGGTTTGTGACTCCAGATTGGCCTTAGGATGTAGGGAAGTTTGCCTGTAGGAGTTAGGATGTAGTCTAGTTCATGAAAGGCTTCAGCCAGTTCCCACTGGAGTGAAAGTGGGGCTCTGCTGTGTGAAACAGACTTTCACACGCTACTTGAAGCCATTCAAACAGGAAGAGGGTCCACAGAAAAGCGAAATTCATTGCTCGGTATGCAGCTGTCACATCATATGCTTTGAGTTTAACTTTCATTTTTCTCCCATATCTTAACGCAAAACACTGTGACTATGACTGAGGCAGTCATCTTGTACCACCTATTCTTCGCTTTGTTTAACACTGAACATCAGGATTTCCTGGTCTAGTGTTATTGTGTGTGTGCATGCATACATACACATACACATGTACATGGGTGTGTACATTTGTCAGTGGTAGCTGAGCAAGCCCTGCTGTTACAACAGTACTGCACACCTGCATTTATGCAGAACGTTTACTGATTGATGACAGTTTTCAAAACATTTCTCTTTCCCATGTATTGGATTTGTGCTGTATTTATTTATTATATAATTTGTGCCTCTTCCAATTCATTCTGTCTCATGTTTTCCTTACCGGTGTCAGTTGTAGTCAATTACTTGTGTAAAAAGACTGAGAACCTAATTTATGGCATGATGACATACAGTAGATACACTGCTCCCATTAGAACCTGATGAAACCTGTCCATTTGTCTTCTCAGTGTGCCAAGTCAAGTCACAGAGGGTAGACCTTTGACGAAGAAAGCATATTTTCTTACTTAGCTCCATTCCTAACTAGCTCAACTTCTAGAAATAACATTGGTTGGCCAATGAAAATACTTCTTTGATAGTGGTAGGAATGTAAGATAAAAAGCAGCTGGGTAAGTTTTTTTAGACGAAAGGAAACAACTTTGAACTCTGCAGACAATGTAGTTTAAACCCAAACAGATGTGGTTTAATCTTGGTTTTGATCCTCTTGTAGATTTTCTTTTAAAATGCATGCATGTGCGCAGAAATGATGACTTTCAGATGTCTCAACATAATTTGTTAAGAGTATCACCTTGGTGCATAAATCTTCTGTGCCAAATACTTCATGTCTTTGAACATCGACTGAAAGGTACTAGAGAGAATTTATGTTGGTGTTTTGGTGCTAGCCTGCAACTGCGTAATACGAATGTAAAGTCTGTAAAATGAGAAACTCAGATGTGTTTTTCTGGTTCCCAATACATCTTTTTACCGTGAGGGCCTAAAGTAACTCCAAGATGGAAAAAGACAATATCAGGCTTATTCCAAATTAGCAAACCCCTTTGATCTGAGCCCAGCCCTGTCTTACTTTGATAGCTATTAGTTACATCTGGCATTTTCATATGCTAATTTCCCTCTCCTTTCCCCATATATTAATAGAAGTGGAAGTAAACATATAAACAAACTTCTTTTCAATAGATAATCAACTTTTGATATAAATGTGGTGGTGACACTGTCTTTCAGCATATGTTCCAATCACCATTAAACTTCAAAGCACTGTGCAATCAAGACCTGCTTCTTCCCTACAGCCAAATCAGAGGATTGAATACAGGAGGGCTGGCTACAGATGTGACTGCACAGATGTGAGCGTCTCTTTCTCCCTATCCCCTTTCCTTACTAAAATCAGGGATCTGGATGGAAAAAAATCAGAGCTGCAGGAGGAAAAGAACAGGAAGCAACCAGCATCAAGAACAACCTCTTTTCTGCTTGGCAGAAGTGAAGAGCACTTGGAAAGAAATGGTGATATGTTGCTACCATAAACTGAGGTTTGAAAGCTGAAGCAAGTCCCAGTCATAGCTGAGGAGTAACTTACAGACATTTTTGCAAATGGGTACATAGTTTTAGCAAGTCTTATATTTAGCCTAAGGTCTCAAAAATATTTAGGCCTTTCACACACATTGGAACCAAGGAGAATTAGTCATTCAAATGTGTTTCTAGTATTTGAACCTTGCTGTGTTTTCCTGAAGTCTCTGTTTCTGGGATGAAGATGTTATGTGACACTCAGCAAGGGAAGATTTTATTGTGCTTATCTCTAGGGTGGAAGGGAATAAGTTGAATATATGAGATGGAAATGTGTCTTAAAAACAGGCCAACAAACAGACACCCCTCCCCCCCCCCCCCATAAATTCATTATCTTAAAAGATACAAATTTTCTGATTTCTTTTGGAGAGGTTGATTTGTGATTTTAGAGCAGAATGCAAATGCTGTGCGTTTCCCATGTCTTCATCATGTTGCAGTAAGTACTTAGACAAATGACCTTTGCTGCTGAGCCTGAGAGAGCTCAAGGCTTGCCCTGTGCCTGGGATGTGTTGTGCCACCTTGTCGGCAGAGCTTTGAAATTAGCCAGGCTTTTCCTGCCTTACCTCCTTTAACACACTTGCTCCAAGTGCAGGGACCTGGAGGTAAGTCTTTTTAAAGCTAGAGATAAAGCCATCACATGATTTCTTATAAGATTAAAAACATAGCTTGCAATAGAATAAATACAACCAGATATGGCTTTTTACCATGACCTAAGCAACTGTTGTTTTAGCAGATAGCAGGAAGCTATTAGTAACCCGTTCTCAGTGCCTGGTGGAAAAAAGGGTAAAGCTGCTGTAGATCTGACTTTTGAAGCTCATCTGGACTCATATGTTATTATCTATGTTGCCAGAAGAGGCACCTGCTACTGCTCAATTTCTTTACAAATCTTCAGGGTGGCAACGTATTTTGTCAATATTTCCATTTTCTTATTTATTTGTTTCTCTATAAGTAGTAAGAGTTTATGGTACATAAATGGATTTATTTTAAGTGACCTTTTAAAATGAATCCACTGGTCCTTTTTTACAAAGACCTTTGCTTTATTTGCTACATAGGGTAGGGGTTACAACAGGAAATACTCAGCACAGAGAGCTGACAGTCCAAGCAACCAAATGGCATCTTTTGCTTTCTGTGCACAGACATGAAAACACTTGGTGCATGGGATCTTGTGAATCAAGCACTCCAGAGTCACTGAACAAGCTGATACTATAGCTGTACTTTGTAACGTGTGGCCCTGTTTTTGTGTGTGTGAGGTCGCCAACTACCCTTGAATCAGCAAGAGTTGGGTCTCGCAAAGGATATGGCTCTGTGCCTTGTGTGCATGAAAAGCATTGTGTTTAATAATCCTGTGTAGATCCAATTGTCCTTTTTACCTTCTGTATCTGCAAATATGAGAGCAGAGGTGCAAGGCGCTGAAGATTTGTTGGGGTTTCTGACTTCCTGCTCATAGTCTGTTCATCCTGCAGCAGCAGTATGTTGTGTTAGGTACTTTTCACAGCATCTTCCAGAAGTGCCAAAACCCCAGTGAGTATCATGCATCCCAAATGGCAGCATCACACACCTGAGAGGCTACAGAGCTGTTGTGTGAGCCCCTCTGCTTGTGCTTTCATTTGAGCTCCATCACTCCACAAGCAGCACAGAACTGAAATGTTATTTTGGCATCACCATGAAGGGCTGATTGACAGGCAGGTGGGAAAGGAGGCAGTAATGAATGGCAAGAGCAGTCATTTGCACAGATGCCTACGGAAAACCCGTAATCAATTAATAATTTGCATGTTCAGAATAAAGATGAGTTGAGGAGTAAATTATTAGCTGCAGTCTAATAGCTCCAGCTAGATGATAGCAGATAATTTGCTATGCTTACATTAACAAATAACTGAGGTAGTCAGCATACATCAAAATCCAAAACTGTTGCAGTGGAATCTGAAATGTACCTATTCAGCTTGAATAAACCTTCTCTATTGGTGTGCCTTTTGAAGAAAAAGATCTTTTCCATTGAAAAAAGTTTTTTGCCCATTATTTTATCTTTTACAAAAAGTTCTTGCATTTGAGAAGAAGAAAAAGCCAGAACCCATCAGACATCCTCCCCCTTCTCCCCCAAAAGGCAAAATAAAAACCAATAGTATTTGAATTTTGATACTCCCCCCCCCCCCCCCGGGATTTTCCGAATGAGTTCTTTAAACCTGCCGTTAAGTGTTTCATACATTGACATATATGGTAAGGTGCCACTACACTTGACGGTTGCATTTGTGAGACATCCTGCCATGCTTGTCTTAGAAGTCTGGAATAAATCTTGTGTGGACATCAGTGAGACCATGCCTAGACCTTTCATTTTATTAGAGGTGGCCAAGTTCTGCAGCAACTGTTATCTGTTAGCACAAATACAACCAATGGGGGTTTTCTATTGAAAGCTGTGTACAAATTGCAGGAGATGTAATTTTATGGCAAGTGTGAAAAATCAATGAATATATTTTAGGTAAGTAAGGAACAGGATTTCGAATAGTGGATTTTCTTTTTCCTTTTTTTTTACATTTTCAGGGTGATTTCCCGTATTCTCCTGGTTTGGGGTAACTCAGTTTTGTGAGGCACACTGTAAAAGCATAAAAATTGGGATTTATGAAGTAATCTGAAGCATTTAACTGTTAAGCAGCTGCTGACTCTATATGGTACCATTAAGCACATGAAGGAAGCCACTTGGTCAGTGTTCTAAAAGACATGCTTATGACTTGTAATTTATGCATCACGTCCACTTAAAATTGGTGCTTTAAAGCTTGTCTCCTTGTATGCAGGCAGCACCTACCTTCTGCATTGGGTTCTTCAGTTTTTTAATGGTTACCCAATGTTATGATAATGATACTCAGAGATGCTGGAATGGTTTTAGCAGCCAGATGGTGAGATTGGTGAATAAAATCCTGGGTCTGGGATGCAATCATCTTGTGCTTTTCTGATAACAAGTATTTATCCTGCAATGCTTTGCTTTTAATTCAGCTCTTCCTTGCCAGCTAATCAGAGCCAGCAGTAGACGTCCTCTCTGCTATAATGGGCATCAGGAATTGCATTTCATGGGTGAATGTTTCTCTAGCAGAGCTTTCCAGTCTCTGCCATGCCCTCAAGGAGCTTTGCTGCTGCAACATGTGGCCCAGACATCCTGTTGTAGTCACCTTAGGATAATTCTTGGCTGCATTGAGAGCTGAGCTAGCCCTTACTCTTCATAACTAGTTAAAAAGTGTGTTTGTGTGTGTATACACACACACATATAAATGTATATATATATATACATCCTCATTTTCAGATGGATGATTATGTTGCTGAGCTGGAGGTCCAGATTCATCTTTTTCCTACTTTTAATCTTTCTGAAAGACAAGAGCTTTAGCACACCTCATTATCAATCATTTACAGACTTCTTTTTCTTAGGAATGCTTTCTAGACAGTGTTGGCATGGGTAGACTTGCCGCAACCTTGGGGATGCAAACCATATCAGGCCTGCTTATTTTTAAAGGTAGGTAGCTGCCTTTTGTGTGTCAGTGTAGAGGGAAGTTTTGTAATTTTATGGAATTGCTCTTGATTTGTATCACTGTTAGCTAAACAAGCAAGCTCACTGTCTCACATCACCTTGTCTTGCTGTTGTGTGCTGGTTCACATTGCCTTGCATGACACGTTTGGCCTGGGCATCATTCCCGCTGCTGGCTGATAGCGCAGAGCACCTGGAAAACCGTCTCGCCAGGGTCTTTGCAATCTCCGCCATCCCTGGGTGACACAATGCTGGCACTGTGGGCTGCAGTCTCCTGCTGGGCTTCCCCCAGCTTGAGGTGCTCAATGAATGGGCCCCGCAGGGGCTTGGCTGGGCCAGTGTCTGTTCCGGGAAAGCTGGCTTGCTCCAGTGGATAGCTGCAGTGGTGCTGGAGTACTTGTGTTTGTCCAGTGCAGCTGTGCTATTGGCAAAATGGGAGAGGAAGAGCAGTGTTACAGAAGCAGTATTTCCTGTGCTTAGGAATCAGCTTGCAGCTGCAGGGATTTGTAAATTTAAAGGCCTTTGATGATGATGGTGTTGAGTTAAGAGAGCAAGTCTGAGATACCTGTTTGGTAATGGCCATACGTTTGCGTGCTTCTTTGCGGTGCATTTTATGCTGTATTAGATGTTGTTTCGCTCTCATTTCCTCCTTG
Source organism: Lathamus discolor (assembly GCF_037157495.1). Taxonomy (NCBI): domain Eukaryota; kingdom Metazoa; phylum Chordata; class Aves; order Psittaciformes; family Psittacidae; genus Lathamus; species Lathamus discolor. The sequence goes on along the minus strand of NC_088890.1, from coordinate 13,080,330 downwards.
TTGGTAAAAATATTTTTTTGACAGGAAGCTGTAAAAGAGGTTCAGGATGTACAGTTTGGTTTTAGCTCAGGTTTTTCTTATGGTTCAGACAAGTTTGGAAGTAAAGTAAGATTTTAATAAGCTCCCAAGTGGCTTAGGAGACTAAATGGTGTTCTGATAGTCACTGCATCTTGTTTTAAGGTGCTGCTTGTGCCATGTACTCCCACTGCAATCAGCAGTGCAGTCACTGTGAAACTGTCTTCTTCATGGGTGCTGTCACAGTGTATATGTGTGAGATACATTTCCCTGCTCTCTAATATTTAGTATTTAATGGTTTATTATCTTACCAGATTGACAAGAATGTCATACTCTGGAAATGTTTGTTCCAGATGTTAAAGCAACGAAGTTTTACTGTTTTAGTGATAACATTTGACACGGTTTTATGTTGTGCTAAGGAATGCCAAGTAATTACTTGCTGCCGTGGTGATAATATTTGTGAAAATGTTAATAACATTATAAACAATCCAGTAGGCTTCGTGATGTTTCTTTTTCTCTATGGAAACTATGGGATTTTTTCCTATACTCAGATTCATTTTTCTATAAATATGTAGTCAAAATTGTTTGTAGATACACTGCTATGGGTCCTAGTTGATGTTTTAAGTAGCAGATGTTCCGGCACACCTCTGGAGGTGCAGGTGTAAACCCACTTGCCACCTTTGCATTAACACAGTTGTTTCTGGAGCAACAACACAGATCCATTTGGCTGTTGGAAACTTTGAACACATGATGTACTTTGGATGTAAAGGTGCTTAGTAACAGAGATCTGGAGTCTCTTAGTCCACAGTTGTCCCCTAGGGACAATGTTAATATTCTGTTTTGGAGGGACATGAGGAGCAAATATAGAGAGGTGCGCTCATTTCTCTGCACTGGGAGGGCCAAACAGCTCAGGACCCAGAGTTAACTCAAAACCAGTAAAAGGTAATGTTAAATATCCTGCTTTTTCTTCAGCTATGATGAGAGGAGGTTTGAGATGCAGCCCTACGGCACTGGTCTCAGTTTCTGGTCTCCCAGTCTTATGCCATTACCACCGGAAACAGTGCTGCCTGACTCTGGGAAAGTTAATTCAGTTGGTTAGAGTCAGCATATTTTTTAAGAGCAGCAAAAGGTTAAATCATAAAGTGTTGGGAGATCATCAAAGTGGATCTTAGGGGAAACAGAGGAGTCTAAATGCAATGGGGTGAGAGTCACTGAGGACTGAAAAACAGGGCCAAGGCTTCTCACAGGAGCCCTGCCTCACACCCAGCTGCTATGTGGCAACAGTCACTTAGCGTGAAGGAGCATCAAATCATGTTCATTAGGCTGGAGCATGAACTCAGGCACTCCTCCACTGAAAAAGCTCTTACTTGTCCTGTGATTAGTGAGTGTAATTAGAAAGTCTGTGTTCACTGGAAGGAAACCGCTTTGGCTTGCGCTCTGGTATGTATTAAACTGCAAACCAAAGCATCATCGTGTTTTGACTAATTGCTGTTGAAACTTTTCAGCAAAATGTCAAAACTTGAAGCAAGGCCACATCTGAAAATTAAAGTACAGTAAGTACGTGGCTGGTATTTAAAAAAACATCAAATCAGATGGATAGATCTAAGGGAAAATAAATTGCCTGGGTTCCATCAAATGAAATTCAAGTTCAGTATATTTAAAGACATGTGGACTGTATTTGGAAACATCCTATACAAAGGCCTCACAGCAAAAATGGAAAAGATGTGGCTGCAGATAAGCTCTCATGTTGAGAATAGAGCGTACATCATGGATCAAGCATGAAGAAGGAAAACTAAAGGCAGGATCAAGTGTTTGATAGACTTCAGTAGGTTTCAGAGAACTCATGGAGTATTTCTTCCCAAACTTGGTGAAGGAATGGCTCCTGTCAGCCTCCGTGGACTTTAATTCAGGACTACACTGAAGATTTATGGGAGAGGTGGTTGTAATTCTCAGATTCTGCTAATTCAGAGATTCCAGAGCTGACTGTCAGCAAAAGATACCTGGGCAACATTTTCTGGTTGCAGTAGTGAGTCAGGCAGTTAAAAGTCTTGAGTTTTGATTGCCAGCTCGAGTGGAGACACGATACTTCCTCTTACTGGTCTGCATAGATGGTGTATGGTGGTACATACCATAAACCAAAGCTCTGATTTTGGTTGGTCTCCCTGCAGATCTAGCTTTCAAAAGCTATTCAGGACCCTACAAATGAAGGCAGAAACATAGTGTTTTTTGAAAATATATATCCTACTTGGGTACCAGGTGGGTACCAGAGTTTATTGCGGGCAGTTTTATTGTACCTCATTAAAGACTAATGAAACACAGCCCTAAGTATAACCAACAGTTTAATGTGAAACAATTGGAGGGAATTATCCTGTGATTGACTGTCTGCTGGAGACAGGGAAGGGCATTTCAAATGGTCTTTTCTGCTGAAGGCTGGTCTCTGGGGATGCTCTCTGTTAGCCCTTTGTTCACAGTCCCCTTCTCCAATATCTCCCATGACGGCCGGTATTTTTCATTCCTTTGCTTTACACCTGTTTTGTGTTAACAACTGGCAAAAGCTGAAGCATGACGAAGAGAATTTGTCATGTTATTGTGGCTCTGACACAGCTGGGGTAGGATGCTGATCAATCATGTACGGGTGGCTGGCTCGTCAGGTAGCACAGTCCATGCACACAGATTTTGTTGCTGAAAGCAAGTCAAAATCATCATTGATTTGCAGGTGGATTAAGGGATGTAATAGCATTGCCTTGCTGAAAGCTAGAATGTGGTCCATTAGCAAATGTGGGTGGATGGTTTCAGTGGGATGTTTTCAATGTCTCTGTTCCTTTTGTTTTTGTAACTTGAGAAAGGGAAGAAAATTTGGGTACCACTTGGGACTTTCACTTAGATTTAGGTCAGGAAGTAGGCACTGATGTAAAACCAGGTTGCACTGGTCACAGTATTTCCAAAGGAGGATATTCTCAGACAAACAGAAACACTTCCTGCTGCTTGTTTAGTGCTGAAAAAGCATATTTTCTTAAAAACTTCATCCAGTACTACCCATCAGATAAGAACTGACCCTGCTCATGCTGATATTATCTGCAAATTACATCATTTTAATAATACTGTATACAGTACTTGTGTTTCTTACAAATGAACTGTTGTCTCTAGATGACTGAAAAGCAAATAGGAAATGTAAGGGAAGGACTCAGTGCCAGTTTAGTTTTATTTATAAGTCAGCAGAATTTCCATGTGATGTGAATTACATCCTACGCTTTATATGTCTTTGTTCTAAACTAGCAGCGCTAAAAAGTTTGGTTCTAGCAGATTCTTATTTTTGTCCACGTGCATTGTAGTCTTCATTTAATGAAGGAAACCTGGAAGGATTTCAAGAAAGTTGTTTAAAAGGGAATAAATAATGTTCATGAGTTGCCCTCTGTCCTGCAGAGGACAGATCCTGCAAATGCCAAGATTCTTAGAAGTAACTTATGAGCATCACAGCCTGCCTTGCAAATCAGTTCTGCAGCAACTGAAAATGGTGATACTGGGCAGGAGCAACAAGAATGGGAAGTGCTGTAGTAAGGGACAGACAGGTATTTGGGGGTTTTTGCTTCTGACACAGTGGTGTGCGTTCAGCTGTGCTGCTGAATTTGAGTCACAGCTGAGTATTTGTTGCACTGTTTAAATTACATCACTGGCACCAGGTTTTAGTGGTTTTACCCATCTACCTGAACACTTTGCAAGTGATAGATTTCTGAAACCTTTTTGTTGCTGTCTGTGCTCAAGTCCTACATATTCTTCCCGGTACAAATCGAAAAGAGTGCTTCAAATCTTAACGACTTTATCATGTTCAGAATACAGTATTTCAGCAACTGATTCCGAGCTGGGAAAAAAACTGAAATGTTAATAACTGCCGCAGAATACAAGAGTCACAATGCCTTATAGAGAGCTGAAACCCCAGTGCTGTGATCGCTGTAGCTGCATGCCAAGCTCTTTGGCAGGTACACTGAGTTTCTGTGAGCTGCTCCCCAAAGAGAGAGGTGCTGGGTAGTGGATCCCCAGGTCTGCTTAGCATAGGGATGTGCTCAGCTGGTGGGCATAATGAGCTGATCACTGGCAGGTGCTGAGGCTCCCACAGCTGCAGGGGATGATTAGGTGCTGGCCCAGCCAGTACTGGGGTTTTCTGGAGCTGTTTGAGTGTTTCTTTGTCCTGTTGGAGGGTGCTGTGAAGGTGTAATGCTTATTTCTGCCTCCAGTATGGCAGGGTTTATTTTCTTCCTGGATGCTGCCCGTGTTCTTGTCTGTGTGGCTAGGTGAGTGCAAGGCTTTTGTGTGTGGTGGGTGCTGTGTGTGCAGGCTGCTTTGGGGTATATAGGCGCTATTGTGAGAGTGACTGTGGTTTTAAGAGGAAAAAGGCCTCAAATGGCTTCACGTGTTAATTCTGCTATAAGCCTAGCTTTGACTTCAGTTGTGCAGAATATATTCTTACAGATCTGGAAGAGATAAGCTTACTAATTAATGTTTAAGTACTCACTTCCACAAGTACTCTGAAATTGTTCTTTTAGCAGAGGGTAACTGAGTAATTCCAGGATTCAATATCTGAAGGCCTTCCAGCTCTATTAGTAGTACTAACAGGGGCTCTTTTCCTTTCTTTCAGAGGTATTTAAAGGTGAAATTTCTGAGATTAGAGTTGAGAATCTCTTACTGGTGCTGCCTGAAATCTGGCTGTTCTTGGTCTTAAGCCAGGGCAGGTTTTTTGGGGGGAAATACCTTTTCTATTCAGGGGAAACTACTGTTTTTCTCTGGGGAAAATGGGAATAATTTTCTTTTTATGCTGAACTGATCTGGAGTGTTTGAGCCCTAAACACAATCAGAAAGCATTAAACATCTAATCTCTGTAAAAACATAATTATCAGCTTTAGAGTAGTATTTCATGCTACCCAGGTGGATGGTGATGTAAATGGAGAGGACTGGTCCAGAAGAATGGGGGATTTATTTAAAATGGTTTTAGACTTAGCACTATTAAATATGGCTCCTCTGTCCCACTGCAGTGCTCAGGGTGCTCACAGCTGGCTCGTTTGGAGGCAGTGTGGACAAGAAGGGCTTGTGTTCTCTCTTTAATGATTTCTCACCACAGATGTGGACCCTGGAGAACTGGAGAGGAGCTGTAACTTGCTGTGATTTTTCCGGAAAATCAAATTGTGTGGCTGTAGATCACGCAGTAGGGAAGTACTGAATAGTTTGTTTTGGACCAGAGGGTTAGCTCATCCTGGGGTGTCTTATCTCCCAAACAGCCCCTCTCTCTCCAACCCTTCTGGCCCCATGCAACACAATTAGTTGATATCAAATCTACAGGCTTCTCTTATCTGTTGCTGTGTCCCCTTGTCTCCCTCCATCTTCTTGCCATGCGTTTTCCACATGGCTGCGGAAGACCCTGCCAAGGGAGGGATCAGTAATCCCTCTGGGTGGTGGGTCTGGAGCCAAAGGACCCTGAGGCTCTTAATTCTTGGGGATGAGTCTTGATCAATGTTATTGCAGTTGGTTAAGGAAACAGGTCAGGTGTCGGTTCATGGGTTTGGAATTGTGTTTGCAAGGAGCAGTATTTGGGTATATTGTCTGTTACAATTACTGGTGTCGTCTGGACAGATAATCTTAGGTGTGACCTTGAACCTTAGCCTGTTGAGAGGGAGCAGAATTCAGTGAAAAATGATGCACTTGGAGGCAGTGCTTGGATTTAAGACCAAAGGGGTTATGGAAGTGCAAGTATTTAACTGCAGTGTCTTCTGTAGAAGAGTGTCGAAGGATGATGGAAGTGTGGACCACAGACTCTGTTTTGTTCCTGAAGCGTAAGAGAATACAGGTTGTCATTATCACTTGTCAATCCTGAGTTGATAAGGCTTGGAGAAAATGTTACTAGCTAAAATGCATCTCTTTATCCAACACACTCAGGTGGCTTTCTCGGAATGAGATGCAGAGCTCTTAGTAGCACTGTGTATGTCTTCTTGGGAGAAATCCAAAGAACCACACCTGGAAATCTCAACTATCCATCAGTGGAGGAAAAATCTATTATTTGATTTGCTGGTATTTCCTGGGTTTAATTGTTGTAAAGAGTAATAAGCAGTGCAAAACCTCCTCCTGCTTCTCCACTCTTGGCTGAGAAGCAAGAGCTGTGGCATGCAAAGATTAGAGCGTGCAAATGTATTGAAATCAGAAAGATACTTCTGTCCAGACCTGAAGAAGCATTTGGGTGCATTTAGCAATTTCTGCATTCTTTAGCATGACCACACAAGCTATTCTGTCACTTAAAGACTGAGTGCGGAGCTGGGACCCTGCTACTGCTGTAGCTGAAACAGAGGGTGCTATAAACAGAAAGACACTGCTGTTATTCTGGTAGCCAACACCAATGTAAACATGGGAGGTGTAGGCAAGAGGATGATAAGGTACCAGGAAGCCTTTTCAAATTGAAATGCCATGATACTTTTGCCTGTTAGCTATGCTGTGTGTACAGCTAGTGAGAATTCAGTCATGCCTGCTTTCAGCCCAATCAGTGAGACAGGGATAGAAAAGATGGTTGGAACTCAGGTGTGCTACAGGCACAAGGAGCAGGGGAGGGGGGATGAAGCCAGGCAGTACTGGTGTTGATGGCACCCAGGTGAGAGCAGCTGGGTGTGGGTGTATGTTGTGGGTGTCAGGGCTCTGGAGGAGCATGAAGTTTGGGAGAAGGTTTCTGGCGTGTGTTTACAGCTTGCTGTGACATGCTGTTACGGGTGCTCTGCTCTGTGAGAACAGAGCAGTGACAACTGTGTTGTTCTGGCTCAAATACTGCTGATCCTAAGAGCGTCTTGGCATCATTGCTGTTATTCTGTTATTTCCTCCCTGTGGCTCTGTGACAGCAAATTTTTGTCATACAGCTCCTCAGTGTGGGAACCATCTTCTCAACTAGAGCAGTAGGGAGGAACGAGCACAGTGCTGCCACAGCAGGGTTCTGCCGCTTGCAGTCTCTCAAAACCATGATATGTAGTGTAGTAAGAACTTACAGAAAGCTTGGCGAAGGTGGAGAGGAGCTTTCCTCTTCATTTGTTGTTGACCTCTGTCAGGAAGCTCACAAGCACTTGAGCTAGGCTGGCTCCCTGGTATCTCCTGTGCAAGCCATGGCTTTTCCTCTAGGCCTCTCCCACCTGAAAAGTGCTCTTTTCTAGGTCTGCTGTTTTCCTTGCACTTCGAGGCGCTGACTCTTCCCAGTTTGTTTGCTGCTCTTCTCCAGCTTTGTTCCATTTTTAGTGCAAGAATCCTCCTTGTGTGAGGGGAGTTAACAGCAGCGTTATACAACTGCCACCCAGTTTGGTTTCTTGTGTTCTTGTTAAAGAGGAGACACGGGCTTGTAAATATTCATCTGAGGTATGATTATGCCTTAGACCACAGTGACTACAGACATCTTCCTGTAACATATTTTGTTGGGGCTGAGTTGATTAATGAAGCTGGAAGCATGAGAAGGAAAACTCTGGGCCACTCCTATGCTGCACTTAAAATATCTCATGTAAATTAATATTTATGAAGCATGCTGTCTGCTTTAAATTTAGACCCAGAGGACAAAATATGCTGATATATATGAGTAGTCTGATTTCCTTCCCAAGTTCAGCAAGACTCTGTCCCAGAAGAGGGCAGCGAGAAGCTTTGAACAAAGAAAATAGAACCTTAATGTTTATAGCTGTTGAATGAAAGAACTGGGCTGTGACAGAAATGATGTAAGGATGGACTATCAGCATCTTGGAAGCCCTTCAGCATTTCCTAATCCTGTTCCTTTAAGAAGTGCTGTGTTGGTGTAATGAGTTCTTGAGGTAATAACTTTTTCATAGAATCATAGAATAGTTAGGGTTGGAAAGGACCTTAAGATCATCTAGTTCCAACCCCCCTGCCATGGGCAGGGACACCTCACACTAAACCATCCTACACAAGGCTTCATCCAACCTGGCCTTGAACACTGCCAAGGATGGTGCATTCACAACCTCCCTGGGCAACCGATTCCAGTGTCTCACCACCCTAACAGGAAAGAATTTCCTCCTTATATCCAATCTAAACTTCCCCTGTTTAAGTTTTAACCCATTACCCCTTGTCCTGTCACTACAGTCCCTGATGAAGAGTCCCTCCCCAGCATCCCTATAGGCCCCCTTCAGGTACTGGAAGGCTGCTATGAGGTCTCCATGCAGCCTTCTCTTCTCCAGGCTGAACAGCCTGAACTTTCTCAGCCTGTCTTCATATGGGAGGTGCTCCAGTCCCCTGGAGGAACATGGGGCAGATGACCACCCTGATGAGCTGTACTTTATTTTCAAAAGCAGTTATGATTACTGAAATGTTCTGTGGCCAAGGTAGCACAGGCCTGCTACAAAGCCAGTAATTTTAGTGTTAGGCCTCAAAATTTCTTTCTCATTTGAGGCAATTTGGTAACTGAACCAAGTGTAAACATACTGATGCGTATCTTCCCAGTGGAATCAATGACCTGGTAGCTTCAGTGTAAAGACCGTGAGATCCTCTATCTGATACTGGCTATTGGGCTGGGAAATGGCATGCTGTGGGCGTTGAGGAGTCCAGGGCATGCTGTGGGCGTTGAGTCCAGGGCATGCTGTGGGCGTTGAGTCCAGGGCATGCTGTGGGCGTTGAGGAGTCCAGGGCATGCTGTGAGCATTGAGGAGTCCAGGGCATGCTGTGAGCATTGAGCCGTCCAAGGCACACCATTATGTTGGTGCTGGGACTATGGTCGATGGCCCTGCCTCTGCAGTGTCCCACTGTCCATCCCTGTTAGCCGTACTGACTGATGTGTCCCTGCAGCTGTACAGCCTGAAAACCTGAACTGAAAAAAGCTGTTCTTGTTTGTTTGTTTGGGGTTTTTTTCCTTTTTCCCCCGATTGGATCACTTTGGGATCCTGTTTGCCATGAGAATTTATGTTAAGAATTCATGTGGGAGAAATCCCCTCAGAAGCTCTGTAACTTATTTGTGGGGAAACCTATGGAGCAGCCTCTGGCTCGAGGAGAAGTGCACTGGAGCATGTTCTCTCCTAATTCCCTTGAGTCACTCTGCAGAAACTTTTCAGTGAAGTGCTGTCAAGCTACAAATACTGTTGAACTTCAGTTCTAAAACTGGCCCCTGTGTTGTTATTTGTAGATGTTTGCTACTTCTGTGATCAATATGAGCTGTGTTTCTCATGAGCCTCCATGCTCTGCAGTTCTGAGTGTGGCGCTGGGTTGTGTATTTCATTGTCAGTCTCCTTTAACTCATTTTGTGATCTCCAGCATTAGTCTGTTCTTGTCAATGTTTACTGAATCTAATCCAGCACAGCTTCTGGAAAATAAAGCAATTGTTTAAATTGATGGGTTTGAAGAAAACAAATCATAAATAAGTACATAAGCTTTGAAACCTCTTTTCATCTGGGAAGTTGGGTTTATTTATCCCTGCAATGTGATTATGGAGCACAGATTAGAGATCTGCAAGAAGACCATGCCACCTGCAGGTGCTGGTGAGGGGTGCATTTCTGCATTGCCCAACGGGGTCCAGTGCTGGAAAACCTGCAGAGCTGCCTCTCGCTCTTGTCTGCAGGGGATCAAAATAAACGTGCTCAGTTTTCTTCCATGCTTCAGCGAGTGGAAGGCATGGAGTATAACAGAGATGGTTCTTCTAGAATCCCCGTATTAATCAGTGTTGACCGAGTGTAATTAAAATGGCTCAGATGAGGCAGGGTCATCAGAGAGTAGCCTTTCCTTCTTGTTGCCTTCACAGAAAACAGCGTGTGCAGCTCTAGGCCTTAGGTCCCCCATGGCCAGCACCCTGATGCTTTGGTGTATTGCCTTATGTATTAACTGATGTTCTTCTACTAATAGGAGGCTGATGTCTTACAGTTAGTCTGGGAGGTAGAAAGATGAAGCTGTATTTCTGCTAAGGGTGCACTGGTACATAGCTCAGTGAAGCCAGTCAGATTTCTTACGGCTCACTGTCAAATTTCCAGCTATTTGGGACTATACTCAGTCTAAACACAAATGTGTCAGGCTGCAAAACCAGCACAGTGGTGTTGTTGGAAGCCAAGCTGCCTTTCAAGCTTGAAGCTTCTTATAAATAAATATTGAAAACACTGGGAAAGAGCATGGATGGGAAATGATATACGGAGAACAAAACAAAGTAATGGAAGACAGCATGTGTTGCTAATTACCTGCCATTCTGATTTCTGAAGTCATTTTTCATCCATGAGCTACGCGGTCAAATACAGCAGCAAACCAGGAGTGTATGTTCTAGCTTGTGGGCATGTTAAATACTGGAATTGACATTATGTCATTGCTGTTACAGGTCTTCCATTTAGAATCGTTTTGCTGTAGCTTGGGGAGTGCTGCTGGAGCTGGGTAGTTCATCATAAGTTGTAATTGCATAAAGATGATCTTCAGTAGCTCCCCAGACTCTGTTTCCACTTGTAATTGGCAGATGAAAGAAGACTCTGAACAATTATCTGATATTAATTATGTCAAAGACTTTTTGGATTCTCCTTGTCTTTAAAGTCTCAATTCTTGACATGACCAGGGAGCTTTGTGCGGGGCAAGGGGGAGCGAGAGGCTAATTCTTTCAGCAGTTCTAGTCAGAAGCTGGCTTGTGCAACCGCCATCATAGAACATCCTTCAGGAGCTTTAGCTCTGGAAGTCTCATGATCACCAAATACCACATTAGTGCATTAGGTCAACAATTATCTGGGCCTGAAGGTTAAGTTAACGCTGGACTTTCTGGAGGAGAAAGCACAGGGCTTATCGCTGAGCACAGTGTGCCCTGCTTGGCATTCACAGACTTCGGTGTAGTCCTGCCTGCTTACACCTGTAAGAAAATGTCATCTCTTCATTTAAACATTTTATGCAGAGTGGGCTGAAAACTAATACCAGGTACTGAAAATTCACCCCCTGAAACAAAGTAGTGGTTTCATACCTACTGCAATGAAAGAGGAACATTCCACAAGTAAGACTTTTATTGGATAATATACGCTGTGAGGAGAAGGGAGATGTAGTGTTCATATGAACACCTCAAGTATACCCAAAACTTTGAGTCCTAATTTTGCAGAAAAAGTACTTATAAAGTTATAGCTACTTCTGTGGGTAAGACTGGACAGTAATGCAAACCTTGTTTCGGCAGCATGCTTTCATAATGTCTGAGAACGTTAAGGAGGAGAAATTCTAATGTAACCATGTCCTGATAATACACCTCCTCTTGCTCTTGGTCATCCTGTCTGCTGTTAGAGCTGTGTGTGCTGGGAGGCAGTGTTCTGTTAATTCCAGAGAAATTCTGGATCAGATAGGTCTCTGTTGGAGGTATGTTACGTGTAAGATGTGCAGTTTATCTTCTGGGCTTGTGTGGACTGTTCTTGTACTCTGAGAGTCCTCATTTCTTTTTTAACTTGCCCTCTCTGATGTCTTGGTTTTGTAGCAGCTGTGGTATAGAATGGCATGGGAAAATGTCACTTAATAGTCCCTACACTAAGGAACTAATCTGCAGTCTGTGAGGGCCAAAGGATGCTTCCTGTCTTGTTTCAGAGGGTGCAAAGCCTGTGCGAGGGTATCAGTCATTTGATGTAAAACTGGAGTAAGCCTGCAGTGAAAAATGGACACTAAGTAGAACTCATGCTATGGATGAAAGTTACAAACTGAGTTTTCTTGGATTTTTCGCCCTATGGTTCAGTCTGTAGCAGATGTAAGGGTAGAGCTGGTGCTTCAGTCTCACAGCATGTGGGGCATCAAGTTTAGTTGCTTTCAGTTCTTGATTCCAATTTTCATGAATGCTATCAGCATGTAGTATATTCGCCACCTCTACTTGTCCTTCAGGTTTACTGGAATCCAGGCAAGGGCTTCCGTGCTGGTGGAAGAGGACAGACAGATGCATGTGATCAAATATAAACCTTGTTTTCACAGGAATCCAGGCAGGGAAAGTAGCAGTCAAATAGAAATGCATACGTCACTTGCATTGCTTCTGCTTGATCAAGCATCCTAGTGTCTGTGGGACTTCAGAGGGAAACTGTCCACTGAGGGTAGCATGAATAATGGCCCTCGCACCTTTTTCTAGAGGGGTAATAATATGCAATATTGTATTTGCTTGAATGTTCAAAACTTGTTTTGCCTGGCTGCTATACCCGGCCTGGCCCCTGGAGGGCACCAACAGCCAACATTACATCTCTCTCCCTCTCTTCACAGCTATTACCCACTGACACAGAGCACTATGAAGATGGCAAATATAACGCCACATATAGATTAAAATGAACTTGCTTTGCCTTGCATAATTTGGAGATGCAAAAGACCAATTTCTTAGTGTGATTGAAACCCGCTTATTCATTGAATCGGTATTTCCAGTTAGAATTCAAATTAATCTTTCTACCTTTAAACAAGTTAATGAGAGCGTAGTTATATTTATTCAGCCTTTTAATAATTGAGTTCAGTGTAGTTGTATATGATTAACTACATGTACACAATTGCAGAAGGTTAGGTCGGGCATGACTCAAGTCGGAAGGGAAGTTCATCTCTTTAGGCTGAAAATCTGAACTGACAGTTCAACACTCAGCCTAATGCTTGAGTCCCTCCAGAAGGGAAGAGTAAAAAGGAAGAGGAGAAATGCAAAATATTAGAGCCGTGTTGGCTTGTGTATGCATCCCTCTGGATTTATTTAGCCTGGAGTCATCCTGCTTTAAAGTTGCATTAAAGCAACTACTGAATTACTTCCATCACCTGTCAAAAAGAGACGTGATATCTGAGTGTGTTTGTGGAGCACATCTGTGTGTCTGGATTTTGTGTGGGACACTCAGATGGAAACACAAGTTATAGGTTTGTGCATGAAAACCTTCAGCTGGAGTACACAATGCTCTGCATCAGAGGCATCTGATGTGGTGGGTACCCTGGTAAAGATTCATAATTCTGTGAAATACCGATAGATGGGTATTGAGAGCTCACCTCTATAAAGGGAAGGCTAAGGGATAATTTGACTGGTATCACCCTAAGTTCGGGTACCTGAGACTTTATGTG